>NC_061510.1:195146088-195279562 GCF_022539505.1 Lolium rigidum | reverse complement strand
GGTATTTCGGACAGCTAGTCCGGGGTCCCCACAAGTCGCCCAGCCACAGACTTGTGACACGTCGCTGAAAACATCTTCTACGTTGGAGTCACAAGGTAAAAATAAAGGTACTGATTTTGTCCTTCCACATGTGACTGATGACTTCCATGAGGATCTACATATGTCATGTGATGATTTGTCTATTGAGTTGATTGAGGATAGAGTTGTCACTTTGAAACAATCTTCTGATATAACAATGGAGATGCTTCCTAGTTTTTTTCATGAACTTGAAATTGATGAATGCAATGTTGATATTAATATACCATGTGATGAGGTAGAAAATAATTTGGTCACACCACCTATATTAGAGGATCATACTACTGAATTGCAAGTACCATGTGATCATACCACCGAGATTGATGTTGTGGTGAGCGCAATTAGTCATGTTTTCAGTTCTTCTTTGACTATATGTGCGTCCACCGGAATTGTTAATACCGAAATGGATTCTTCTATTGATTTAAGTACACCCACCGAATTGCATGCTACAATACCAAATGTTTTGGGTGCTTCTTTTGCGGACATTCATGCATCTATCAATTCGAGTGGCCCAAATGAGTTATATACTAAGAGATATTTTGGGTTGGGTGTACCAATTGATCACTTTAATCTGTCTTGGAATATGAGTGCACCCACCGAAATTATCATTGATATGACTAGCAATCTTTTGGTTGACTCTAGTTATGACAGACCTACAGATTTTTGTGTACCATGTGCTGTTTTTCATTCCTCTATTGATATGAGTGTACCAACGGAGACTTTTGTTTCCAAGGATGATCATGTGTTAGGAACTTGTGTAACTCGATATACCAACTATGTTAAACACACCTACCGTACAAGTTCATTCTTCCATATCTATGAGTGCACAAACTGAAATTCTTGCTCCCGATATCGCACCTTGTGACTTGAAAGATGACTCTAGTATGGATCATATAAAACTCGGTTATGAACAATGAAGTGTTGGCTAAGATTTCTCATGCTAATTATTTGTTTTCTGTTGTAATGGATCCACCTATACCTTTGTCACATGCTAGAAATAAAATTGATGAACTTCCTTGTTTAAAGAGTGTCTACGCCCCTGATGTTACTTTTAATTTGGTTGGGCGGTATGACATAGCGGATATTTTTATGGTACATAGGATTTGCATCATGTGTGATGATTTTTCTAGTCGATGTTCCAAGAAACCTGAATTTGTGAATATGCTTTCTCATTTTGATATGACCTCCAATGTTGGTATTCATTCTATGCCAAATAACTTGTTGCAAAATTGTTTAATTCAACATTGTGTGGCTAGTAAATTTGAGACCTTACAGTTTGGTTTACCAACTTTGGGATGGTTTAATGATGAGCATTATCATTCGAAAGGAGTTAATATGTGCTTCACTTATATCTGCAAATTGAGTTGTGATAACTGTTTAATGGGGACTAATAAGCTTCTACGCTACTACAATACTGGAATATGTACAAACTTAAATGGGAAACATGAGAGATCTTTTAAAACGGATGGCATATACATATACCATGCATATACCTTGTCTCTTTTGTTAGCATGTTTACAGAATAAACATCGCCGAGGACGGCTTTTCTTTCAAGAAAGGGAGGATGATGAGGACATGATTACCTGCAATTTCAAGGCATATTTTGGTGAAAAAGATGAGACTACGTCGAGGACGACTTCAATTCAAGTAGGGGAGGATGATGAGGACATCTCTATGATAGATACAACCAATACCCCTACAACCACATCTCAGGTACCTTCGTTACTAGGAATCCTTCCTGATATATATGAGAATATGATGCTACCTAAATCAAATGTATTTATATTATTTAGGAATGGATCTAGCATGGACGCCAAACATTGGATTAGGAACGTGCATGGAGATGGCAAGCAGACTCCGCAAGGATTCAGGATGGCGTTGCAAGCGAGGATTTCAGAACATTGAAGCCACCATAGTGAAGCAACGATGCTTGGATGAATTATACAAGTTACTCCATCATAAAATTCGTCCAAAGAGTTATTTTTGGTGTTGTGTCACCTTGTTTAATGGGCCAGATGATGAGGACATCCCTACTACACCACTACCTCCGTCATTGATAAATGAAGATGAACCTGCTGTGAAGCTCAAGTCCAATGAAGTTCGGATTGGACCAATTACAAGGGCTCATGCGAAGCTACTTAAACAACAGGTGAACTTGTTTCTAAACGGTACTTTGATTGATGAGAACTTTATACTGCCTAAGTCCTATTACTTATGTATCATCAGGTATCAAGAGGAGACGAGCGTCGCACGAGGAGTAGAGGAGCAGCTGGACATGAAGACGGACGTCAAGATGGCCGTGAAGCTGGACATGGAGCCGGACATGAAGATATCTCATGGTCGCGCGAGGGAGGAGCGGGAGGCATGCGCGAGAGGAGAAGATGACGTCCAGGCCGGTCCAGAACTCGGTCAGACCGGCCTCCTGACCGGCCAGTCCGGTCTCTGGCCCGGTTGACCGGTCGCCAACCGGCCGCCAACCGGAAGTGACGCATCGTACCGGGCAAAAACCGGAAAGTTGCGAGGTTTCCGGTTGCCGCCCGGTTGACCGGACGCCGGACCGGCCGACCCGGTCCCCGGCCCGGTTGACCGGATTCCAGACCGGATTCGTCCGAGTCTGTCTCGACCAGATCTATTCTGGGTCGGTTATTCTTGTATCTTTTCGACCAGAACTCGTCCCGGACACCTATATAAGTGCCCAGGACGCCTCCCTAGCTGATTTAGACCATGTTTAAGATAAACCCTAGTGCTTAGTTGTTTGCTCTCTATTGAATCCCTACACCATATTGCTTGATATTGTGTAGATCCTGAAAAAGTCTTGTGTGATCTGCTGTTCCATTGGGAATTAGACGGTTGCAACTTACCGCTTCGTGGTCGGCGGCTACGTGCGCAAGTGTGTGGAGTTGCGAATATGTTGCAGGGTTGAGAGCTGTTGCGTTGGCGACAGGGACCAATCGAGAGATCTCGTTGCGTCATACAAGTTATCATCCACCTCATCGTCGTGATCCTCCGCTGCCATCACCCCGTGATCATCATCACCACCGTTGCTTACTGAGAAGATCGGGACACCCCATATCATCTTGGTATCAGATTTCCAGTTTTCCTCGGTAAGCCATCCACAATCCACCCCATAAGTTGAGTTGTGAGTGTTTTCCTATCCAGAAAAAGCCATAAAAAGTTAGGGTTAGGGTTTGCCATAGCCTTAGATTGCACTAATTTCGAGTTTTAGTTGCTTTTCGTAGTTGTTTTTGCGTATCTTTATCTTTCATCTAATAGAATTGTTAGGGTTTGTGTTTTCTCTATCATCTATTTTATCATAGTGTGTCAGTTTTTGTTACTCCGAGTCCACATAGCATACAGTGTGTTTGTCCAAACCATAGCTACAGCCTTTCGATATACGTGACTAGGAACTTCCCCAGAAGAGACTAGTATTACCGCTCGATAGGCTGCTCATTAGGGTTTTGGTGCTTTGCATATCTTGTTGGCCGTGTTATCAAGGAGTTGAGTCATAAAATCAAAAAAAAAAGAGAAGAAAATTGAAAAGAAGCAAAAAGAGTTACATCGATGCGTGTGTTACAAAAAAAAGTGAAGTACTAGTTGAATCAAGTGAAAGGCCTAAGTTTTCTTTACTGCACCTGTAGTTGAGCAATCTTGTGCCTGTCTCATTGAGCTTTGCTAGCGTCTCTCTTGTGCATTGCAACCTTTCCCACATATAGTTGCATTGCCCCATTATATCGCCTTGTGTGAGTATCATTGGTTGTCTACGGTCAGCGCTGGAGCTTGTTATTGGTGCAAATAGGTAGCCTACCTACAGCCCCACATATACCCTGCTTTGTCGTGTGATTTGTTCTTATACCCTTGATATTCGCTTCGCTACATCCGTGCACTAGTTGTTACTACAAGTAGTAAGCAACACTAATTTACTTTGGAACGGTAAGATCTCCTTTTCTTATCAGTTTTGAGTGAATTGTGAGAGTACCACCATATCTTTTTGATTTAGTGCACTAATCTACTAACGATGTCTGCTAGTGATCATAAACTTGTTAACCAGGAAAACAAGAGTGTTGCCGATATCATCACATGGAGGGAGTATGAGGCTCTTCGTAATGAAATGCGACGTGAATTCCGCGCTCAGGACGATGTGCTTAATGGGAAGGTTGAAGAGATCTCCCAAAAGCTGGATGCTACTCATGTGACCGTCACTACAATGCAAGATCAAATGACGGATGTTCAACGCAGTCTTGCTGATTTGCGTTTGGCTGTTGAGAATCTGACCGCACAACAACAAGTAGATGACGACGATCCTGAGCTTCAAGATGACGCACACAATGCTCGTGGTGCGCCACGTGGTAATCATCCTCGCGGTTGGGCTCCACTTGGCCGCAATGGTCATGGACAAGATGAGGAAGATGGGTTGGATAAGCCCAAGTTTTCTATACCCAAGTTTGAAGGAGGAGCTGATGTTGAAGAATACCTCACTTGGGAGCTCAAGATTGAGAAGTTGTGGAGCTTACATCCACATTATACGGAGGATCGGAAGATTAAACTTGCTTCTTCCGAATTTGATGGCTACGCTTTGCGTTGGTGGGATGCTTTTGTTCGAAACCGAGAAGAGGATGGTGAGCAAACTATACGCACATGGCGTGCCATGAAGGAGGCGATGACTTCTCGCTTTGTGCCTACAAATTACTTGCGGAATATATATGATAAGTCGACTCTATTGAGACAAGGTGTGAAGACTGTGGATGAATACTACATGGAGATGGAGATGCTTATGCAGCGTGGCCGTGTCCGTGAGTCTCTCGAGATGACAATGCAGCGTTTCCTCAACGGTTTGAAGTATGATATCAAAGGCATTGTTCATCACTACAGCTACACCAATATGAATCAATTGTTACATCATGCAAGAGAAGCAGAATCACAGTTGGCTGACGAAGCAAAGATAAAAGGTCGAACTACGGGAGCTGGGCGTTTTACACCCCGCGCGCCCTCTACGGTGACGGCGCCTTCGACGCGCTCCGCTCCTTACTCTACTCCGCCTAGCAAACCGGTCTCCAATGTATCTAATGCAAAGAAGTCCGAATCTGCTGCAAGTACGAGTGGTTCTAGCATGTCTACAGCGCGCAACCGCGATATGCTTTGCCATACATGTGGTGGCAAGGGTCACTTCAAGAGACATTGTCCTAACCGCAAAGTCATGATTATCAATGAGGACAATGAATATGAGACTCAAGATGATGTTGATCCTAATGCTCCAGAAGATGATGACTATGACACTGATGGTGAAGATGTTGTAACGCCCTACCTTTTAACAAAGGTAGAACACCTGTGTTCAGTGCTACTCCCTGGATCACTGATAGCACCACAGTACAAAATATAGCATTCATAGCAATAGTATCAATATTACAACGTAATGATCCGGTACGACAAATAAGGGAAGATACAACCGGCATAGTCCAAATGACTAGCATCTAATAAAGTTCAAATATCTAACACAAGCGGAAATAAAGTAGCATGGAGCATCCATCTTCATCATGCGCCACAGCGGACATGTTGGAATGTAGACTCGAGATCCTATCAATAATCCTCATCGTAGCGACCCGCACGTTTGAATATGCAGCCCCACGAATGGAGGTCGGTACAATGATGTACCGGCAAATGAAACTTATTTGGTGGCAGCTTTGAAAAGACTAACTACATGATTTGGCTGGTGGAGCTAGGCTATTTGCATAAAGCCAGCTTTGTCCTATATTTGATAAAACATTTGATAACTTTGAAATTCATCGTGGGTGTTCAGAGGGCGCACCATGACACACCACCAAGTTTATTAAGGTAACTTTGAAATCCATCATGGGTGTTCAGAGGGCTCACCATGACACACCATGAAGGGTTTCTAGCGCATTTTAATTTACTTTAGAAAACAAAAGGGCGTTGAGATTCTTCAGTACAATCCCTGCCTAGTAGCTCAAATTGTCCATGACCGGGGACACGGCTAAGATCTTAGATTTAACTCTCGAGAGGTTGTGCACTTTCACCTTAAGACCCATCCTACCCAAGAGTAAGATGAGACAAGACCTTTGGGAAGAGAAGTTCACCCATACTAGCCAGACCCGTTTCTCTTGCAATTCTGCAACCACCCTCTAATCCGACAACAGGATGAACCTCCACAACTTAAGAATCTTGGCAGAGCCATATACCATAAGGCTGCACTTGAAGCTATCTAAACAGTGAAGACCTACAAATCTCTTTGTTCCTGGGTGGCGATCCACAAGTGCACCCTCGGGCGAAGACAACCACAATGTGGCCCGGAGTAGCCACGCACAATGCGCACCCTCAGGCGAAGACAACCACAATGTGGCCCTGAGTAGCCACTCAACAATGCGCACCCTCAGGCGAAGACAACCACAATGTGGCCTTGAGTAGCCACTCAACAATGCGCACCCTCAGGCGAAGACAACCACAATGTGGCCCTGAGTAGCCGCCCACCAATCAGCCAATCCACCCAGGTGCGCATTAAGGTTGTTAGTTTTCAAAGTTTTGTAAACTTTTGTAAACCACCAAACAAATACAAGAGCGGCGATAATTTTGATAGTAGTCAGGTACGGCAAAGCATTTACCTAACAGGGGGGTTCAGTGGTGGCTATCCACTACTAGGAATTCTAGCATTGTATTCACTTTGAAAACAAAGAACAGACCTATCATGGATACTACTAGAAAAACACTAATGCATTGAATAAAACTCGGGTGAGAAGATGAGTGTCACTTGCCTTGCTCAAAGCAACCTGAACAATCACAAGCAATCACAAGCAAGACCCCGGTCCTCCTCACAATCTAAACAAAGCAAACAGGAGCCAAATAAACACAACATTCCGAATGCACAACCATAGACATGTATGCATGCATGATATGCATCGTTTAATTTCACACATAGGTATGATGTGAAAATGTTGTATTAAGTGTCCTCTCGGTATTTAGAATGTTGGTAATGATCTCTGGTTGTATTTATTTTATTAGATTTTATTTATAGCGCTATTAATTAATTAACAATGCATATATATCAACTAAAATAGGTACTGTAGTGTTTATGTTTTATAAAAATCTAAACCAAACATCTATGGATGGGGTACAGTGATACAAGACCATAGCAATTGGATTCATTCAAAAATAGTTTATAGAATTTGAATTATTGTCATATTACTGATTTGAATAGATTTGCAAAAGCAAGTTTGTGCATGTATCAAATTTGGCCAACTATGGTTCCATGATGAACTACATGTTCTATGGATTCCATAGACTACAAATTTGTAAATTTTGGCCCACTGGATTAATGTACACAATTTTTATAGTGTCAAAGGGTTAATTCTCTGTTTTGAATTATGGTGCAAAATGTATCACAGAACCTATACAGTATTATTGCATGGTTGTGTTCTACAGGTTGTAAGCTTTCTAACAATATAAAATTTGCTAAATTTGGGTCTATGGTTGATTTTATATCGATTTTACAAGTTAGGGACAGAATCTGGAATTTGAATTCAATTCAAATTTGGTTTGACTGGGTTTGACCGGGGTTGCTGACAGTGCAGCTGACTGGGCACCTCGCGGCTGTTTGCTATTGGCCGATACCCTTTCGTTTAAGTGTTTCTATCTGAGTCGCTGGATCTAGATCTTATGGTGCAAAGGAAGGAAGGGAGGGGATAAAGGGGAGGCTGCTCACTGTGGCCGGCCGGAGGTGAAGGAGAAGGCGGCGGGTGGCTCGGGTCGGGGTGCTCTCCGGCGTTCCGGCGGTCGGCGGCGGCGGTGGAGGTGCGGACGGGGTCCGGCATGCTGCAGTGAGGCGTATGGTGGCGGCGGCGCAGTGTGCCGCGGCCTCGGTTGGCCAGGGCGGGCGGCTGTAGGCGGCGGTGCGAGGCGGCGCTCCGGCGTGCAATTAAGGAAGCATGGCGGCGCTATGCGTGTGGGGGAGTGGCGAAAATGAGAGACGGGGAGCGGGGCTTTGTAGGGAGCGGCTCGGTGTTGAGCGAGGGGGGCGTGGGGCGAGTGGAGGAGTGGTGGCCGGTTGGGTGCTGGCGTGCTGCGAGGTGGAGAACGTGGGCGTGGCTGGAGGTTAGGGACGCCCCTGACAGGCGGGGCCTGCTGTCAACGCGTGGAGAGAGGAGAGAGGTGCGGCGCGGGCCGCTTTCTGGCCGGGCTGGGCTGGCTCGGACTGGGCTGGCCCAGTTCGGTCGGTCCGTTTTTCTTTTTCCTTTTCTCTTTTTCATTTTCTATCTTAGTTCATAACTTTTGATTCACAACTCCGAATCACCTCAAACTTGTTTCCAATTTTTTGTAAAATCCAGGGGATTGTTTTAGGACCAAAAGGGACAAGAAAAGGCTCATTTGGAAAATAAATAAAAAATTTTAGCACATAGGCTAAATAGCAACATAGTACCACTAGGGTTTTATTTATCAAGGTTTATTTATTTTATTTGGCTTTTAATGCATGGATGAAATGAATGCATGATGAGCTTTTAAATTTTGAAAACTTGGGATGTTACAGACTAACCCCTTAAGGTGAAGCACGTCCCCGGGCTTCGGAAAGGCTAGCAAATAGGTGAGGGTGATCTTCTCGAAGACCTGTCTTCGCGCTCCTAAGTTGATTCTTCCTCGGTATGGTGACTCCACTGAACTTTGCAGAACTTGATAGTCTTGGTACGCGTATTCCTTTCAGCTCTTTCCAAGATCTTGATCGGTTTCTCCTCATATGTGAGGTCACTCTCCAAATGAACTTCTTCAAGAGGTACTGTATCATTCAATGGGGTTTCTGACATCTCAGGGTGACACTTCTTCGCTTGGTCGACATGGAACACATTGTGCACGGCTGAAAGAATTTCTGGCAACTCAATCTCATAAGCTACTTCTCCTTTTCGAGATAACACCTTGAATGGTCCAATAAATCTCGGGGCTAACTTTCCCTTGATTCCAAATCTCTTGACACCTCGAAGGGGTGATACTCTGAGATAAACTCTATCGCCTATTTCATAGGAAACATCGCTGTGCTTTTTATCAAGCATAGCTCTTCTCGCTCGGATTGTGCTATCTTCAGCCTATCTTTGATCAGTCTAACCTTCTCTTCTGCTTCTTGGATAATATCAGGTCCAAACAAACTTCTTTCTCCCAACCCACTCCACAGTAGTGGTGTGGTGCATTTCTTCCCATACAAAGCTTCAAATGGTGACATCTCAATACTAGCTTGATAGCTGTTGTTGTAAGAGAATTCCGCATATGGCAGGTTGTCATCCCAACTAGATCCATAATCTAGCGCACAAGCTCTTAACATGTCCTCTAAGATTTGATTCACTCTCTCAGTTTGACCATTTGTCTGTGGATGAAAAGCTGTACTAAACTCCAGCCTAGTTCCTAGTGATTCATGCAATGGTTTCCAGAAATGCGAGGTAAATTGGGTACCACTATCAGAAACGATACTCTTGGGTACACCATGGAGGCACACAATTCTCTTCATGTAGATATCCGCTAGCTTCGCACTAGTGTAAGTGGTCTTCACTGGCACAAAATGAGCTACCTTGGTCAAACGACGTACTATTACACAAATTGAATCATACCCGGATTTAGTTCGAGGTAATCCAGTTATGAAGTCCATACCAATTTGATCTCATTTCCAATCTGGAACTTTCAACGGTTGCAACAAACCTGCTGGTTCCTGATGTTGAGCTTTCACCTTACTACATGTGTTACATTTGGCTATGTACTCTGCAATGTCCTTCTTCAAGCCATTCCACCAAAATCTCTCCTTCAGATCCATATACATCTTAGTATTACCAGGATGAATAGAATATGGAGTCTCATGGGCTTCTTGGAAAATCAACTTCCTTAGATCGGGGTCTTCGGGTACACAGATACGTTTCCCAAACCAAACAATTCCTTGCTCATCTTCACAGAATTCTGTTGTTCTTCCTTCCGCCAATGCTTCCTTCAAGACTCTTCTAACTTCTTCTATTTCTTTATCTCCTTTCTGGGTTTCTCGGATTTTATCCATCAATGTTGGTTGAACTACTAGTGACGCTACAAAACCTTCTGGTACAACTTCCAAGCTGAGATCCCTAAATGCTTCACACAAATCCTTGGGTAACTCCTTGCTTGACATACAGTTCACATAAGTCTTACGGCTCAGGGCATCAGCGACTACGTTTGCTTTACCGGGATGGTATTGCAAACTCAGGTCGTAATCCTTGATGAGCTCTAACCATCTTCTCTGCCTCATGTTCAGATCCTTCTGAGTGAAAATGTACTTCAGACTCTTGTGATCGGTGAATACTTCACAACGCTTCCCCATCAGGTAGTGTCTCCAGGTCTTCAAGGCATGAACTACTGAAGCTAACTCTAAGTCATGAGTAGGGTAGTTGCCTTCATGTTTCTTGAGCTTTCTAGAAGCATAAGATGCTACTTTGCCTCCTTGCATCAACACACTTCCAAGTCCTTGACGTGATGCGTCACAGAACACTTGAAATTCTTTCTCTAGATCAGGTAGACACAACACCGGAGCAGATACTAATCTTTTCTTCAATTCTTGGAAGCTGGCTTCACAAGCATCAGTCCACTCATATTTATTTTCTTTCTTCAACAACTCAGTCATGGGTTTAGCAATCTTGGAGAAATTCTCAATGAATCTTCTATAGTAACCTGCCAAACCTAAGAAACTACGAATTTCTCCGACGTTTTTACGAGTTTCCCATTCTGTCACCGCAATCACCTTTGAAGGGTCAATGGCAATTCCATCCTTGGATACCACGTGACCAAGAAATCCTACTTCACTCAGCCAGAACTCACATTTACTGAACTTTGCATACAGCTTGTGTTCCCGTAGCTTCTCCATAATTAGGCGAAGGTGTTCCTCATGTTCCTTAACACTCTTGGAATAGATTAGTATGTCGTCAATGAAGACTACGAAAAACTTATCAAGAAATTCCATGAACACTTTGTTCATCATATTCATGAAGTATGAGGGTGCATTGGTTAAGCCAAAAGGCATCACCGTATACTCATAGGAGCCATACCTAGTGACAAAAGCGGTCTTGGGTATGTCATACTCTCTAATCTTAAGCTGAAAATATCCAGAACGCGGATCGATCTTGGAAAACACTGTTGCTCCCTCCAGCTGATCAAACAAGTCATTGATCCTCGGTAGGGGGTATTTGTTTTTGATGGTTACTTCATTCAGTGACCGATAATCCATCACCAAACGCTGACTATTGTCCTTCTTCATGACAAACAGAACTGGGGCTCCCCACGGGGATGAACTCTCTCTGATGAATCCTTTGTGCAGCTGCTCCTCAAGCTACTTTTTGAGTTCCTTCAACTCATCAGTGGACATAGGATAAGGTCTCTTTGCTATAGGGCCCGTGCCCGGAAGCAATTCAATCAGAAATTCCACATCTCTATCTGGGGGCATTCCTGGTAATTCCTCTGGAAAGACATCTGGGTATTCACTTACTATGGCCACTTGGTCTAGGCTAACCTCATTAAGATGGTTTAGGCTAATCCCCTTAAGATAATTCAGCCTAATATCCTTAGGTTCCAGTCGAGATTTGTACCTAATCTTCTTACCCTCCGGGGTTGTTAATGTGATGGCTCTATTGGCACAATCTATGACTCCACCATAGGCAGTCATCCAATCCATACCCAAGATAACATCAAAACCTTGTGATGGTAGGACTACTAAATGGGTAGGAAACTTGTCTATCCCAATTTCTAAAATCAGACCCCCGCGTTCAGTATTGACTATTAATTCTCCACCCGGGAACTTATTTTTAGGATCCTTCCCATTAATGTAGTGGTTATCTCATTTTTATTCACAAAAGCTTTTGATATGTATGAATGTGATGCTCCAGTATCGAATAAAACTAGTGCTGTGAAGGAGTTGAGTGGAAACGTACCAATCACAAGCATCTGGTTCATTCATCACCTCTTCAACATCAAGGTGGTTCACGTGCCCCTTCTGGAATGGATTGGGCTTGGTTGTATCAGCAGTTTTCAGCTCCGGCGTTGCTCGGAGTAGTGTCCATTCTTCTTGCACCTGTAGCACATGATCCCTGATAAGTCTTTCTTGCCATCCGAGTTGGATTGCTGCTGTCCATTGCTCCCATTGCCATGGCCATTACGGTGGCCGTTGTGATGACCATTGTGATGTCCAAAAGAGGAGTTGCTCTTGTATCCACCATTGACTTGTGGCCATTGGAGTTGTGGCCGTTACCCTTGTTGTAGTGATCTCCATGACGGTGAAAACCGCGGCTACCACTGCCTCAGAAGAATGGTGCTTCTTGTGAGAGAACTCAGTGTGGTTCTTGTTGCTGTTAAACTTCCTCTTGCGGTTCTCTTCCTTCCCGATGTTGTTGTCCAGAGTGATGGCATGATCAAGCAGTGTTTGATGGTTGGGGGCATACGCCACAGATAACGGTATCTTCAGGTCTCCCTTGAATCCATTGAGGAATTTATCCTTCCTCTTAGCATCTGTGTCTATATCCTCAGGGGCATATCCGGATAGAGCACAGAAGTCATCCATGTACTCTTTCAGTGTCCTACCTCCCTGCTTCAAGGTGCGGAACTCGTCCTTCTTCATGTTCATAATACCCGATGAGATATGGGCATTACGAAAACCTTCCCTGAAGGTGTCCCAGTCCAGGGTTTCCACAGGATGAGTGACTTGGTAAGTCTCCCACCACATAGCAGGTGGTCCTTCAAGCAAGTGAGCTGTAAATCTAATCTTCTCCGCTTCAGTACACTCTCAAGTAACCAAGTCCTTGTTAACCGAGCGGAGCTATTCATCAGCCACAATTGGCTCAGTAGCAGTAGCGAACTTGCTAGGTCTCAGCCTCAGGAATCTGATCAGTCTGTCAACATGGGGTGGTGGTGGAGGTGGAGGTGGTGGTGCGTTGTTGTTGTTGTTATTCTGATGCTGGAAGAACTGAGTCATCATCTGCATCATCTGTGCCTAGGCTGCTATCAGCTGCTGCACTGCATCATTGTTGTTGTTGTTATTGTTGTTGTCGGTATTATTGTTGCGGGTGTTTGCTCGGCGGGGAGGCATCTGAGGTTTAGCAAAGATAAGAATAAGATGGATAGATACTAAGGAAGAAAAACTTCTACCCATGCACAAACAAGTCATACAACCAAACAAAAACATTCAAAACAAGAAAATTCCAAACTTTCTTTAATAAGCAATAAGGTTCAAAAATACGCATAGACTGGTTGGTACTGCCATACTTCTAGTAGTAGGGCAATACAACAGAACGTAAAGGATTACATATGAGTCAATGTGGTCATCTAACGCCTATTGACTACACCTCAACAAGCTAAAGAATATGGCTACTTGCTCGTCTTCCTCTTCTCCCTTGATGGTTTTCACGAGGTAGGCCATCTAAGGCAAGAGGTAAACATTTTTGAAGATGAAATAGACGAGAGTACTAGAAGTTCACAAAGCACTTTTTTTGAAACAAGATTAGATAGATTTTTCATCCTAGGGTCTTCCTATTTCTAATCCAAACCTAGGGTCTCGATCCTACATGCAACACTATGCTCTGATACCATTTTGTAACGCCCTACCTTTTAACAAAGGTAGAACACCTGTGTTCAGTGCTACTCCCTGGATCACAGATAGCACCACAGTACAAAATATAACATTCATAGCAATAGTATAAATATTACAACGTAATGATCCGGTATGACAAATAAGGGAAGATACAACTGGCATAGTCCAAATGACTAGCATCAAATAAAGTTCAAATATCTAACACAGCGGAAATAAAGTAGCATGGAGCCTCCATCTTCATCATGCGCCACAGGCAGACATGTTGGAATGTAGACTCGAGATCCTATCAATAATCCTCATCAGAGCGACCTGTACGTTTGAATATGCAGCCCCACGAATGGAGGTCAGTACAATGATCTACTGGCAAATGACACTTATTTGGTGGCAGTTTTGAAAATACTTGATACGTCTCCGACGTATCGATAATTTCTTATGTTCTATGCCATATTATTGATGATACCTACATGTTTTATGCATACTTTATGTCATATTCGTGCATTTTCTGGAACTAACATATTAACAAGATGCCGAAGTGCCAGTTCTGTTTTCTGCCGTTTTTGGTTTCGTAAATCCTAGTAACGAAATATTCTCGGAATCGGACGAAATCAAGACCCAGGTTCCTATTTTCACCGGAAGCATCCGTAACACCCGGAAGGACCAGAGGGGGGCACCGGGCCCCTGCACCATAGGCCGGCGCGGCCCGGGCCCCGGCCGCGCCGCCATATGGTGTGGCCACCCCTTCGACCCTCCCGCGCCGCCTCTTCGCCTATATAAAGCCTCCATCGCGAAAACCCCGATGCGAAGAACCACGATACGGAAAACCTTCCAGAGCCGCCGCCATCGCGAAGCCAAGATCCGGGGACAGGAGTCTCCGTTCCGGCACCCGCCGGAGCGGGGAAGTGCCCCCGAAGGCTTCTCCATCGACACCGCTGCCATCTCCACCGCCATCTTCATCACCGCCGCTGCTCCCATGAGGAGGGAGTAGTTCTCCATCGAGGCTCGGGGCTGTACCGGTAGCTATGTGGTTCATCTCTCTCCTATGTGCTTCAATACAATAATCTCATGAGCTGCCTTACATGATTGAGATTCATATGATGATGCTTGTAATCTAGATGTCATTGTGCTAGTCAAGTGAGTTTTACTTATGTGATCTCCTGGAGACTCCTTGTCCCACGTGTGTAAAGGTGACAAGTGTGTGCACCGTGTGGGTCTCTTAGGCTATATTTCACGTAATACTTATTCACCGTTGAATGGCATAGTGAGGTGCTTATTTATATCTCTTTATGATTGCAATGTGTTTGTATCACAATTTATCTATGTGCTACTCTAGCAATGTTATTAAAGTAGTTTTATTCCTCCCGCATGTGTGCAAAGGTGACGAGTGTGTGCACCGTGTTAGTACTTGGTTTATGCTATGATCATGATCTCTTGTAGATTGCGAAGTTAACTATTGCTATGATAATATTGATGTGATCTATTCCTCCTACATATGCATGAAGGTGACAAGTGTGCATGCTATGCTAGTACTTGGTTTAGTCTTTTGATCTATCTTACACTAAAGGTTACTAAAATATGAGCATTATTGTGGAGCTTGTTAACTCCGGCATTGAGGGTTCGTGTAATCCTACGCAATGTGTTCATCATCCAACAAGAGTGTAGAGTATGCATTTATCTATTCCGTTATGTGATCAATGTTGAGAGTGTTCACTAGTGAAAGTCTAATCCCTAGGCCTTGTTCCTAAATATCGCTATCGCTCGCTTGTTTACTCGTTTTATCGCGTTACTACCGCTGCGTTACTACCGCTTGTTTATCGTCCCGGGCAAAGCACTTTTCTGGTGCCGTTGCTACTACTTATTTATACCACCCGTATTTCACTATCTCTTCGCCGAACTAGTGCACCTATTAGGTGTGTTGGGGACACAAGAGACTTCTTGCTTTGTGGTTGTAGGGTTGCATGAGAGGGATATCTTTGACCTCTTCCTCCCCGAGTTTGATAAACCTTGGGTGATCCACTTAAGGGAAACTTGTCGCTGTTCTACAAACCTCTCGCTCTTGGAGGCCCAACACTGTCTACAAGAATAGAAGCTCCCGTAGACATCAAGCTACTTTTCTCGGCGCCGTTGTCGGGGAGGAAAGGTAAAAGGCACTCATACTCCCGTTCCGTGTAACAGTACCTTTCTCGGCGCCATTGTGTTTGTGCTCGAAGCTATTTCCTTTAGATCCCGCAATTGCATCTTTTTGTTTCTTGTTTACACTAGTTTGGCATAATGGACAACAATGAGCTTCTTATTCTATTTCCTGATTTAAAACATGGATTGTTTGATACGAAAATTAAAAAACCTATGGAATCTTATTTGCATGCCGGTAGTAATATTAGTATGAACGCTTTGAACACCATTGTTGCTAATGATATAGAAAGTTCTAAGCTTGGGGAAGCTGGTTTTCATGATCTTTTTAGTCCCCCAAGCATTGAGGAGAAAATTTTCTTTGATGATACTTTGCCTCCTATTTATGATGATTATAATAGTGGTCTTTTGGTACAACCTACTATGGAGTAAATTTTGTTGTGATTATACTATGCCTCCTACACTTGATGAGAATAATAATGATAGCTACTTTGTTGAATTTGCTCCCACTACAACCAATAAAATTGACTATGCTTATGTGGAGAGTAATAATTTTATGCATGAGACTCATGATAAGAATGCTTTATGTGATAGTTATATTGTTGAGTTTGCTCATGATGCTACTGAAAGTTATTATGAGAGAGGAAAATATGGTGGTAGAAATTTTCATGTTACTAAAACACCTCTCTATATGCTTAAAATCTTGAAGTTGAGCTTGTCTATTTTTTCTATGCTTGTTGCATTATGCTTCTTGAACTTGTTTATTTACAAGATTCCTATGCATAGGAAGCATGTTAGACTTAAATGTGTTTTGAATTTGCCTTTTGATGCTCTCTTTTGCTTCAACTACTATTTCTTGCGAGTGCATCATTAAAACTCGCCGAGCCCATCTTAACGGCTATAAAGAAAGAACTTCTTGGGAGATAACCCATGTGTTATTTTGCTACAGTATTTTGTTTTATATTTGAGTCTTGGAAGTTGTTTACTACTGTAGCAACCTCTCCTTATCTTAGTTTTATGTTTTGTTGTGCCAAGTAAAGTCTTTGATAGTAAAGTAAATACTAGATTTGGATTACTGCGCAGTTCCAGCATTTCTTTGCTCGTCACGAATCTGGGTCTAATTCTCTCGTAGGTAACTCAGAAAATTATGCCAATTTACGTGAGTGATCCTCAGATATGTACGCAACTTTCATTCAATTTGGGCATTTTCATTTGAGCAAGTCTGGTGCCCTTTTAAAATTCGTCTTTACGGATCTGTTCTGTTTTGACAGATTCTGCCTTTTATTTCGCATTGCTTCTTTCGTCGTGTTGGGTAGATTTCCTTGTTCCATTACCTTCCAAGTAGCTTTGAGCAATGTCCGAAGTGTTAAGAATGATTGTGTCACCTCTGAACATGTGAGTTTTTGATTATGCACTAACCCTCTAATGAGTTTGTTTCGAGTTTGGTGTGGAGGAAGTTTTCAAGGGTCAAGAGAGGAGGATGATATACTATGATCAAGGAGAGTGAAAGCTCTAAGCTTGGGGATGCCCCGGTGGTTCACCCCTTCATATTCTAAGAAGACTCAAGCATCTAAGCTTGGGGATGCCCAAGGCATCCCCTTCTTCATCGACAAATTATCAGGTTCCTTCTCTTGAAACTATATTTTTATTCGGCCACATCTTATGTACTTTACTTGGAGCGTCTGTGTGCTTTTGTTTTTATTTTTGTTTGAATAAATGCTTGTGTGGGAGAGAGACACGCTCCGCTGTAGCATATGGACAAGTATGTCCTTAGGCTCTATTCATAGTATTCATGGCGAAGTTTCATCTTCGTTAAATTCTTATATGGTTGGAATTGGAAAATACTACATGTAGTAATTCTAAAATGTCTTGGATAATTTGATACTTGGCAATTGTTGTGCTCATGTTTAAGCTCTTGCATCATATACTTTGCACCCATTAATGAAGAAATACTTAGAGCTTGCTAATTTGGTTTGCATATTTGGTTTCTCTAGAGTCTAGATAACAACTAGTATTGAGTTTTGAACAACAAGGAAGACGGTATGGAGTCTTATAATGTTTACAATATGTCTTTTATGTGAGTTTTGCTGCACCAGTTCATCCTTGTGTTTGTTTCAAATAACCTTGCTAGCCTAAACCTTGTATCGAGAGGGAATACTTCTCATGCATCCAAAATCCTTGAGCCAACCACTATGCCATTTGTGTCCACCATACCTACCTACTACATGGTATTTCTCCGCCATTCCAAAGTAAATTGCTTGAGTGCTACCTTTAAATAATTCAAAATTTATCACCTCTTATTTGTGTCAATGTTTTATAGCTCATGAGGAAGTATGTGGTGTTTTATCTTTCGATCTTGTCATTTACTTCCGACAGACTTTCACAATGGACTAGTGGCTTCATCCGCTTATCCAATAATTTTGCAAAAAGAGCTGGCAATGGGGTTCCCAGCCCGATTAATTAACTTGCATTAATGATTCTCTTCACATGTTTTGCTCTGATTCATCAGTAAGCAACTTAATTTTGCAAATAGACACTCCTTCATGGTATGTGATTGTTGGAAGGCACCCGAGGATTCGGTTAGCAATGGCTTGTGTAAGCAAAAGGTTGGGAGGAGTGTCATCCATAAATAAAGAAAAACTAAACTAAAGTACATGTGTAAACAAAAGAGAAGAGGGATGATCTACCTTGCTGGTAGAGATAACGTCCTTCATGGGAGCCGCTCTTGAAAGTCTGGTTGATGAGGTAGTTAGAGTGCCCACTACCATTCGTTGACAACAACAAACACCTCTCAAAATTTTACTTTTATGCTCTCTTTATGTTTTCAAAACCAAAGCTCTAGCACAAATATAGCAATCGATGCTTTCCTCTTTGAAGGACCATTCTTTTTACTTTTATGTTGAGTCAGTTCACCTATCTCTCTCCACCTCAAGAAGCAAACACTTGTGTGAACCGTGCATTGATTCCTACATATTTGCATATTGTACTTGTTATATTACTCTATGTTGACAATTATCCATGAGATATACATGTTACAAGTTGAAAGCAACCGCTGAAACTTAATCTTCCTTTGTGTTGCTTCAATGCCTTTACTTTGATTTATTGCTTTATGAGTTAACTCTTATGCAAGACTTATTAATACTTGTCTTGAAGTACTATTCATGAAAAGTCTTTGCTTTATGATTCACTTGTTTACTCATGTCATTACCATTGTTTTGATCGCTGCATTCACTACATATGTTTACAAATAGTATGATCAAGGTTATGATGGCATATCACTTCAGAAATTATCTTTGTTATCGTTTTACCTGCTCGGGACGAGCAGAACTAAGCTTGGGGATGCTTGATACGTCTCCGACGTATCGATAATTTCTTATGTTCTATGCCATATTATTGATGATACCTACATGTTTTATGCATACTTTATGTCATATTCGTGCATTTTCTCGGAACTAACATATTAACAAGATGCCGAAGTGCCAGTTCTTGTTTTCTCGCCGTTGTTGGTTTCGGAAATCCTAGTAACGAAATATTCTCGGAATCGGACAAAATCAAGACCCGGGTTCCTATTTTCACCGGAAGCATCCGGAACACCCGGAAGGACCGGAGGGGGGCACTGGGCCCCCAGACCATAGGCCGGCGCGGCCCCGGCCCCGGCCGCGCCGCCATATGGTGTGGCCACCCCTTCGCCCCTCCTGCGCCGCCTCTTCGCCTATATAAAGCCTCCGTCGCGAAAACCCTGATGCGAAGAACCACGATACGGAAAACCTTCCAGAGCCGCCGCCATCGCGAAGCCAAGATCTGGGGGACAGGAGTCTCTCGTTCCGGCACCCTGCCGGAGCGGGGAAGTGCCCCCGGAAGGCTTCTCCATCGACACCGCTGCCATCTCCACCGCCATCTTCATCACCGCTGCTCGCTCCCATGAGGAGGGAGTAGTTCTCCATCGAGGCTCGGGGCTGTACCGGTAGCTATGTGGTTCATCTCTCTCCTATGTGCTTCAATACAATAATCTCATGAGCTGCCTTACATGATTGAGATTCATATGATGATGCTTGTAATCTAGATGTCATTGTGCTAGTCAAGTGAGTTTTACTTATGTGATCTCCGGAGACTCCTTGTCCCACGTGTGTAAAGGTGACAAGTGTGTGCACCGTGTGGGTCTCTTAGGCTATATTTCACAGAATACTTATTCACTCGTTGAATGGCATAGTGAGGTGCTTATTTATATCTCTTTATGATTGCAATGTGTTTGTATCAAAATTTATCTATGTGCTACTCTGGCAATGTTATTAAAGTAGTTTTATTCCTCCTGCATGTGTGCAAAGGTGACAGTGTGTGCACCGTGTTAGTACTTGGTTTATGCTATGATCATGATCTCTTGTAGATTGCAAAGTTAACTATTGCTATGATAATATTGATGTGATCTATTCCTCCTACATATGCATGAAGGTGACAGTGTGCATGCTATGCTAGTACTTGGTTTAGTCTTTTGATCTATCTTACACTAAAGGTTACTAAAATATGAGCATTATTGTGGAGCTTGTTAACTCCGGCATTGAGGGTTCGTGTAATCCTACGCAATGTGTTCATCATCCAACAAGAGTGTAGAGTATGCATTTATCTATTCCGTTATGTGATCAATGTTGAGAGTGTCCACTAGTGAAAGTCTAATCCCTAGGCCTTGTTCCTAAATATCGCTATCGCTGCTTGTTTACTCGTTTCATCGCGTTACTACTGCTTGTTTACTCGTCCCGGGCAAAGCACTTTTCCGGTGCCGTTGCTACTACTTATTTATACCACCTGTATTTCACTATCTCTTCGCCGAACTAGTGCACCTATTAGGTGTGTTGGGGACACAAGAGACTTCTTGCTTTGTGGTTGCAGGGTTGCATGAGAGGGATATCTTTGACCTCTTCCTCCCTGAGTTTGATAAACCTTGGGTGATCCACTTAAGGGAAACTTGCTGCTGTTCTACAAACCTCTGCTCTTGGAGGCCCAACACTGTCTACAAGAATAGAAGCTCCCGTAGACATCAATACTAACTACATGAATTTGGCTGGTGGAGCTAGGCTATTTGCATAAAGCCAATTTTGTCCTATATTTGATAAAACATTTGATAACTTTGAAATTCATCGTGGGTTTTCAGAGGGCGCACCATGACACACCACCAAGTTTATTAAGGTAACTTTGAAATCCATCATGGGTGTTCAGAGGGCTCACCATGACACACCATGAAGGGTTTCTAGCGCATTTTTACTTTAGAAAACAAAAGGGCGTTGAGATTCTTCAGTACAATCCCTGCCTAGTAGCTCAAATTGTCCATGACCGGGGACACTGCTAAGATCTTAGACTTAACTCTCGAGAGGTTGTGCACTTTCACCTTAAGACCCATCCTACCCAAGAGTAAGATGAGACAAGACCTTTGGGAAGAGAAGTTCACCCATACTAGCTGGACCCGTTTCTCTTGCAATTCTGCAACCACCCTCTAATCCGACAACAGGATGAACCTCCACAACTTAAGAATCTTGGTAGAGCCATATACCATAAGGCTGCACTGGAAGCTATCTAAACAGTGAAGACCTACAAATCTCTTTGTTCCTGGGTGGTGATCCACAAGTGCACCCTCAGGCGAAGACAACCACAATGTGGCCCGGAGTAGCCACGCACAATGCGCACCCTCAGGCGAAGACAACCACAATGTGGCCCTGAGTAGCCACTCAACAATGCGCACCCTCAAGCGAAGACAACCACAATGTGGCCCTGAGTAGCCGCCCACCAATCAGCCAATCCACCCAGGTGCGCATTAAGGTTGTTAGTTTTCAAAGTTTTGTAAACTTTTGTAAACCACCAAACAAATACAAGAGCGGCGATAATTTTGATAGTAGTCAGGTACGGCAAAGCATTTACCTAACAGGGGGGTTCAGGGTGGCTATCCACTACTAGGAATTCTAGCATTGTATTCACTTTGAAAACAAAGAACAACCTATCATGCATACTACTAGAAAAACACTAATGCATTGAATAAAACTGGGTGAGAAGATGAGTGTCACTTGCCTTGCTCAAAGCAACCTGAACAATCACAGCAATCACAAGCAAGACCCTGGTCCTCCTCACAATCTAAACAAAGCAAACAGGAGCCAAATAAACACAACATTCTGAATGCACAACCATAGACATGTATGCATGCATGATATGCATCGTTTAATTTCACACATAGGTATGATGTGAAAATGTTGTATTAAGTGTCCTCTGGTATTTAGAATGTTGGTAATGATCTCTGGTTGTATTTATTTTATTAGATTTTATTTATAGCGCTATTAATCAATTGACAATGCATATACATCAACTAAAATAGGTACTGTAGTGTTTATGTTTTATAAAAATCTATACCAAACATCTATGGATGGGGTACAGTAATACAAGACCATAGCAATTGGATTCATTCAAAAATAGTTTATAGAATTTGAATTATTGTCATATTACTGATTTGAATAGATTTGCAAAAGCAAGTTTGTGCACGTATCAAATTTGGCCAACTCTGGTTCCATGATGAACTACATGTTCTATGGATTCCAGAGACTACAAATTTGTAAATTTTGGCCCACTGGATTAATGTACACAATTTTTATAGTGTCAAAGGGTTAATTCTCTGTTTTGAATTATGGTGCATAATGTATCACAGAACCTATACAGTATTATTGCATGTTTGTGTTGTACCGGTTGTAAGCTTTCTAACAATATAAAATTTGCTAAATTTGGGTCTATGGTTGATTTTATATCGATTTTACAAGTTAGGGACAAAATCTGGAATTTGAATACAATTCAAATTTGGGTTTGACTGAGTTTGACCGGGGCTGCTGACAGTGTGCTGACTCGGGCGCCACGCGGCTGTTTGCTATTGGCCGATACCCTTTCGTTTAAGTGTTCCTATCCGAGTCGCCGGATCTAGATCTTACGGTGCAAAAGCGAAAGGAAGGAAGGGAGGGGATAAGTCGCTTATTCTTTTCCTCCCGTGGTCTCTCCTCTCGGCCGCCGTCCTAACCCTAGCCGCCTCCAGTTCATCCTCCTCTATAGATTGGTTCCCCCTCCTCCGGCGGCTTCGCCGGCGTCAGGAGGAGTGGGGAACCCGATCTATGCGTGGAGTTTTGAATAAAAGTATTGTTTTCATTAGATTATGTTAGGATTTTGGTAGCCGCCTTCTTGTTTGTTTCCCCTCAATGGAGATGGCATCGTATGCAATAAGTGATCTTCGGCCTTTCGTTCGGCGACGAGATCTTCTTCCCGGCGTCAATGGTGGTGTTGAACAATCACAATTTTCTAGGTATGGGTCTTTGGATCTTGCTTCGCCAGATCGATTTTGGATCTTTTGTCGTTGTTGCCGCGAGGAGGATTATCCTCGCAGTTTTTGTCCCGGCTGCTACGTCCTCGACAATGGTGATTCGTACTCTCGGCTCTCCATCGACGACGACAAAGCTAGTTGGTTATTATTCCCTGATATACTGGTGTTGGTACTCTTGCCGATGTTGTATGATTGCTTTAATGGTTGCGTGCGTGCACGCAGTCTTGGCATTGTGGCTCAAAAAATTATGGGAGAACTTTCGTCGGTATCTACAGTGTCTATGGTTCGTTATGTATCTTTGGCTGCCTTCACAAGAGTACAAGATTGTGTTCTGGAAGAAGAAAGAAATTGAAGACCTCGAAGATTTGTTACTATCTTTTAGACTTTATTTTGTAATCGTTGGAGTAAGTTCATGTATCTCTACCATGTACTATTTGTTACTATGAATATATGTGGTATTGATTGTCAAAAAAAAAGGAAGGGAGGGGATAAAGGGGAGGCTGCTCACTGTGGCCGGCCGGAGGTGAAGGAGACGGCGGCGGGCGGCTCGGGTCGGGGTGCTCTCCGGCGTTCCGGCGGTCGGTGGTGGCGGTGGAGGTGCGGACGGGGTCCGGCGTGCTGCAGCGAGGCGTATGGTGGCGGCGGCGCAGTGTGCCGCGGCCTCGGTTGGCCAGGGCGGTTGGCTGTAGGCGGCGGTGCGAGGCGGCGCTCCGGCGTGCAATTAAGGAAGCCTCGCGGCGCTATGCGGGTGGGGGAGCGGCGAAAATGAGAGACGGGGAGCGGGGCTTTGTAGGGAGCGGCTCGGTGTTGAGCGAGGGGGCGTGGGCGAGTGGAGGAGTGGTGGCCGGTTGGGTGCCGGCGTGTCTGCGAGGTGGAGAACGTGGGCGTGGCCGGAGGTTAGGGACACCCCCGACAGGCGGGGCCCGCCGTCAACGCGTGGAGAGAGGAGAGAGGTGCGGCGCGGGCCGCTTTCCGGCCGGGCTGGGCTGGCTCGGACCGGGCTGGCCCAGTTCGGTCGGTCCGTTTTTCTTTTTCTTTTTCTCTTTTTCATTTTCTATCTTAGTTCATAACTTTTGATTCACAACTCCGAATCACCTCAAACTTGTTTCCAAATTTTTGTAAAATCCAGGGGATTGTTTTAGGACCAAAAGGTACAAGAAAATGCTCATTTGGAAAATAAATAAAAATAATTTTAGCACATAGGCTAAATAGCAACATAGTACCACTAGGGTTTTATTTATCAAGGTTTATTTATTTTATTTGGCTTTGAATGCATGGATGAAATGAATGCATGATGAGCTTTTAAATTTTGTAAACTTGGGATGTTACACATATCCGTCTGATGCTCGCACCATTGTTGTGTCGCAGCGTGCTCTTAATGTGTTGCCTAGTGCATCTACTCAGTGTTGCAATTTGTTCCAAACAAAGGCTTTAGTTGGTCCTGACAGGGCTTGCAAGGTCATTATTGATGGCGGGAGTTGCCGCAATTTAGCAAGCAAAGAGTTATGTACCAAGCTGAAGTTGAAGTATCTACCGCACCCGCATCCATACTATATTCAGTGGTTGAGCGACAATGGTGAGATGAAGGTAAACCACATGGTGCGTGTTGAGTTTGCTATTGGACCGTATAAGGATTGCATTGATTTTGATGTCGTTCCTATGACGGTTTGTCACCTACTATTGGGACGGCCTTGGCTCTATGACCGTTCAGTGCAACACAATGGCCGTGCTAATACATATCACTTGGAGTTTAAGGGCAAGAAAATCAATTTACAGCTCTATGACACCACAAAGCAAATTGTCAATGAGTCTCGTCGTAAAGTTGAAGTCAACTTGGAGGATGCTTCATTTGATAGGCGAGAGAATTGTAATGTTGTGGGTGATATAACGAAAAGTGAGAGAGTGAATTCCTTAGTCTCATTAGCCACCAAAGAAGACATGAGAGAATTTAGTGAGGATCCTACAGCCATGCCTCTTGTGCTCTTGTACAGGGGTACGGTTTTGGTTTCTAACGACATGACCCCTCTTTCTTTTGGTGTTTCTAATGTTTTGCAGGAATTTGGCGACGTTTTTCCGGATGAGGTACCTGCAGGACTTCCACCATTGCGAGGTATTGAGCATCAAATCGACTTGATTCCCGGAGCTTCGCTACCCAATCGGGCACCATATAGAACGAACCCCGAAGAGACGAAGGAGATACGAAGCAAGTACAAGCGCTACTCGACAAAGGTTATATCCGCATAAGCCTTAGTCCTTGTGCTGTTCCTGTTATTCTTGTTCCTAAGAAAGATGGTACATGGCGTATGTGCGTAGATTGTAGAGCGATAAATAAAATTACTATTCGATATCGTCATCCTATTCCCCGTTTAGAGGATATGTTAGATGAATTGAGTGGTGCTGCTATTTTCACTAAAATTGATTTGCGTAGTGGTTATCATCAAATTAGGATGAAAGAAGGGGATGAGTGGAAAACCGCCTTTAAAACAAAATTTGGTTTATATGAGTGGTTAGTAATGCCTTTTGGTTTAACTAATGCACCTAGCACTTTCATGAGACTCGATGAACCATGTTTTGCGTGATTTTATTGGCAAGTTTGTGGTTGTGTATTTTGATGACATATTAATTTACAGGCCGCAATGAATCTGATCATATTATACATATTCGACATGTTTTGCAAGTGTTGCGTGATTGTAAACTCTATGGTAATCTTGAGAAGTGCACATTTTGCAAAGATAAGGTCATATTTCTGGGTTATGTTGTCTCTAAGCATGGAGTAGAAGTAGATGAGTCTAAAATTGAAGCTATTCAAAATTGGCCTACTCCCATGAATGTGAGTCAAGTAAGAAGTTTTCATGGTCTAGCTGGGTTTTATCGCCGTTTTGTGCCCAATTTTTCTACTATTGCTACACCTTTGAATGAATTGACTAAAAAGGGTGTTGCATTTGAGTGGGGCTTGCCCAAGATCATGCTTTTCATGAACCGAAACGATTGTTAACTTCTCGCACCGTTGCTTGCACTTCCTAATTTCAATAAGCAATTTGAGATTGAATGTGATGCTAGTGGTATTGGAATTGGTGGTGTGTTGATGCAAGAGGGTCGCCCAATTGCATATTTTTCTCGAGAAACTTTCTGGTGCTAAGTTGAACTATCCAATATATGATAAAGAATTGTATGCTTTAATTAGAGTTCTTGAGGTTTGGCAACATTATTTGTGGCCAAAAGAATTTATCATACATTCTGATCATGAAGCTTTGAAATATCTGAAAGCCCAATCTACTTTGCATAGGCGTCTTGCTAAGTGGGTTGAGTTCATTGAGTCTTTTTCATACATTATTAAGCATAAGAAGGGAAAAGATAATATTGTTGCTGATGCTCTATCCAGGAAGAATATGCTATTAACTCAACTTGATGTTAAAATTCCTGGATTAGAGGTGCTATGTGATTTGTATGCTACGGATCATGATTTTGCTGAACCATATCGCTTATGTGCTCTTGGTAAAGCATGGGATAAATATCACATACATGATGGGTTTTTGTTTCGAGCTAACAAACTATGTGTTCCAGAATCGTCTGTGCGTTTGCTCTTATTGCAGTAATCACATGCTGGAGGTTTGATGGGTCACTTTGGGCGTGAGAAGACGCTACTCATGCTCGCTGATCATTTTTATTGGCCAAAGATGAGGCGGGATGTGGACAGGTATGTGAAGAGGTGCATTACTTGCAACAAGTCCAAGTCCAAGCTGAAGCCTCACGGTTTGTATACTCCGTTACCGGCACCTACTACACCTTGGGAAGATATTAGTACGGATTTTGTGTTGGGTTTGCCGCGTAATAAACGAGGCCATGATTCTATATTTGTGGTAGTGGACAGATTTTCTAAAATGTCACACTTTATTGCCTGCCACAAAAGCGACGATGCGTCGCATATTGCTAACCTGTTTTTCAGTGGAGATTGTTCGACTACATGGAGTCCCGAAGACTATTGTTTCGATCGTGATGTGAAGTTCATGAGCTACTTCGGAAGACACTTTGGGGAAAGCCGGGGACAAAGCTACTGTTCAGTACTACTTGTCATCCCCAAACCGATGGTCAAACCGAGGTGGTGAATCGAACCTTGTCACAACTCGCTGAGATCCATGATCAAGAAGAACCTGAAGGAGTGGGAAGAGTGTTTGCCGCATGTCGAGTTTGCTTACAACAGGGCGGTACATTCTACCACGGAGCTATGTCCTTTTGAGGTGGTGTATGGTTTCAAAGCCATTACTCCACTTGATTTGTTGCCTTTGCCCATACATGAGCGAGTTAATATGGAGGCATCCAAGAGGGCAGATTTTGTGCATAAGATCCATGTGAAGACTAAAGAGTTGATCGAGAAGAAAGGCAAGAGCAATGCTGCAAGGATGAATAAGAAGCGCAAAGAGATGTTGTTCAAGCCTAGTGATATGGTCTGGGTACATTTTCGCAAGGATAGGTTCCCGAAGCTGCGGAAGTCTAAGTTGAAGCCTCGTGGTGCTGGTCCTTACAAAGTGCTTGCCAAGATCAATGATAATGCCTACTCAATAGATCTTCCAGTTGATGAGTTTGGTGTCAGTAATTCTTTCAATGTTGCTGATTTGACACCATATGACAGAGAAGACCTTGGAGCGTCGAGGTCGACGCCTTTTGAAGGGGGGGGGGAGATGATGAGGACATCCCTACTACACCACAACCTCCGTCATTGATAAATGAAGATGAACCTGCTATGAAGCTCAAGTCCAATGAAGTTCGGATTGGACCAATTACAAGGGCTCGTGCGAAGCTACTTAAACAACAGGTGAACTTGTTTCTAAACGGTACTTTGATTGATGAGAACTTTATACTGCCTAAGTCCTATTACTTATGTATCATCAGGTATCAAGAGGAGACGAGCGTCGCACGAGGAGTAGAGGAGCAGCTGGACATGAAGATGGACGTCAAGATGGCCGTGAAGCTGGACATGGAGCCGGACATGAAGATATCTCATGGTCGCGCGAGGGAGAAGCGAGAGGCATGCGCGTGAGGAGAAGACGACGTCCAGGCCGGTCCAGAACCCGGTCAGACCGGCCTCCAGACCGGCCAGTCCGGTCTCTGGCCCGGTTGACCGGTCGCCAACCGGCCGCCAACCGGAAGTGACGCATCGTACCGGGCAAAAACGGAAAGTTTCGAGGTTTCCGGTTGCCGCCCGGTTGACCGGACGCCGGACCGGCCGACCCGGTCCCCGGCCCGGTTGACCGGATTCCAGACCGGATTCGTCCGAGTCTGTCTCGACCAGATCTATTCTGGGTCGGTTATTCTTGTATCTTTTCGACCAGAACTCGTCCCGGACACCTATATAAGTGCCCAGGACCCCCCTAGCTGCTTTACACCACGTTTAAGATAAACCCTACTTCTTAGTTGTTTGCTCTACCAAAACTATTGAATCCCTACACCATATTGCTTGATATTGTGTAGATCCTGAAAAAGTCTTGTGTGATCTGCTGTTCCATTGGGAATTAGACGGTTGCAACTTACCGCTTCGTGGTCGGCGGCTACGTGCGCAAGTGTGTGGAGTTGCGAATATCTTGCAGGGTTGAGAGCTGTTGCGTTGGCGACAGGGACCAATCGAGAGATCTCGTTGCGTCATACACGTTATCATCCACCTCATCGTCGTGATCCTCCGCTGCCATCACCCCGTGATCATCATCACCACCGTTGCTTACTGAGAAGATCGGGACACCCCATATCACCAGGCCCATGTATTTTCGGATTAGGTATTTTAGCGGATTTGAAGAGGCCATATAAGTGCAGGAAGGCCCATTTAGGGGTGTTTTTGGCCAACCCTAGCTGGTTGGACGAAAATCCATTCACTTCCCCCACATATATCCATCTGTAGCCGTCATTAGAACTTGGATTTTGATTAGATTAAAAGTTAGCCAATTGCTGCAACTACGTGTACTTCTTTTGAGGCCAACACCCAGAACAAGACCGACTATTCGGAATCCCACCATTATCAATCAAGCTTTCATCTATATTCGCAATATTCTGATTGCATCTTTAATTCTTACTTGTTCTCGATTTCAGGTAGGAATTAAGACCCTTGGTGGTCAGGCTGATCGTGCTCCCGCAAGATCAGTAACTCCCGGAGATTGTCCTAGCGATTGCATTGGCGCACGAGCTTTGCACGTGTAGTCGGATCGTCAAGCACGAACTCCACCAACAAATCGAATTATCCTCGTCTCATCGAAAGATCGGCCACCTTTGCCTTACTAGTGTCGATCCTACATGCAACACTATGCTCTGATACCATTTTGTAACGCCCTACCTTTTAACAAAGGTAGAACACCTGTGTTCAGTGCTACTCCCTAGATCACTGATAGCACCACAGTACAAAAGCTACCATTCATAGTAATAGTATCCATATTACAACGTAATTATCCGGTACGACAAATAAGGGAAGATACAACTGGCATAGTCCAAATGACTAGCCTTCAAATAAAGTTCAAATATCAAACACAGCGGAAATAAAGTAGCATGGAGCCTCCATCTTCATCATGCGCCACAGATAGACATGTTGGAATGTAGACTCGAGATCCTATCAATAATGTTCATCAGAGCGACCTGCACGTTTGAATATGCAGCCCCACGAATGGAGTTCAGTACAATGATGTACTGGCAAATGACACTTATTTGGTGGCAGTTTTGAAAAGACTAACTACATGATTTTGGCTGGTGGAGCTAGGCTATTTGCATAAAGCCAATTTTGTCCTATATTTGATAAAACATTTGATAACTTTAAAATTCATCGTGGGTGTTCAGAGGGCGCACCATGACACACCACGAAGTTTATTAAGGTAACTTTGAAATCCATCATGGGTGTTCAGAGGGCTCATGATACGTCTCAAACGTATCTATAATTTCTTATGGTCCATGCTACTTTTATGACAATACTCACATATTTTATACACACTTTATGTCATTATTATGCATTTTCCGGTACTAACCTATTGACGAGATGCCGAAGAGCCAGTTGCTGTTTTCTGCTGTTTTTGGTTTCAGAAATCCTACAAAGGAAATATTCTCGGAATTGGACGAAATCAATGCCCAGGGTCTTATTTTTCCACGAAGCTTCCAGAAGACCGAAGAGGATACGAAGTGGGGCCACGAGGTGGCCAAACCATAGGGCGGCGCGGCCTGGGAGGGGCCCGCGCCGGCCTATGGTGTGGGGCCCCCACGCCGCCTCCAACCCTACCCTTCCGCCTACTTATAGCCTTCGTCGCGAAAACCCCTGTACCGAGAGCCACGATACGGAAAACCTTCCAGAGACGCCGCCGCCGCCAATCCCATCTCGGGGGATTCAGGAGATCGCCTCCGGCACCCTGCCGGAGAGGGGAATCATCTCCCGGAGGACTCTTCATCACCATGATCGCATCCGGATTGATGCGTGAGTAGTTCACCCCTGGACTATGGGTCCATAGCAGTAGCTAGATGGTTGTCTTCTCCTGATTGTGCTATCATGTTAGATCTTGTGAGCTGCCTATCATGATCAAGATCATCTATTTGTAATGCTACATGTTGTGTTTGTTGGGATCCGATGAATATGGAATACTATGTCAAGTTGATTATCAATCTATCATATATGTGTTGTTTATGTTCTTGCATGCTCTCCGTTGCTAGTAGAGGCTCGGCCAAGTTGATACTTGTAACTCCAAGAGGGAGTATTTATGCTCGATAGTGGGTTCATGCCTCCATTGAATCTGGGACAAGTGACGTAAAGTTCTAAGGTTGTGGATGTGCTGTTGCCACTAGGGATAAAACATCAATGCTTTGTCTAAGGATATTCGTGTTGATTACATTACGCACCATACTTAATGCAATTGTATGTTGTTTGTAACTTAATACTAGAAGGGGTGCGGATGCTAACCCGAAGGTGGACTTTTTAGGCATAGATGCATGCTGGATAGCGGTCTATGTACTTTGTCGTAATGCCCTGATTAAATCTCATAGTAGTCATCGTGATATGTATGTGCATTGTTATGCCCTCTCTATTTGTCAATTGCCCAACCGTAATTTGTTCACCCAACATGCTATTTATCTTATGGGAGAGACACCACTAGTGAACTGTGGACCCCGGTCCATTCTTTTACATCTGAATACAATCTACTGCAATACTTGTTCTTCACTGTTCTTCGCAAACAAACATCATCTTCCACACTATACATTTAATCCTTTGTTTACAGCAAGCCGGTGAGATTGACAACCTCACTGTTACGTTGGGGCAAAGTACTTTGATTGTGTTGTACAGGTTCCACGTTGGCGCCAGAATCCCTGGTGTTGCGCCGCACTACGCTCCGTCACCAACAACCTTCACGTGCTCCTTGACTCCTACTGGTTCGATAACCTTGGTTTCTTACTGAGGGAAAACTTGCTACTGTGCGCATCACACCTTTCTCTTGGGGTTCCCAACGGACGTGTGCAACTGCACGCCATCAAGCTCTTTTTATGGCACCGTTGCCGGGGAGATCAAGACACGCTGCAAGGGGAGTCTCTCACATCCAATCTCTTTACTTTGTTTATTTTCTTGCTTTATTTTATTTTCTGTCTTGTTTGCTTTATTTATATCAAAAACAACAAAAAAATTAGAGATCTTTATAGTATTTATCTTAAGTTAGGACATGAGGTGTTTGAAGGGAAAATTAAAAAACCTATGGAACTTTATATGCATGCTTTGAACACCATTGTTGCTAATGCTATGGAAAATTCTAAGCTTGGGGAAGCTGGTTTTGAGGAGCATGATATTTTTAGTCCCCCAAGCATGGAGGAGAAAATTTACTTTGATGATACTTTACCTCCTATATATGATGATTACAATGATGACTATCATATTTTCAGTCCACCTACTATTGAGGAGAAAATTAATTATGATTACAATATGCCTCCTATATATAATGATTATGGTGATGAGAATAATAATGATAGCTATCTTATTGAATTTTCTCCCACTACAATTAATAGTAATGACTATGCTTATGTGGAGAGTAATAATTTTATGCATGTAGCTCATGATAAGAGTGTTTCATGTGATAGTTATATTGTGGATTTCATCAATGATGCTACTGAAAGTTATTATGAGAGAGGGAAACATGGTTATATGCATCTTAATAATATTAAGTTTCCCCTCTTTATGTTGAGAATCTTGAAGTTGCACTTGTGTTGCCTTTCTATGCTTGTTGCTTTGTGCTTTCAATACTTGTTCCCTAACAAGATTCCTTTTCATAGGAAGTGGGTTAGACTTAAAAGTGTTACTTATTTGCTTTTGATGCTCTCTTTTGCTTCAACTCTTATTTCTTGCGAGAGCATCATTAAAATTACTGAGTCCATCTTAATGGCTATAAAGAAAGCACTTCTTTGAAGATAACCCATGTTTTTTATTTTGCTACTGTTTTGTTGTGTCTTGGAAGTTGTTACTACTGTAGCAACCTCTCCTTATCTTTATTTTATTGCATTGTTGTGCCAAGTAAAGTCTTTGATAGTAGGGTTGATACTAGATTTGGATTACTGCGCAGAAACAGATTTCTTACTGTCACGAAATTGAGCAGCCCCGTCTGTAGGTAACTCATAAAAATCTGCCAATTTACGTGCGTGATCCTCAGATATGTACGCAACTTGCATTCAATTTGAGCTTTTTCATCTGAGCAAGTTAAGTGCCCCAGAAAAATTCGTCTTTACGGACTATTCTGTTTTGACAGATTCTGCCTTTTATTTCGCATTGCCTGTTTTGCTATGTTTGATGGATTTCTTTGTTCCATTAACTTTCAGTAGCTTTGTGCAATGTCCAGAAGTGTTAAGAATGATTATGTCACCTCTGAATATATGAATTTTCAATTATGCACTAACCCTCTAATGAGTTTGTTTTGAGTTTGGTGTGGAGGAAGTTTTCAAGGGTCAAGAGAGGAGGATGATACAATATGATCAAGAAGAGTGAAAATTCTAAGCTTGGGGATGCCCCCGTGGTTCATCCCTGCATATTTCAAGAAGACTCAAGCGTCTAAGCTTGGGGATGCCTAAGGCATCCCCTTCTTCATCGACAACTTATCAGGTCACCTCTAGTGAAACTATATTTTTATTCAGTCACATCTTATGTGCTTTACTTGGAGCGTCTGTTTGCTTTTGTTTTTGTTTTTGTTTGAATAAACTCGGATCCTAGCATTCTTTTTATGGGAGAAAGACACGCTCCGCTGTTGCATATGAACACATGTGTTCTTATTGTTACTTTTAATGTTCATGGCGAAGGTTGAAACTGCTTCGTTCATTGTTATATGTTTGGAAACAGAAAATGCTTCATGTGGTAATTGGTATAATGTCTTGAATAATTTGATACTTGGCAATTGTTGTGCTCATATAGATCATGTTTAAGCTCTTGCATCATGTTCTTTGGACCTATTAATGAAGAATTACATAGGGCTTGTTAAAATTTGGTTTGCATGATTGGTCTCTCTAAGTCTAGATATTTTCTGGTTAAGGTGTTTGAACAACAAGGAAGACAGTGTAGAGTCTTATAATGCTTACAATATGTTCTTATGTAAGTTTTGCTGTACTGGTTTATGCTTGAGTTTGCTTCAAACAACCTTGCTAGCCTAAGCCTTGTATTGAGAGGGAATTCTTCTCGTGCATCCAAATCCTTGAGCCAAAAACTATGCCATTTGTGTCCACCATACCTACCTACTACATGGTATTTTTCTGCCATTCCAAAGTACATTACTTGAGTGCTACCTTTAAAATTCCATTCTTTAGCTTTGCAATATATAGCTCATGGGAAAATAGCCTTAAAAACTATTGTGGTAAAGAATATGTAGTTTATGTATCTTATTTCTTATAAGTTTCTTGTTGAGCGATAACCATGTTTCTGGGGACACCATCAACTTTTACACCTTTGTTGAATATCATGTGAGTTGCTATGCATGTTCGTCTTGTCTGAAGTAAGGGCGATTTTCATGATCAAATGATTTGAATATGCATATTGTTAGAGAAGAACATTGGGCCGCTAACTAAAGCTATGAATCATGGTGGAAGTTTCAGTTTGGACACTAATCCTCAATCTCTTATGAGAATATTATCTGTTGTTGAATGCTTAAGCATTAAAAGAGGAGTCCATTATCTGTTTTCTATGTTGTCCCGGTATGGATGTCTAAGTTGAGAATAATCAAAAGCGAGAAATCCAATGCGAACTTTCTCCTTAGACCTCTGTACATGCGGCATAGAGGTACCCCTTTGTGACACTTGGTTGAAACATATGTATGCAATGATAATCCGTGTTAATCCAAGCTAATTAGGACAAGGTGCGAGCACTATTGGTATTCTATGCATGAGGCTTGCAACTTATAAGATGTATTATGCATAACACATATGAATTATTACTACCGTTGACAAAATTGTTTCTATGTTTTCAAAATAAAAGCTCTAGCACAAAAATAGTAATCCATGCTTCCCTCTGCGAAGGGCCATTCTTCTACTTTATGTTGAGTCAGTTTACCTACTTCTTTCTATCTTAGAAGCAAACACTTGTGTCAACTGTGTGCATTGATTCTTACATGTTCACTTATTGCACTTGTTATATTGCTTTATGTTGACAACTATCCATGAGATAAACATGTTGAAGTTGAAAGCAACCGCTGAAACTTATATCTTCCTTTGTGTTGCTTCAAAGCTTTCTACTAAGAATCTATTGCTTTATGAGTTAACTCTTATGCAAGTCTTATTGATGCTTGTCTTGAAAGTACTATTCATGAAAAGTCTTTGCTATATGATTCAGTTGTTTAATCATTGTCTTTACCATTGCTTCGAATCACTTCATTCATCTCATATGCTTTACAATAGTATTGATCAAGATTATGATAGCATGTCACTTCAGAAATTATCATTGTTATCGTTTACCTAATCGAGGGCGAGTAGGAACTAAGCTTGGGGATGCTTGATACGTCTCAAACGTATCTATAATTTCTTATGTTCCATGCTACTTTTATGACAATACTCACATGTTTTATACACACTTTATGTCATTATTATGCATTTTACGGTACTAACCTATTGACGAGATGCCGAAGAGCCAATTGTTGTTTTCTGCTGTTTTTGGTTTCAGAAATCCTACAAAGGAAATATTCTCGGAATTGGACGAAATCAACGCCCAGGGTCTTATTTTTCCACGAATCTTCCAGAAGACCGAAGAGGATACGAAGTGGGGCCACGAGGTGGCCAGACCATAGGGCGGCGCGGCCTGGGAGGGGCCCGCGCCGGCCTATGGTGTGGGGCCCCGCGCCGCCTCCAACCCTACCCTTCCGCCTACTTATAGCCTTCGTCGCGAAAACCCCGTACCGAGAGCCACGATACGGAAAACCTTCCGGAGACGCCGCCGCCGCCAATCCCATCTCGGGGGATTCAGGAGATCGCCTCCGGCACCCTGCCGGAGAGGGGAATCATCTCCCGGAGGACTCTTCATCACCATGATCGCCTCCGGATTGATGCGTGAGTAGTTCACCCCTGGTCTATGGGTCCATAACAGTAGCTAGATGGTTGTCTTCTCCTCATTGTGCTATCATGTTAGATCTTGTGAGCTGCCTATCATGATCAAGATCATCTATTTGTAATGCTACATGTTGTGTTTGTTGGGATCTGATGAATATGCAATACTATGTCAAGTTGATTATCAATCTATCATATATGTGTTGTTTATGTTCTTGCATGCTCTCCGTTGCTAGTAGAGGCTCTGGCCAAGTTGATACTTGTAACTCCAAGAGGGAGTATTTATGTTCGATAGTGGGTTCATGCCTCCATTGAATCTGGGACAGTGACAGAAAGTTCTAAGGTTGTGGATGTGCTGTTGCCACTAGGGATAAAACATCAATGCTTTGTCTAAGGATATTCGTGTTGATTACATTACGCACCATACTTAATGCAATTATCTGTTGTTTGCAACTTAATACTGGAAGGGGTGCGGATGCTAACCCGAAGGTGGACTTTTTAGGAATAGATGCATGCTGGATAGCGGTCTATGTACTTTGTCGTAATGCCCTGATTAAATCTCATAGTAGTCATCGTGATATGTATGTACATTGTTATGCCCTCTCTATTTGTCAATTGCCCAACTGTAATTTGTTCACCCAACATGCTATTTATCTTATGGGAGAGACACCACTAGTGAACTGTGGACCCCGGGCCATTCTTTTACATCTGAATACAATCTACTGCAATACTTGTTCTTCACCGTTCTTCGCAAACAAACATCATCTTCCACACTATACCTTTAATCCTTTGTTTACAGCAAGCCGGTGAGATTGACAACCTCACTGTTACGTTGGGGCAAAGTACTTTGATTGTGTTGTGCAGGTTCCACGTTGGCGCCGGAATCCCTGGTGTTGCGCCGCACTACACTCCGTCACCAACAACCTTCACGTGCTTCTTGACTCCTACTGGTTCGATAACCTTGGTTTCTTACCGAGGGAAAACTTGCTACTGTGCGCATCACATCTTCCTCTTGGGGTTCCCAACGGACGTGTGCAACTGCACGCCATCAGCTCACCATGACACACCATGAAGGGTTTCTAGCGCATTTTAATTGACTTTAGAAAAGAAAAGGGCGTTGAGATTCTTCAGTACAATCCCTGCCTAGTAGCTCAAATTTTCCATGACCGGGGACACGGCTAAGATCTTAGATTTAACTCTCGAGAGGTTGCGCACTTTCACCTTAAGACCCATCCTACCCAAGAGTAAGATGAGACAAGACCTTTGGGAAGAGAAGTTCACCCATACCAGCCAGAACCATTTCTCCTATAATTCTGCTACCACCCTCTGATCTGACAACAGGATGAACCTCCACAACTTGAGAATTTTTTTTTGCGGGGAAAGGAAATATATTAATTGATAGGAGGATTACAATCATGGTCTAGCGCCCGACATACTGCCGGGGGAAAATTCACAAACCAAACGTCTGATCTATGACTAACCCTGCCTATCTTTGCTAGCTCATGGCTGACCAAATTGGCCTCATGGCTAATTTTGATTACAGTTATATCCCTTTCCTTCAATAAATCACGAATGAAAGAAATTCTAAACGCATATATGGATGTATTTGGTGTAGACTCTTTGAGAAGTTCAACTGCTTCAGAGCAATCTGTCTCGACGGTGAACGGCTGCGTCGTCCACAAGAGGCTCAGTTGCACTCCTTCCTCGATCGCCATCAGTTCGGCTTCCGTTGCATCTCTATAATGAGTTACCTCGCGGCACGCCGCAGCGACGACGGCTCCCTGATGATCCCTCAGCACCATGCCCGTTCCAGCTGCAGTATTGTTTAGGAATGATCCGTCAGTATTCAACTTAGCGCTACCCTGGCCTGGAGCAATCCATCCTTGCCGTGTCTTGTGTCTACCTTCATGGTCCTTGGTATTGGCTCGAAAACCTGCGTCAGAATCAACAACCATCTTACCCTTTACCACGTCAGCAACAGGAAATTGTTTGATAAGAAACAAAGAATTAAGGTAGCTTAGCAGAAAACGGCGCGAGCCTTCGATTGAGGGACACGGCTTGTTGTGCGTCATCTCATTATGATTATGCCAAATCCGCCATAGAACCAACATTGTTCTTACACGCCGGGCCTCCGGTATGGTAGTAAGCACTTGGAATAACCATTCCTTCCCGGTCGGCTGGAGCAATTCATCTTCCGGGAGCTCCCAATCTTCCTTCATCGCTAGCCAGAGAGCCCGGGCTTGTGGGCACCTCACGAATATGTGGAATGTATCTTCGTCCTCACAGCCACAGATCTGGCATAAGCTTGTTGTCGCCATCCTTCTAGACGCCATGTTCTTCTGCGTTGCTAGTCCATTGCGACATATACGCCATATTAGGATTTTAACTTTGGGAGGTACTGGACTATTCCATATCAGTTTCCAGCAGGGGCGCACACCATCAGGTTTGTGGCTCGAGGCTCCCCATTGTTGCCCTCTATTCGCCACATCAAAGGCCAACCAGTAGGCACTTCTTACCGTGAAAATGCCCCGCTTCTCCGGATGCCACGCAACAAAATCACTCTCATTCCGCCTTGACGTCTGTATTTTTAAAATATCCGTGACGTCCTCCTCCGCGAAGTAGTACCTAATGCGCTCTTCATTCCATGTACCATCTGGCAGCATGAAGTCAGCTACCCAACGGTAGCGACATCGACGCTGAGGAGGCCGAGCAAGGAGGGTTGCGTCACGGGGTATCCATGGGTCACGCCATGCACGTATTTGCGCTCCATTTCCCACCCGCCAAACAACGCCTTGTTTTAGTACCTCCAGGCCATACTCAATGGCATGCCACGTAGTTGATCCATTCCCTGTAAAAACAATGTCAATTAAAGAACCATTAGGGTAATATTTCGCCTTTAGTAGCTGAGCGCACAAGGTGTGTGGAAATTGTATGAGCCTCCACGCTTGTCTAGCAAGCAACGCTTGATTGAACAGGCGCATATCCCGGAAACCAACGCCACCCTGAGACTTGGGTCGAAGCATACTATCCCAGCCAAGCCAATGTGTTTTCCTCTTGCCATTCTCGGCCCCCCACCAATATCTTCTGATCATTCTTGTGAGTTCGTCACATAGGGCCATTGGGAGTTTGAAGACCCCCATAACATAAACCGTGAGCGCTTGGGCAACGGACTTGATCAAAACCTCTTTGGCTGCCTGTGACTTATGGTTGTCATCCCACTCGACCAAGCACTTAGCCAATTTGGCCTGGAAGCTTTGGAACTTCCCCTTATGCATCCTTCCTTCAGGTGTGGGCAGCCCAAGATATTTGGACTCGAAGGTTTCTTGTGTAATTTGTAGGGAAGATTTTATCTCCGTGCGGCGTTCACTCGGGCATGAGTCACCGAACATGATAGAGCATTTAGCCGGGTTTATCAACTATCCAGTACTCATTGCATAAGTATCGAGTACCTCCTTGATTTTGTTTGCCTGGTCCACTTGTGCCTTAAAGAATAACAAGCTGTCATCTGCAAATAAGAGGTGTGATATACCAGGGGCACGGCGGCAAATTTGTAGCGGTACAATATTATTTGTGGCAACCTCTCGTTGAAGAAGAGTCGATAACCCATCAGCGACAAACAAAAACAGGAATGGAGATAAGGGATCACCTTGTCGGAGGCCCCGAGAAGGCGAAAATGAATCTAGGAGGGTACCGTTAAATTTTACCTTATAACTTACCGAGGTGACGCATGACATTATCCAGTCAACCCATCGGCGAGCAAAACCCATCCTTTGCATCACTTTCCGAAGGAAGTCCCAATCCACCCTATCATAGGCCTTTGACAGGTCTAACTTGTAAGCACAGAAGTTTTTCTCTTGATTTGTATTCTGCTCAATGAAATGTAAGCACTCGAAAGCTACCAATGCATTATCAGTGATAAGCCTACCCGGGACAAAGGCACTCTGGTTAATCTTTACTATTAAATTGCAATAGGTGACTGACTGGTGTCACAAACGGGCCAAAATACGTTATTTCTAGGCCCAACATAATTTATACCGAATAATAAAGTATGAACAGTTACCTTTTCGTCCAACCCTGTTTTATGTTATGATCCGTTGTCCCTCCTGCGGACGCACAAAATCTTCCTGGTCTCATGGCTCAAAGCCTGGGCAGCCAACAATCGGAAACGAGTACAACTCATGCTTCCTTCCGTTCTCATCACAATTACAAGATCCTCCTCGCCCAAGGAACGGACGGGGACAGACGGCGCGGGAGGAGGTCATAGAAGACGTCGGATCTTACGAGGTGGAACTCCGTGGTGATGCACCGTTTCTGGAGCGCCGCGCGCACCGTCCCCTCCTGTCTGCCACGACGAGCCTAAGAACGACCGCCAGGCCGATCCGAGGCTGCATGGGGTACGCCGATCTGTGGCTGTAGGGTGTAGGCATTCATACAACCAGGCATGGAGTGTACCGCTATGATGAGGTCACGCTCAGCCTCCACGTCGTACCGGTGCTGCAAGGGTCCGACGCTCTGCCCGTTTCCGAGCCACCTTATAACGCGCCCCTGAGTGCCCACGTCCGACGGCGGCAACCGCACCCGAGCGGCGGCGCTTGCAAGCGCTATTCAATGCGTGCTCGACAAGGGAGGAACAACCCCGGGGCGCCGGCAACGGAGCCGCCCACGCTGCTGCTCGTGATGCCGGAGCTTGGAGCCTCCGCTATCCGCACCCGGCTGCTTGCGGTGGTGGCCGACTGCGGTGTAGGTGGAGGCTGCAACCGCCAACCAGTGCGGCTGTTCTTTTGTGTGTTCGTTGTATCCGCGTGACGACACATAGAGCTATACGCCATCGAACGATCGATCAAAGAAAGCACTGTTTCCGCGCTTCTGCCCATGTCTCCTCCTCAACTCCCACGATGACTACAGTCCATGGCCGGACGAAGATGCTGCAGCCCGAGGCCTGCGATTCAGCCTCCTACAAGGCATCGACCATCTGCCGAGCTGATAATCAGCCATCACCCTCCACTTTTAATCCAGCCGAGCCGAGGTACTATACTAGAAATTAGACACACTCAGAGACCGCTCGAGGCCGTCTTCGTTTGTGCCACCATGTCGCAACGCTGCTGGACAACGCAGGGGGTGAAGTGCTTTTTTTTTGCGGGGTAAAAAAAACTCTTTTGCTACCAGAACCGTGCGGCTGCCGATTCGACCATGCCACTGTGTCATGGGAGCAGAGCGGAGTGAGATGTTTCTGGAGGATTTGGGAAAGGTGCGAACAAGGGTTGATGTACAGGAGGTCGCCGGTGCACAAATGTGAGCTACACCATTGAGGCTTCTGTGTATGTGGTAGACGTAGACTCTTGGCTGAAGATCTTCGAAAATATAGATGAAATCTGCGAGGTCTGCTTGAATATCGCAATAGCCAACTGATCAAGAGCCTTGACTGTTAGCTGTTGCACGTGCCAAGATTATGGTGTATGTGAGGAACTATGGCTTGGAAGCTGAGGACTGTAGCAATATGGGTTGCTAGGAGTCATCCTTTTGCTTCAGCAAGTAGAGGTGAACTAACGTTTGCGCTTGAGGCTTGACCCATGACAGTGAAGTGTCCCTATTCTCTTATGTAAACTGAAGAAAAATGCATATGCCTTGTTGTGTAGTCATTTATGGGATTTCAGAGCATCTCCATGCTGCGACCGTGAACACCTTTAGACATTTAATCTGTAGATCAGCCTGAGTATATTGATTGATCAACATTTTGATGGCACAAGGAGCTCCTCGAGTTCGCGTGGATCCGGGGCTGATCCGCCAACGCGGGGTTAGCACAAAAATATCCATCGCACAACACTGCCCTTACTAAGAAAATTTGGCTCTTGTCTCAAAACGAAAAACTAATCTTCAAAAACGGAACTCGAGAAAAAAAACTCCAAACGTAATGGTGCCGAAAAAAATCCAACCATCTCAACTTGCATGGTCCCGAAGGTTTATCTCAGCGCATGCTGACTCGAAGCATGAAGGATAGCGAGATCCATCACTCCATGAAAGTGGCGACCAAACAAATCAGAAAAATAGATATACAAGTTCATGTTTCAAAACAGAGGAACACATATACAAGAAACAAAGAAAGATAGAGGGAGCGAGAGGGTTCATGTGTTGGTTACAAGAAGTGGTAGAACAAATAACACAAACTATCATTGTTATGTTTCAAAACTATATGTATCGTGTTTCACGCCACATGTTAAAGATTTTTAATTTGTTGTGATCCCGTAGCAAAGCACGGTACACCTGGTTAAGTACTAATTGCTCTGCTCCGGCAGTCAAGGCCAGCAGCCACATCAAGCCATCATCATTACAAACAAAATCAGTCAAATCTAGAAGCTAGTATAGGAAAAATCACAGCAGCATAATAAATCCAGAAAACTAAGTACGGAGTATAATACATCAACTGCATACAACAGCCAAAAGCAGCCAATAACAATGTTAATGTTCACGACAAACTAATCTGAAAATAATACAAGACGCAATGTATGGCCAACATGAAGATTAGGATACCCAGGATGAATGAATCTGATCTTCATTCAGCATATATTTCTTCGTCACTCTGTTCTCTGGTCTGAAGGAAATATTCATTGAACTCCTTCCGTCTGCAGTGTGCAGCCACATCCTCCAAACGGTATGGACTTTGTTCATTTCTCATACCGTAGATTCCTAATCTATCCACACGTATTGGCCACTCATCCCAGGCCTTTATATCATCAAAGTACTCTCTGATATAACCCAAATCTGCGTAGTAGATGCAGCCAGGTCGAAGTGTCGGGTGCACTCTGGTGTCGACGAAGATACACCGGATATAATGGACGAAGAAGGCACGACTTCCAATGTTATTGACGGCATGGAGAGAGCGGCTCTCAGTGTCCACACGGTACACCAATGGTTGACCTTCCTCCAAATGCTTGTTGTCCAACAACACAAGCAGCAGAGCACCATCCGACTTCACAAGGTAGAACTTGTTATTTCCAAGTTCTGGAAATGAAAATAGTGTATCCATGTTGACACTGCTCGCGCGCTGCTCCAACTGGACATTGTTGGTGCACACTAATTTTCCGAACTCAAAATTGTTCACAGCTATTGCATACAATTCACCATTGAACGGGGCAATGCAACGCAGAGAATGGTGCTCGGTCGAAAATCTTCCTTCTCCCCAATCTTCATCTATACCCTTAGTTGGAGTGCTCTCATCGACCCAAGCAATTTCCGTCGGGTAATCTTTGGAAACGAAGACCATAGTCGGGGACTTCATTACAGCGACTGACTTCAGAATAACATATGGCATATGCGCCTCAAACCTAGTAGATATAATTTCTCCAAGCATAGGCCTTAATCTGTTAACCATGCATTTGGCAATAACTTTGTAAAGGACTGTGCATAAACTAATGGGGCGAAATTCTTTCAATGTTTCTGGCTGGTCTACCTTTGGTATGAGCACTATAGCTGTATCATTGACATCTGCTGGCATTCGACCCGTTGCAAAGAAAAGTTTAACAGCGTTTATTACCTCTTCCTTTATAGTTCCCCAATTTCTTTGATAAAATCTAGCAGGAAAGCCATCCACCCCAGGTGCCTTGAGTGGACCAATTTGGAACAGAGCATCTCCTATCTCTTCATCTGTAAACTCCTTACACAGCTCCTCGTTCATTTCCGTTGTGACCTTTTCCTGCATTAAACCAATTAACACATCTGAATTGAGAGAGGGATCACGTGTGAATAACTCTTGGAAGTAGGACGTTGCCATTCTTTCCATGTCACTTGGTGCATCCTTCCACAGCCCGGCATCATCTCTTAGTTTTTTGATCATGTTTTTCCTTGCACGCCATACTGCTTTTTGGTGAAAGAATCTCGTGTTGCGATCACCTTCTTTGAGCCAGGTTATGCGCGATCGTTGTATCCATAGCATTTCTTCCTTGTATAGTAGCTCGTTCATATGGTCAGTAGCCTGTCGGATTGTTTGTTGATCCGCATTGCTAAGCTGCAGAACCTCCAGATGCTTACGTGCCTTCCCAAGCTCTTTTAGAATATTGCCAAACCGCTTCTTGCTCCAGTCCTGCAACGTGACCATCACATTATCAAGTCCATGCATAATATCCCCCAGGTCCCTCTTCCCACCAGCTTCTCTCCAAGCTTTGGCCACCCTCTCCGGTAGATCGTCCTCTCGCTCCCAAAATTATTCGTATTGCCGCCGCTGCTGTCGGTTAGCAACCCTTTCCTCATGCAGTATGTTCAGTAGGATAGGACAGTGGTCAGAGACCGGGGATGCAAGGTGTTGCACCTGGGAATCAGCAAAAATATCGCGCCACCGGGGGCACGCCAGTGTCCTATCCAGACGGACTTTGACATTGGCCCTTCCTTGGCGACGATTATCATATGTGTATGGCACCCCTGCAAAGCCAAGGTCAGATAAATTACAGTCAAACAAAACCTCTCTAAAAGCCTCCATTTGATTAACGGGTCGTTGGTGTTGGGAGAAGTGTTCCTCCTGCCAGAGTACTTCATTAAAATCACCCATTAGTAACCAGGGAAGATCAGATTGGGTTTTCAAGTCTCTAATGGTGTCCCACATGAGATGTCGATTTTCCACACGTGGTTCCCCATAGACACAAGTCACCCGCCATTGCGGTGCAGTAGGAGACAACCGGATATAAGCATCGATAAAACGTTCATTAACACTTTGGACATCAACACAGAGTTGTTCATGCCAAAATAATGCTAACCCACCACTCAAACCATTGCTACTAAAACCAACAAAACCCTTAAGACCTAACCTATGACGCAACCGACGAATTTTATTCTTACGTTGTCTAGTCTCACAAAGAAAAAATAAACGAGGACTCCAAACTTGGGAAATAGTAGCCAATTCTCGCACTGTCGGGGCATTCCCGGCTCCCCGACAGTTGAAAGATACACAATTCATTTCTCCTGACGAGACCCCTCCTTTGGTCTCGTCAGGTTACCCGGCGCCCGATGTCCAGTAGCAATCTTCTTCCTTGTTCTTGCCGCCACGCTGTCCTCCTTCTCACCTTGTTCGTCGGCTGCTGCCATCTTCCGTCCCTTCTTTGGCTTGCCACCAGCCGGGGCACTATGATGGAGAGCTAGAGACAAGTCCAGCTTCTGGCCTATGGCTTCGTCCTCTACGGCTGTCCTCTTCCCAAGCAGTGAGTCAGCCACTGTCATAGAGACATCAGAGTCAGTACCCTGGGAGATCTCCAGATGGGACATGCCCCGAAGAGGTGGGATCATGTCGCTCGACGTTGGTCTAGATGGTGTGCCTTGGCTCCTAGTTGCGAGACCCTGAGTCTGTTGCAAGACATTCATAGCATTAGGTGCCAGCCCAACCCCAGTCAGCGTGTTGCCACTTCCTTGCACAAGGCTAGGCATTCCATCTTTCCCCGTTGCATCCACAAGTTGTCCCACAGCACCTTGTTCCTGGCTGAAATGAAGCCTCATGTTGTTGACCGTGTTTACCAGAGCATTTTCTACTGCATCCTCCGTCCTCTGCTCCTGTTCTTCAAAACCATCCTGAGCGTCGACCGTTGGTGGAATTTCAGGCGGTATGGCTGCAGGGGTAGTGCGTGCACCATTGCCAGCATTCTTCGGTATCCCAAGCGAGGAAGAGTTCACGCTGCCCTCAGGAGTGTTGAAACGCAGCGATTTCTTCATAGGTGGCTCATCAGGCGTTGAGATTGCCCTACTCTGGAACTTGCGCTTTGGGGAGCAGCGCAACGTAGCATCATAATGCATCGATGGTGTTCCCATTGCTCTAATCTCGCATTGCTCTTCATTGTGACTAATCAGCCCACAGTGGAAACAAAAGTGAGGTACTCTTTCATAGCGCGTCTCATAAATCCAAGGTTTTGGTTGGCCCTTGATGGTGGTCTTGAACCTGGCTAGGAGCCTCTGATTCAGCGGCCAGTCTATGCGAACCCGGAGGTATTCACTAAGCTCCAGCCCGTCGGCATCCACATCTACCTTGATCACCTTGCCCAGCTTGGATCCAAGCAACTCACCATATTCCTTTGTTTGTTTCTTCCAGGGAACGTCATAGAAGCGCACCCACAGTCGAACCGTATCCAGGATCGTCTCAGATGGCTGCGCACTCTCCTTGAACGGTGTCACTAGGCAGGCCACCCCCTGATGTATCCAAGGTCCTCCACCATCGACGAAATTATAGTCATCCTCTGATGTAAACGTGATGATGAAGAAATTATCCTTCAGCGGCTTGAAAGTCATCTTGCCTCGGATCCGCCAGACCTCTGAGAAGTGTTTATGGATCAAGGTATAGTTCGCCGCCTTCAGCGTGTAGTAACGCGCCAACATACGCCAAGACGACGGCACTGGCGGCGCTATCTCCTATTCATCCTCCTCCTCCTCCATGCAAAATTCGTCCTCCAGATTAGTCCGTCCAAAGATCCTTTCATCCGGCCCTGTGTTCCTCGTCCCTGATGCCTGCCCGTCCCAATTGCTTCCCAGGCCCTCCATCGCCGCCATGATCGCGAGTCATCCCTCGGCCCGCTCCAGCGCAAACGGCGCATCAACCGGCGGCTTCGGGTGGGTAGGATCCTCAGCGGTTCCCCCATAATCACCCCCACCGCCGACCAATGCAGTGCTTTGCGCCGGTGCAGCCATAAGATCCGCCCCGGGGTCGTAGATCGCTGATTGCTTGTTGAAGATTTTGATCAGGTTTGATACCCGGCCGCCGTCTCCAGATGTCTTTATATATCCACTTGTCCCGATCCAATCTAGGTCTCCACCGTGGGGAACACGGTGATGATCTGTTTCCTTCGCACTCGTATTGGACTTGGAGTCCTCAGAGATTCCATAGGCGCGTAGACTCTCAAATCCCAGAGCGCTCCCGTCCATGGTCAGGTGGTGGCGGCCGATCGCCCGGCCGTCGCCTGGCACCCTAACCCTAGACGTAGCGTAGACCGTGGATACTCTCCCCAACTCCACAACTTGAGAATCTTGGCAGAGCCATATACCATAAGGCTGCACTGGAAGCTATCTAAAATAGTGAAGACCTACAAATCTCTTTGTTTCTGGGTGGCGATCCACAAGTCCACCCTCAGGCGAAGACAACCACAATGTGGCCCTGAGTAGCCACTCAACATATGCGCACCCTCAGGCGAAGACAACCACAATGTGGCCCTGAGTAGCCGTCCACCAATCAGCCAATCCACCCAGGTGTGCATTAAGGTTGTTAGTTTTCAAAATTTTGTAAACTTTTGTAAACCACCAAACAAATACGAGAGCGGCGATAATTTTGATAGTAGCCAGGTACGGCAAATCATTTACCTAACAGGGGGGTTCAGGGTGGCTATCCGCTACTAGGAATTATAGCATTGCATTCACTTTGAAAACCAATAACAACCTATCATGCATACTACTAGAAAACACTAATGCATTGAATAAAACTGGGTGAGAAGATGAGTGTCACTTGCCTTGCTCAAAGCAACCTGAACAATCACAGCAATCACAAGCAAGACCCTGGTCCTCCTCACAATCTAAACAAAGTAAACAGGAGCCAAATAAACACAACATTCCAAATGCACAACCATAGACATGTATGCATGCATGATATGCACCATTTAATTTCACACATAGGTATGATGTGAAAATATTGTATTATGTGTCCTCTGGTATTTATAATGTTGGTAATGATCTCTGGTTGTATTTATTTTAATTTGGATTTCATTTATAGCAATATTAATCACTTAAACAATGCATAGACATCAACTAAATTAGGTACTGCCAAGTTTATGTTTTGTAAAAATCTAAACCCAACATCTCTAGATAGGGTACAGTAATACAAGACTATAGCAACTGGATTCATTCAAAAAATGTTTATAGAATTTGAATTATTGTCAGATTACTGATTTGAATAGATTTGCAAAATCAAGTTTGTGCACGTATTAACTTTGGTCAACTCTGGTTCCATGATGAAGTACATGTTCTAAGGATTCCATAGACTACAAATTTGTAAATTTTGGCCCACTGGATTAATTTACACAATTTTTATAGTGTCAAAGGGTTAATTCCCTGTTTTGAATTATGGTGCAGAATTTATCACAGAACATGTGCCGTATTGTTGCATGGTTGTGTTGTACAGGTTGTAAGCTATCCAACAATATAAAATTTGTACCATTTTGACCTACGGTTGATTTTATATTGATTTTACAAGTTGGACAGCAAATCTGACATTTAAATTCGAATTCAAACCCAGTTTGACTGGACGCTGACTGTGCGCGCTGACTGTGCAGGCCACGTGCCGCAGCGCGGTTGGCTGCGCGGGTGATCACTCGGATCACCCCTAAAGGGACCGTGGCCGTCAGATCCTATGCGATCTGGACGGTCCAGATTAAATAGAGGAGGGGGAGGGGATAAGGAGAGGCTGCTCTCACCTTGGCCGGCCGGCGGTGATGGCGCGGCGGCGGCGGCTCGGACGGTGGTGGCCAGCGGCGCTCCGGAGGGCTCCCGCGGCGGCGGAGGTGACGACGAGGCGCGGCTCGGCGAGGCGAAGCGTCCGGTGGTGGCGGCGCTCGCAGCAGTGGCCTCAGGCGGACGGGGGCGGCGACTGAAGCCAGCGACGCTATGGGCGACTCCGGTGAGGAATTCCTCCAGCCTGGCGGCGTGGTTTGAGCGGGCGAGCGGGGCAAAAGGTAGAGGGTGGCCGGGCCTTTATACTGGTGTGCTCGGGGCCGAGAGAGGGTCGCGGGGGAGTGAGGGGCGAGTGGGGGTTGGGCGTGCGGGGTGTGGAGGTCGTGGCCGGCGGTTGGGGGTGGTTGGAGGTGAAGATGAGTGGTGGTGCCCGCCTGGCGGTGAGAGAGAGGAGAGAGGGTGAGGAAGGGGCGCGCGGGCCAATTCAGGCCGGGCTGGGCTGGTTCGTTTGGGCCGGCCCAGTTCGGTTAGTCGATTTACTTTTTTTTGTTCTCTTTCTCTTTTTCTTTTATTAAAAGGTAGGATGCTACATAATGGAGATTGAAACATTGATTCAATTCTCCATGGACTATTTTTTATCAAACTTGTGAGGTTGACCAAGTGTTAGGATACGAGATTCAATAAATCAAATGTGAAGTAATGATCTGGGTGCAGGATGGCTTGATCACCATTCCTACTACTCTTATTATTCGCTTTCGTAATGTTGACTTTGCGAATCTAGAGAGACCTACCTACAAAAGAAATGTCGACGATTAAGCCTAAACCTTAGGGTGGAGAAATATTATAACCTTATAGTAGGCAAGTGTTGCCAAGCGTAGGACTACAATGAGACTGAAGATCCAACCACTAGTTTAAGGGTAGTGGAAGGTTGTCGGAGACACCAACATGCAGAGGATGATGAATTAATGTCGTGAAGTTCTTTCATCTTGGTCTCCTGATTGACCTAAAGAGTGACCCCTCATTGTCAAAATTAGATCAACCACCATCCTATATGGGTTAGCAAACCCAAACATGAGAAAAGGCCTACTCAAATCACTTTGAAGTGATATGTGGTTCACTATATGTTAATAGACATTCGCCTATTGGATATTAACTCAGAAACCCTAGATGTTTTCAAAAGATGACCTGTTGCCAAGCAATATCCTCGGATGTGCCAAGTCATATCCAAGAAGAGCTTAACCTAAGCCCAAGACCTGAGACTACCTAACAAAAGTTCCTTTTAAGGGTGGTAGAAGTGATTACCCACAAGTATAGGGGATCGCAACAGTCTTCGAGGGAAGTAAAACCCAATTTATTGATTCGACACAAGGGGAGCCAAAGAATATTTGTAAGCCTTAACAGCGGAGTTGTCAATTCAGTTGCACCTGGAAACTGACTTGCTCGCAATAGTTTATCAGTAGCAATAGTTTTATAGCAGTAGAAGTAGTGAAATAGAAGCAGCAGTGTAATAACGACAGCTGTAGTGATTATAGTAAACAACAGGATTAAAATACTGTAGGCATAGGGATGGATGAAAGGGCGCTGCATGGATAAGATAACTCATGTAATAATCAAGGCTAGGCATTTGCAGATAATAATAAAACAGTATCCAAGTACTAATCGACCATAGGCATGTGTTCCGTATATAGTCGTACGTGCTCGCAATGAGAAACTTGCACAACATCTTTTGTCCTACCAGCCGGTGGCAGCCGGGCCTCTAGGGTAACTACTGGTAATTAAGGTAGTCCTTTTAATAGAGTACCGGAGCAAAGCATTAACATTCCGTGAACACATGTGATCCTCATATCACAGCCTTCCCCTCCGGTTGTCCCAATTTCTGTCACTTTGGGGCCTCGGGTTCCGGACAGCAATATGTGTATACAACTTGCAGGTAAGATCATGCAACAATGAATATCATCATGAATCAATAACATGTTCAGATCTGAAATCATGGCACTCGGGCCCTAGTGAAGGGCATTAAGCATAACAAGTTGCAACAATATCATAAAAGTACCAACAACGGATACTAGGCACTATGCCCTAGCAATCTTATGTCTATTACGGGTGTGTTTGGTAGCCTGGGTCAACAGAGAATCCCTCTCTCCCCTCATACATGCTCAGCTTAGCTATGATGAGCTGAGATATTGGCGTGTGTTTGGCAGGTCGTATGTCCTCATACCAGCTGAGTTGAGATATTGTTTGGCTGGTTTGTATGTGTTGAGATATTGTTTGGTCGAGATTTTACACAAAGGTCCTTGCACAAAAATAGAAAAAGCAATCGGGTCCCTGCATCCATTCTTGCCCGAGTGCATCAGATCGAGGCACGCAGCGACCGTGCCGGCGTGAGGCACCGTGGATGTAGGCGGCGGGCGGTCGTGGCTGGAGGCACCGAGGCGGGAGGCGACGGGCGGCCGCGGCTGGAGGCACCGAGGCGGGAGGCGACGGGCGGCCGCGGCGTGAGGCACCATGGCTTTAGGCGGCGGGCGGCCGCGGCGTGAGGCACCAAGGCGGGAGGCGGCGGCGGCCGTGGCTGGAGGCGGCGGGCGGTCGTGGCTGGAGGCGGCGGGCGGCCGTGGCTGGAGGCACCGATGCGGGAGGCGACGGGCGGCCGTGGCTGGAGGCACCGAGGCCACAGAGGACGGCGGGATCTTGGACGGCACTTTTCGGAGGCAGCGGCGTGCTGCAGAGGACGACGGCCAGCGGGAGAGCATGAAGGTCCTAGGAGGGCCGGCATGGGAGGAGGGGCGACCAGCGAGCTTCTCAGGGGAGGAGGAGGAGGGTCGGAGGAGGGCCGGGAGAGGAGACGCAGAGAGAAAAGCCATGAGAGGAGGATGACGGGGAAATGAGGCTTCGGGTGCCGGTCTGGGGGTCTCGCGGGACCAGCCAAACAGTGTTTTGCGGGATGTGCTCGTCCCGGATGAGCAGCGAAGCTCGATTTGAGCTTCGCTCTCGGGCAGGGCTCTCGGCCGTTTTTTGTATGAGCTGGGCAGTGGGGAGTTGGCCCGAGCCGACCTAACAAACTACTTATCTTAACAAAAAGTCGGTTGGGGAGGGAAAATCTGAGCTCCCCCGGTCTACCAAACACGCCCTACATGAACAATCTCATCCAATCCCTACCATCCCCTTCAGCCTACAGCGGGGGAATTACTCACACATGGATGGGGGAAACATGGATGGTCGATGGAGAGGCGTCGGTGGTGATGATGGCGATGATCTCCTCCAATTCCCCGTCCCGGCAGGGTGCCAGAATGGAGTTTCTGATCCCGTGATTGGGTTTCGCGATGGCGGCGGAGTTCTGGATGTCTTCTGGAAAAGTGGTCGAACCCCCCCGCGTTTTTAGGTCAAGGGCTTTAAGTAGTCCCGAGGGGAGCGTCGGGGGCTGGCCGAGGCGGCCTCACCATATGGCGGCGCGCCCCCCTCTTGGCCGCGCCGGCCTATGGTGTGGTGGTCGTGGGCCTCCCCCTGGCTTGCCCTTCTGGCTCCGTGTGTCTTCTGTAAAAATAGGCCCTTCACAATTATTTCCGGGGATTTTCCTGAAAGTTGATTTTCTGCACAAAAATAAGACACCAGGGCAATTCTGCTGAAAACAGCGTTAGTCCGTGTTAGTTGTATCCAAAATACACAAATTAGAGGCAAAACAACAGCAAAAGTGTTCGGGAAAGTAGATACGTTTTGGACGTATCAACTCCCCCCAAGCTTAGCTTATTGCTTGTCCTCAAACAATCCAGTTAACAACTGAGTGCGATAAAAGAACTTTCACGAACACATTTGCTCATATGATGTAAATATTCTCATTATATGGACGAGTATTTGGCAATTCATAATAAGATAAATGCAAATAAAGTCATCTAATAGTTATGTCAATCATGAAAAAGATACCAACAAACTAATAATAAGCATCATGAATCATATCTATCAGCAGGATTGCAATGTTGATAGGGCAAAGGTGGCCGATCTTTCGATGAGAGTATGATAGCTTTGATTTGTTGGTGGAGTCCGTGCTTGACGATCCGACTACTCGTGCAAAGCTCGTGCGCCAATGCAATTGCTAGGACAATCTCCGGGAGTTACTGATCTTGCGGATGCACGATCAGCCTGACCAACGAGGGTCTTAGTTCCTACCTGAAATCGAGAACAAGTAAGAACTAATATTGCAATCGGAATATTGCGGATATAGATGAAAGCTTTATTGAAAAGGTGGGATTCCGAATAGTCGGTCTTGTTCTGGGCGTTGGCCTCAAAAGAAGTACACGAGAGTTGCAGCAATGGCTAACTTTTAGTCTAATCAAAATCCGAGTCTAAACGTGACGGCTATGGGGGTATTTAAAGGAGGAAAAGGTCGGGTTTCGACCAACCATACGTTTGGTGGCCGAACCAAACCCTAGAAGGCCTTTCCCCCTTCAATACGGACTCTAAAAAGTGGCTGACTTAATTCATGCGAAAATGACATGGGCCTGGCCCAAAAGTAAAGGTGACGCAGCACCATATGATGCTATGGACGAAATTATGAAGTGGAGAACTCTATATTTCGTCCATGTCTTCATCTCTTCTTATGGTGGCTTCAAAGTCCTGAAATCTCCACTTGTGGCGTCATCTTCAATCCTCAAGTGCTTGTTGCCATCTCCTCCATGTGTGATCATGCTCCAATGCTTGTCCTCCTCATCCATGCTAGGTCCATCATTCCTAAGAGTAACAAACATATCTGATTTAGGCAGCATCATATTCTCATGTATATGAGGAATAGTTCCAAGAAACGAAAGGATAGTTAAGTTGTTTGGCACGAGCTCGAGTGATTGGTCCTTGTATTTGTGTGGCTGTAGGTACAGCGGTTGTATCAATAGATGAGATGTCCTCATCATGCCCCCCTTCTTGACTTGAAGTCGTCCTCGACGCAAGCTCATCTTCTTCACCAAAGTAAGGCTTCAAATCTGCAATGTTAAATGTAGGACTTACCGGACCCAATTCTGCAGGAAGCTCAAGTTTATATGCATTATCATTTATTTTCTCTAACACCTTAAAAAGACCAGTGGCACGTGGCATTAACTTAGACTTGCGCAATGCAGGAAAACGATCTTTGCGCAAATGCAACCAAACAAGATCACCAACATCAAACACAACATGCTTTCTTCCTCTATCCCTAGCAATTTTATACTTAGCATTCATGCGTTCTATGTTGTCTTTAGTAGTCTCATGCAATTTTAATATCAATTCAGCACGTTGTGTAGCATCCAAATCATTTTGCACCGAAGATGGTAAAGGCAATAAATCAATAGGTGCACGTGGAACAAAACCATACACAATCTCAAAAGGGCACATCTTAGTGGTAGAATGCAGCGAACGATTGTAAGCAAATTCAATATGAGGCAAACACTCTTCCCACAATTTTAAGTTCTTCTTCAAAACAGCCCGCAGCATAGTAGACAATGTTCTATTTACTACTTCAGTTTGTCCATCAGTTTGGGGATGACATGTAGTACTAAACAACAATTTAGTACCCAACTTAGCCCATAATTATCTCCAAAAGTGGCTAAGAAACTTAGTATCACGATCAGAAACAATAGTATTTGGCACACCATGTAAACGCACAATTTCGCGAAAGAACAAATCAGCAAAATGTGTAGCATCATCAGTTTTGTGACATGGAATAAAGTGTGCCATCTTAGAAAACCTATCCACAACAACAAAGATACTATCCCTCCCCTTCTGTGTACGAGGCAAACCCAAAACGAAATCTATAGAAATATCCTCCCAAGGTACACTAGGAATAGGAAGATGCATATACAAACCACGTGGATTAAGTCGAGACTTAGCTTTTTGACATGTAGTACAGCGTGCCACAAATCTCTCAACATCTCGACGCATACGAGGCCAAAAGAAGTGTGCAGCAAGTACATCCTCCGTCTTCTTCACACCAAAGTGACCCATCAATCCTCCTCCATGCGCCTCCTGCAACAACAAAAGACGAACGGAACTATCTGTGATGCATAGCTTGTTAGCACGGAACACAAATCCATCATTGAGGACGAATTTGTTCCATGTTCTACCATCTTTACAATTCAGCAACACATCTTTAAAATCAGCATCATGCAAGTATTGTTCCTTTATGGTTTCTAATCCAAAAATCTTGAAGTCAAGTTGAGATAACATAGTATAACGGCACGACAAAGCATCAGCAATAACATTATCTTTACCCTTTTTGTGTTTGATAACATAAGGAAAAGACTCAATAAACTCAACCCACTTTGCATGGCGGCGATTCAACTTAGCTTGACTACGAATATGCTTCAAAGATTCATGATCAGAATGTTTAACAAATTCTTTAGGCCATAAATAATGTTGCCAAGTTTCTAATGTCCGAACCAGCGCATATAATTCTTTATCATAAGTATAATAGTTCAGACTAGGCCCACACAATTTTTCACTAAAATATGCAACAAGTTTTCCCTCTTGTAATAACACACCTCCCAAACCAATTCCACTAGCATCACATTCAAGCTCAAAAGTCTGATTGAAATCAGGAAGTTGGAGTAATGGAGCATGTGTTAACTTATCTTTCAGAATCATGAAGGCTTCTTGTTGTGCATCGCCCCACACAAAGGGCACATCCTTCTTTGTAAGCTCATTCAGCGGCACAACAATGGATCCAAAATCTTTCACAAAGCGCCTATAGAAACCAAGTGAGGCCAAGAAAGCTCCTCACTTGTGTGACCGTCTTTGGCTGCGGCCAACTCTCAATTGCCTCAATCTTGGCTGGATCAACTTCAATACCCTGCGCAGTAACAACATAGCCAAGAAACGCAACTCGATTGGTGCAAAAGGTGCACTTCTCAAGATTACCATACAAACGTGCATCACGTAAAGCATTGAAAACAACACGTAAATGATCCAAATGATCCTCCAAAGATTTGCTATAAATCAGAATATCATCAAAGTATACCACCACAAAACGTCCAATAAAAGCACGTAAAACTTCGTTCATGAGTCTCATGAAAGTACTAGGTGCATTAGTCAAACCAAAAGGCATTACTAACCACTCATATAAACAGAACTTAGTTTTAAACGCTGTTTTCCATTCATCTCCTAATTGCATACGAATTTGGTGGTAACCACTACGCAAATCAACTTTAGAGAACATAATAGAACCACTCAACTCATCAAGCATATCATCCAAACGTTGTATAGGGTGATGGTATCGAATGGTAATATTATTAATAGCTCTACAATCAGTACACATGCGTGAAGAACCATCTTTCTTAGGTACCAAAATAATAGGAACAACACATGGACTAAGAGACTCACGAATGTAACCTTTATCTTGGAGAACCTGAATTTGTCGTTGAATGTCTTTCGTCTCTTCAGGATTGGTACGATATGGCGCACGGTTGGGTAGCGAAGCACATGGAATCAAGTCAATCTGGTGTTCTATCCCACGGATAGGTGGTAGTCCAGGTGGTACATCTTGTGGAAACACATCAATCAATTCCTGCAAAAGGTTAGCAACCGCAGGTGGCAAAGAAGGAGGCATATCCTCAAATGAAAACAGAACTTCTTTGCAAATAATAGCATAGCATTGAGTAGTGTTCACATCAAGTTCGGCAATATCAGATTTGCTAGCAAGCAAACAAGGATTTTTCAAACGAATTTCAGTAGCATGGTTTGAATCAGATTTAGTATTAGTCTTATGTGGCACAAAATCATAGGTTTGAGACCAATTTTCTTTCCATCATGCATAAGAGAATACTGATTAGTTCTACCATTATGAACAGATTCTCTATCAAATTGACAAGGTCTACCAAGTAACAAAGAACAAGCTTGCATAGGTACAACATCACAATCAACAAAATCAGAATATGTACCAATAGTAAAATGCACACGTGTAGTTCTTGTTACCTTGAGCTTCCGAGAGCTCTCAAACCATTGAATGTAGTATGGATGTGTGCGCTGTCTTGTAGGGAGAGAAAGCTTCTCCACCATGTCAACGCTAGCCAAATTATTGCAGCCCCTCCATCAATGATGATCCATATAGCTCTCTCTTTTACAACGCCTCGTGTTTGGAACAGATTGTGGCGTTGATCATGCTCAGCTTTGCTCAATTGCACGCTCAACACACGCTGTGCAACTAAGCTCCTGTACTGATCAGCAGTGTCAGCTTCCATTACCTCCATCTCTCTCTCAGAATCAGAATTGGCACCATCATGTGCAGCAATGCGGGCCAATGTATCTTCATCAAAGTCACTTGCAGAATCATATTCTCCATCTTCACGAACCAACATCACACGCTTGGTTCTGCATTCTCTCTCTATGTGACCAAATCCCAAGAATTTGCGACATTGAGTGTTGCGCGTCTTCCCCGTGGAGGCCATGGAAGATGAACTCTGAGGAGGACCAGCAGATGGTGGTGGAGCAGCAGCAGATGGTGCTCGTGATGCATGCGCGGTTTACTTGGAGGTAGTAGGTGCTGGTGCAGTCCCACGAGATGGTGGCGCTGATTGTCGCGGAGACCACGACGATGTACGACCTGCAGAAACATTAGCTTTTCTCCATGGTGGTTGACGATCCTGCACTTCACGTTCAGCTTTGCAAGCAAGATGGAACAAGCGAGTAATAGTGTTGTACTCCTTATAGTCTAAAATATGCTGATTCTCTTTATTCAAACCACCAAAGAAACGTGCAAGCATAGCCTCATTATCCTCTACAATACCACAGATGAATCATGCCAGTTTGCAATTCTTGATAATAGTCTTCTACAGAATTTTTTCCTTGTTCTAAGCGAGACAATTTTTTCAACAAATCACGTTGATAATGTGGAGGAACAAAACGAGTACGCATAGCAAGTTTTAAACCAATCCAGGTAGTAGGAATATTAGCATGATGTACTCTACAATGCTCAGACCACCAAATAGATGCAAAATCTGTGAACTCACAAGTAGCAGCACTAACACGCAAGTGATCAGGGTATTTTAAACATGCAAAGCGTTGTTCTACTTCCAATTCCCATGTAAGATATGCATCAGGATTATATCTACCCTCAAATGGCGGAATATTTAGTTTCAGTTTAGCAACATGATCATCATCACGTACCGGCCGTGGAGGTGGTCGAGCGTGGCGGTTCAGCTGCCGTGGACGACCAGGTGCAGGTTGTTGGACCTCCTCGTCATCCAGCGCGTTCTCATCTACTTGCTCATCATCGTTCCCTCCATAATCCTCGTATCCTTCATCGGAAGGCGCGTCATGTGCGGCTGCTGCAGCAGGAGCGGTACCCGCTGGCACGTCCGCACGGGGAACGCGGCGTGCGCGACGTCGCACGGGCTGCGGTAACCGAGTCAGGAGCTCCTGGAACTTGGCGTCGAGCTTGGAGTTGAAAGCTGCCTCGAGGCCATCCAGCTTGTCTAGCGCGTCGGTGAGTTTGGCATCCACGTCACCAATGCGCGCCTCGGTGTCGCGTGCATGCCCGCCCAAAAGGTGGGTGAAGTGAGCATGCAACTCCTCACTCGTCATCTTGGCCGGGTCAACAGCGGCCAGATCAACTGGTCCTGACATGGTTAGTACAGAAAAAGCACAAATGTATATGCCTACAAAACTACGAAATATGGTGGTTCACGTGCAATTCGTCAAGCAAAATACAAAGCTCTTACAAGTTCTTACCAAACAGGAGGAAGGCGATATAACAACCAGCAAGGATCAGCGTCTCCAAAGATTGCCAAAGCGATTACCAGGTGTCGACACAAAGCACGTGGAGACAATATGTGGAGCTGTAGGATGGCTTATATATGGTAGCAAAACAGCAATTGTCAAAACAGCGATGCAGTATTGAAAGTATGCTCAACAACGGTACTGTGCTGGTCCTAGGCTAGTCCGTACTAGAGACGCGAGCCTAGAACACTAACGAGGTTACCGCGCGGCACACAAGCAACGAGCAGCGATGAGGTGGCGATGATGTGGCGACGCGAACTGCGAGAAATCACTATGATGGCGAGTGTCTCAAACTGATCCCCAAGGTCTAAAAACAGTATAGACTCAGAATTTTTTTTTGTCTAAATTTCTGGAAAGTGCTCCGGAAAGCGCGGAGGCGCCAAAAAAATGTCGCTATAACGGCCAGTGGCGAAAAGTGATCGCCAAGGTGAAAAACCAATGTAGCCAGAATTTTTTTTTTCTCTCCTTCCAATTCTTTACTGGCGGCCGAAACTTATCTCACGGAAATTTTTCTACAGTGAAGGATGATATTAGAAGGTAACAACTAAGTAGGAAAAACAATAAAACCTAATTCTACACGGACTTTGTCGCGGCAGAGAAACAGCACGAATTCGTGTCGTGGTCGGAAACAGGGTATATAGCAGATGTATATGTCTGTGGCGGAAGTATATGGTGGGTGTATATGGCGGTGATTTGCATATGGTGCGAGTGGGCGGTGGCGGCGTGACTAATATGACCAGAACTCGAAACTCTAAAGGAACTAGACGCTAAGACCAGCAACTCGACACGAAGATGCAGACACAAATTCAACTATGAAAAACTGAAAAGACAATGCAAGTCGTGGCAGGGGGTTTATGGGACGATATGATCTAAACCCTAACTGTATTTTTTTTGGCTTTTTCGTGGTTTATGGGTATGATGGCAGATGCAATCTACACTAGGAAAACAGTAAAATCTCACCGAGCAACCTGAAATCTGATACCACTTGATAGGGCAAAGGTGGCCGATCTTTCGATGAGAGTATGATAGCTTCGATTTGTTGGTGGAGTTCGTGCTTGACGATCCGACTACACGTGCAAAGCTCATGCGCCAATGCAATCGCTAGGACAATCTCCGGGAGTTACTGATCTTGCGGATGCACGATCAGCCTGACCAGCGAGGGTCTTAGTTCATACCTGAAATCGAGAACAAGTAAGAACTAATATTGCAATCAGAATATTGCGGATATAGATGAAAGATTTATTGAAAAGGTGGGATTCTGAATAGTCGGTCTTGTTCTGGGCGTTGGCCTCAAAAGAAGTACACGAGAGTTGCAGCAATGGCTAACTTTTAGTCTAATCAAAATCCGAGTCTAAACGTGACGGCTATGGGGGTATTTAAAGGAGGAAAAGGTGGGGTTTCGACCAGCGATACGTATGGTGGCCGAACCAAACCCTAGAAGGCCTTTCCCCCTTCAATACGGACTCTAAAAAGTGGTTGACTTAATTCCTGCGAAAATGACATGGGTCTGGCCCAAAACTAAAGGTGACGCAGCACCATATGATGCTATGGATGAAATTATGAAGTGGAGAACTCTATATTTCGTCCATGTCTTCATCTCTTCTTATGGTGGCTTCAAAGTCCTGAAATCTCCACTTGTGGCGTCATCTTCAATCCTCAAGTGCTTGATGCCATCTCCTCCATGTGTGATCATGCTCCAATGCTTGTCCTCCTCATCCATGCTAGGTCCATCATTCCTAAGAGTAACAAACATATCTGATTTAGGCAGCATCATATTCTCATGTATATGAGGAATAGCTCCAAGAAACGAAAGTACCTGATAGTTAAGTTGTTTGGCACGAGCTCGAGTGATTGGTCCTTGTATTTGTGTGGCTGTAGGTACATCGGTTGTATCAATAGATGGGATGTCCTCATCAAATGTTCATAGAAAGATATGATAAAGTGGTATCTCGCTTGCCCGTATTTGTACAACAAAACATAAATGCCCAGGCACCTCTGAAGTTCATGGGAAGACTAGAAGTAAAGACTATCAAAGATAAAAGCATCAAAGTCATACCACAGTTAACCATATTCTGGGACAAACATATTACACTAAGAATGACAATTATGCTCTCAAGAAGGTGCTCAAAGAAAGGATGGTGACTCAACATAAAAGTAAAAGATTGACCCTTCGCAGAGGGAAGCAGGGATTAACATGTGCTAGAGCTTTTCATTTTTCTAAAGACAGAAGTAAAATTGTTTTGAGAGGTGTTTGTTGTTGTCAACGAATGGTAGTGGGCACTCTAACTACCTTGTCAACCAGACTTTCAAGAGCGGCTCCCATGAAAGACGTTATCTCTACCAGCAAGGTAGATCATCCCTCTTCTCTTTTGTTTACACATGTATTTTAGTTTCATTATGGATGACACTCCCCCAACCTTTGCTTACACAAGCCATGGCTAACCGAATCCTCGGGTGCCTTCCAACATTCACATACCATGGAGGAGTGTCTACTTGCAAAAATTAAGTTGCTTACTGATAAATCAGGGCAAAACATGTGAAGAGAATTATGCAATAAAAGTTAATTAATTGGGGCTGGGCACCCCGTTGCCAGCTCTTTTTGCAAAATTATTGGATAAGCGGATATGCCACTAGTCCATTGGTGAAAGTCTATCAGGTGTAAATGACACGGTTGAAAGATAAAACACCACATACTTACTCATGAGCTATAAAACATTGACACAAATTGAGAAGTACTTTGAAGGTTTTAAAGGTAGCACATGAAAATTTACATGGAATGGTTTGAAATGCCATGCATAGGTATTTATGGTGGACGAGAGTGGATTTGCTACACACAGGGGTAGCTACGCATGCAGTGGTTACTATCCGATCTGCGTTGAGATTCCATCTTGGTACTGCGCGTGCGTTGACCGTGTCATGTAGCTGGTATCTAATCATTGGTGGTTAAACTTCGGATAGGAAAATCCCCACCTAAACCGTCCAGCACTCCGCACGAACGCTGCTCCCTCCCTCCTTGCTTCCCGTGGATATACCAAGACACCAAAACAAATGTGAGAGCTAGATCCGTGCAAGAGGAAACGAGTAGATCGGGCGAAGCAGCTTCAGATCCGGCCGTTGCCCCTTCCGATTCGGGTGAAGCCCCAACGCCGCCACCTACTCCACCGCCCAGCTTCCGGTTCGCATCAGCCCCTACATGCCCGCCATCGCCCCTTCCGATTCGGCCGCCTCTCCTCTACCTTAGGCTTCCCACTAGCTGTTCCGCTCGATGGAGCTGTGAGACGCCGCCGCACCTGCCCTGCGAGCCGCTGCTGGTTTCTTCCGAGGGAGACTCTATTTCGTTGTTATGCATCCAGGTGAAGCCGAGTGGCGTCGACGGAAATCCCTCCCGAATCCTGGCGGGCGATGAAGGTTGGAGGCCAAAATCGAAGTTGAGAGTGGACAGGAGACCGGCGACCTCCGCCACGCGTGCGCCGACCTGCGAGCCACCGCACATGCGCCAGCCATAGAAACCCAAAGCCGCCAGGACGCCACCCCGTCCGGAGCTGGACGACGAGCTCTACACCAACCCGATTGGACGGTGCCGCCGCTAGTCTCCCCGCGGCGCACGGGATGCGGTCGACGCTGTGGCCATGTAGGCGCTCGGGGGAGGGGGATCGAGGTGCGGGGCGACGCCCTGGACTTGGGATGAACGGACAAAGAGTGGTAGGGGAGGCCACCACGGTCGTCTCAATGGATGGCAGGTGAGGCAGCTGTGGAGGAGCTCGAGGTAAGGAAGGCCGTGGGCGGTGTGGTAGGGGTGTGGCGCTAAGGGTGCGCTGCAGCCGGTTGCAACAGCTCAAGATCGATCTGGGAGCTCCGCACGGTCCTTGGAGAGGAGATAGGAAAGATTTGTTGATGGAGGGGAAGCGCTAATCGTTTTTTACTGCAATAAGTATGGCTACAGTAACAGGTGGAAGGGAATAATGAGGTTTGACTGAAGGGACACGTGTTGGCTCGAGGAGGGGTGTGTAGCTACCCATGTAGGTAGCAGGCTTCATCCCTATGGTGGACACTTTGGAATAACTTGGTTTTCAGGTATTTGGAAGCACGAGCAACATTCCCGCTCAGTACAAGTGAAGGCTAGCAATAGACTGGGAAGCGACAATCAAGAGAGCAATAACTGTCATAATCATGGTTGCGACAGAATAAAATTAACGGAGGCATAAAAGTGACACAAGAACTCTGAAGCAAAGTAAATCATCGAGGCTTAATTGACTTTTTGTTTAGTCATATGCATGCGTGAGCATGTACCAAGTCGATTCAAACGAGTTATTCAGAGGAGGATACCACAATGTCATACCTATCTATGAATAAAACAATGCAAGCAAATATTTATGACATGCTACTCATATTAATAAATTGGAGCTAAACATGAGAGATCATGAACTACTAGACTTTCATTAGATGACATATACCTCACATGAACCAACTAACACTACAAGAAAAGTTGCCATGGCCGACGAAGTTGAAGTCGCGCCGTGGTTGCTGGTGTACCATGGCCGACGATTTTTGGTCTCTCCGTTGTGCATGTCAAAACGTTTTTTTTCTCGTTTTTGAGGCCACCTACCCGACGAAAACGGCCAAAACGTCGCGTATGGTGGCCCGGGACGTGGTGCATCTCGAAATCTCTGGTTCGCCGGCCGAGTCAACGCAAATCCGCACCGCCGAGGGATGTAGGGCTGATACGTCTCCAACGTATCGATAATTTCTTGTGTTCCATGCCACATTATTGATGTTATCTACATGTTTTATGCACACTTTATGTCATATTCGTGCATTTTCTGGAACTAACCTATTAACAAGATGCCGAAGTGCCAGTTGCTGTTTTCTGCTGTTTTTGGTTTCAGAAATCCTAGTAAAGAAATATTCTCGGAATTGGACGAAATAAAAGCCCAGAGGCCTATTTTCTCACGAAGCTTCCAGAAGTCCGAAGACGAAAGGAAGTGGGGCCACAGGGGAGCCAAACCCTAGGGCGGCGCGGCCCCCCCTTGGCCGCGCCGCCCTGTCATCCGGGGCCCCCGTGCCCCCTCTCGACTTGCCCTTCCGCCTACTTAAAGCCTCCGTGACGAAACTTCCAGCATCGAGAGCCACGATACGGAAAACCTTACCGAGACGCCGTCGCCGCCGATCCCATCTCGGGGGATCCCGGAGATCGCTCTCCGGCACCCTGCCGGAGAGGGGAATCATCTCCCGGAGGACTCTACACCGCCATGGTCGCCTCCGGAGTGATGAGTGAGTAGTCTACCCCTGGACTATGGGTCCATAGCAGTAGCTAGATGGTTGTCTTCTCCCCATTGTGCTATCATTGTCGGATCTTGTGAGCTGCCTATCATGATCAAGATCATCTATATGTAATTCTATATGTTGCGTTTGTTGGGATCCGATGAATAGAGAATACTTGTTATGTTGATTATCAAAGTTATGCTTATGTGTTGTTTATGATCTTGCATGCTCTCCGTTTCTAGTAGAGGCTCGGCCAAGTTTTTACTTTTAACTCCAAGAGGGAGTACTTATGCTCGATAGTGGGTTCATGCCCGCATTGACACCGGGACAGTGACGTAAAGTTCTAAGGTTGTGTTGTCCTGTTGCCACTAGGGATAAAACATTGATGCTATGTCTAAGGATGTAGTTGTTGATTACATTACGCACCATACTTAATGCAATTGTCTGTTGCTTTGCAACTTAATACTGGAGGGGGTTCGGATGATAACCTCGAAGGTGGACTTTTAGGCATAGATGCGGTTGGATGGCGGTCTATGTACTTTGTCGTAATGCCCAATTAAATCTCACTATACTCATCATGATATGTATGTGCATTGTCATGCTCTCTTTATTTGTCAATTGCCCAACTGTAATTTGTTCACCCAACATGCTGTTCGTCTTATGGGAGAGACACCTCTAGTGAACTGTGGACCCCGGTCCAATTCTCTTTACTGAAATGCAATCTACTGCAATACTTGTTTTTACTGTTTTCTCTGCAAACAATCATCTTCCACACAATACGGTTAATCCTTTGTTACAGCAAGCCGGTGAGATTGACAACCTCACTGTTTCGTTGGGGCAAAGTACTTTGGTTGTGTTGTGCAGGTTCCACGTTGGCGCCGGAATCTCCGGTGTTGCGCCGCACTACATCCCGCCGCCATCAACCTTCAACGTGCTTCTTGGCTCCTCCTGGTTCGATAAACCTTGGTTTCTTTCCGAGGGAAAACTTGCTGCTGTGCGCATCATACCTTCCTCTTGGGGTTGCCCAACGAACATGTGAAATACACGCCATCAAGCTCTTTTCCGGCGCCGTTGCCGGGAGATCAAGACACGCTGCAAGGGGAGTCTCCACTTCTCAATCTCTTTACTTTGTTTTTGTCTTGCTTTATTTTATTTACTACTTTGTTTGCTGCACTAAATCAAAACACAAAAAAATTAGGTGCTAGCTTTACTTTATTTACTGTCTTGCACTCTATATCGAAAACACAAAAAAATTAGTTTACTTGCATTTACTTTATCTAGTTTGCTTTATTTACTGTTGCTAAAATGGCCAACCCTGAAAATACTAAGTTGTGTGACTTCACAACCACAAATAATAATGATTTCTTATGCACACCTATTGCTCCACCTGCTACTACAGCAGAATTCTTTGAAATTAAACCTGCTTTACTCGAATCTTGTCATGAACAATCAATTTTCTGGAATTAGTTCGATGATGCTGCTGCCCATCTTAATAATTTTGTTGAACTATGTGAAATGCAAAAATATAAAGATGTAGATGGTGATATTATTAAACTAAAATTGTTCCCTTTCTCATTAAGAGGAAGAGCTAAAGATTGGTTGCTATCTCTCGCCTAAGAATAGTATTGATTCATGGACTAAATGCAAGGATGCTTTTATTGGTAGATATTATCCCCCTGCTAAAATTATATCTTTGAGGAGTAGCATAATGAATTTTAAACAATTAGATACTGAACATGTTGCTCAAGCTTGGGAAAGAATGAAATCTCTGGTTAAAAATTGCCCAACCCATGGACTGACTACTTGGATGATCATTCAAACCTTCTATGCAGGACTAAATTTTTCTTCGCGGAATTTATTGGATTCAGCTGCTGGAGGTACCTTTATGTCCATCACTCTTGGTGAAGCAACAAAGCTTCTTGATAATATGATGATCAACTACTCTGAATGGCACACGGAAAGAGCTCCACAAGGTAAGAAGGTAAATTCTGTTGAAGAATCCTCTTCCTTGAATGATAAGGTTGATGCTATTATGTCTATGCTTGCGAATGATAGGACTAATGTTGATCCTAATAATGTTCCATTAGCTTCATTGGTTGCACAAGAAGAACATGTTGATGTAAACTTCATTAAAAATAATAATTTCAACAACAATGCTTATCGGAACAATTCTAGTAATAACTATAGGCCATATCCTTATAATAATGGTAACGGTTATGCTAATTCTTATGGGAATTCTTACAACAATAATAGGAATACACCCCCTGGACTTGAAGCCATGCTTAAAGAATTTATTAGTACACAAACTGCCTTTAACAAATCTGTTGAGGAAAAGCTCAATAAAATTGATATTCTTGTTTCTAGAGTTGATAGTCTTGCCTCTGATGTTGATCTTTTGAAATCAAAAGCTATGCCTAATAGGGATATTGAAAATAAAATTGTTACTACAGCAAATGCCATCCAAGTTAGAATTAATGAGAATATAAGATTAATGGCTGAACTGCGTGCTAGGTGGGATAGAGAAGAAAATGAAAAACTAGCTAAAGAGAAGAATATAGCTAAAGTTTGGACTATTACCACCACTAGTAGTGCTAATGCTACACATGTTGCTGCACCTCCTACTCATACTAATAAAAGAATTGGTGTTAGCAATGTTTCCACTTCTAATGCAAATCGCGAAAAACTGCCTGAAACTGCTAAAACTGCTGAAACTGCCTGTGATAAAGCTGCTGAAATTTTTTCCAACATTGGGGATGATGATCCCATTGCTTTAGATTATAATGGTTTGAATTTTGATGATTGCCACATCTCTGAAGTTATAAAGTTCTTGCAAAAACTTGCTAAAAGTCCTAATGCTAGTGCTATAAATTTGGCTTTCACGCATCATATTACAAATGCTCTCATAAAAGCTAGAGAAGAGAAACTAGAGCGCGAAGCCTCTATTCCTAAAAAGCTAGAAGATGGTTGGGAGCCCATCATTAAGATGAAGGTTAAAGATTTTGATTGTAATGCTTTATGTGATCTTGGTGCAAGTATTTCTGTTATGCCGAAGAAAATTTATAATATGCTTGACTTGCCACCGCTGAAAAATTGTTATTTGGATGTTAATCTTGCTGATCATTCTACAAAGAAACCTTTGGGTAAAGTTGATAATGTTCGCATTACCGTTAACAATAATCTTGTTCCCATTGATTTTGTTGTCTTGGATATTGAATGCAATGCATCTTGTCCAATTATATTGGGAAGACCTTTTCTTCGAACTCGTTGGTGCTATTATTGATATGAGGGAAGGAAATATAAAATATCAATTTCCTCTCAAGAAAGGTATGGAACACTTCCCTAGAAAGAGAATGAAGGTACCTTATGATTCTATTATTAGAACAAATTATGATGTTGATGCTTCATCTCTCGATGTTACTTGATACACACTTTCGCGCCTAGCTGAAAGGCGTTAAAGAAAAGCGCTTATGGGAGACAACCCATGTTTTTACCTACAGTACTTTGTTTTTATTTTGTGTCTTGGAAGTTGTTTACTACTGTAGCAACCTCTCCTTATCTTAGTTTTGAGTTTTGTTGTGCCAAGTTAAGCCGTTGATAGAAAAGTAAGTACTAGATTTGGATTACTGCGCAGTTCCAGATTTCTTTGCTGTCACGAATCTGAGCCCACTGCCCTGCAGGAAGCTCAGAAAATTATGCCAATTTACGTGCATGATCCTCAGATATGTACGCAGCTTTCATTCAATTTGAGCATTTTCATTTGAGCAAGTCTGGTGCCATTTTAAAATTCGTCAATACGAACTGTTCTGTTTTGACAGATTCTGCCTTTTATTTCGCATTGCCTCTTTCGCTATGTTGGATGAATTTCTTTGATCCACTAATGTCCAGTAGCATTATGCAATGTCCAGAAGTGTTAAGAATGATTGTGTCACCTCTGAATATGTCAATTTATATTGTGCACTAACCCTCTAATGAGTTGTTTCGAGTTTGGTGTGGAGGAAGTTTTCAAGGATCAAGAGAGGAGTATGATGCAACATGATCAAGGAGAGTGAAAGCTCTAAGCTTGGGGATGCACCCGGTGGTTCACCCCTGCATATATCAAGAAGACTCAAGCGTCTAAGCTTGGGGATGCCCAAGGCATCCCCTTCTTCATCAACAAACTATCAGGTTCCTCCCCTGAAACTATATTTTTATTCGGCCACATCTTATGTGCTTTTTCTTGGAGCGTCGGTTTGTTTTTGTTTTTGTTTTGTTTGAATAAAATGGATCCTAGCATTCACTTTATGGGAGAGATACACGCTCCGCTGTAGCATATGGACAAATATGTCCTTGGTTTCTACTCATAGTATTCATGGCGAAGTTTCTCCTTCGTTAAATTGTTATATGGTTGGAATTGGAAAATGATACATGTAGTAATTGCTATAAATGTCTTGGGTAATGTGATACTTGGCAATTGTTGTGCTCATGTTTAAGCTCTTGCATCATATGCTTTGCACCCATTAATGAATAAATACATAGAGCATGCTAAAATTTGGTTTGCATATTTGGTTTCTCTAAGGTCTAGATAATTTCTAGTATTGAGTTTGAACAACAAGGAAGACGGTGTAGAGTCTTATAATGCTTTCAATATGTCTTTTATGTGAGTTTTGCTGCACTCGGTTCATCCTTGTGTTTGTTTCAAATAAGCCTTGCTAGCCTAAACCTTGTATCGAGAGGGAATACTTCTCATGCATCCAAAATACTTGAGCCAACCACTATGCCATTTGTGTCCACCATACCTACCTATACTACATGGTATTTTCCCGCCATTCCAAAGTAAATTGCTTGAGTGCTACCTTTAAAATTCCATCATTTACCTTTGCAATATATAGCTCATGGGACAAATAGCTTAAAAAACTATTGTGGTATTGAATATGTAATTATGCACTTTATCTCTTATTAAGTTGCTTGTTGTGCGATAACCATGTTTACTGGGGAACGCCATCAACTCATTGTTGAATTTCATGTGAGTTGCTATGCATGTTCGTCTTGTCTGAAGTAAGGGCGATCTACACCGAGTTGAATGGTTTGAGCATGCATATTGTGAGAGAAGAACATTGGGCCGCTAACTAAAGCCATGATTCATGGTGGAAGTTTCAGTTTTGGACAAATATCCTCAAATCTCTAATGAGAAAAGAATTAATTGTTGTCAAATGCTTAAAGCATTAAAAGAGGAGTCCATTATCCGTTGTCTATGTTGTCCCGGTATGGATGTCTAAGTTGAGAATAATCAAAAGCGAGAAATCCAAATGCGAGCTTTCTCCTTAGACCTTTGTACAGGCGGCATAGAGGTACCCCTTTGTGAAACTTGGTTAAAGCATATGTATTGCGGTGATAATCCAGGTAGTCCAAGCTAATTAGGACAAGGTGCGGGCACTATAAGTACACTATGCATGAGGCTTGCAACTTAATAGATATAATTTACATGATGCATATGCTTTATTACTACCGTTGACAAAATTGTTTCATGTTTTCAAAATCAAAGCTCTAGCACAAATATAGCAATCGATGTTTTTCCTCTATGAGGACCATTCTTTTACTTTCAATGTTGAGTCAGCTCACCTATTTCTCTCCACCTCAAGAAGCAAACACTTGTGTGAACTGTGCATTGATTCCTACATACTTGCTTATTGCACTTATTATATTACTCTATGTTGACAATATCCATGAGATATACATGTTACAAGTTGAAAGCAACCGCTGAAACTTAATCTTCTTTTGTGTTGCTTCAATACCGTTACTTTGAATTATTGCTTTATGAGTTAACTCTTATGCAAGACTTATTGATGCTTGTCTTGAAGTGCTATTCATGAAAAGTCTTTGCTTTATGATTCACTTGTTTACTCATGTCATCACCATTGTTTTGATCGCTGCATTCTCTACATATGCTTTACAAATAGTATGATCAAGTTTATGATGGCATGTCACTCCAGAAATTATCTTTGTTATCGTTTTACCTGCTCGGGACGAGCGTAACTAAGCTTGGGGATGCTGATACGTCTCCAACGTATCGATAATTTCTTGTGTTCCATGCCACATTATTGATGTTATCTACATGTTTTATGCACACTTTATGTCATATTCGTGCATTTTCCGGAACTAACCTATTAACAAGATGCCGAAGTGCCGCTGCTCGTTTTCTGCTGTTTTTGGTTTCAGAAATCCTAGTAAAGAAATATTCTCGGAATTGGACGAAATAAAAGCCCGGAGGCCTATTTTCTCACGAAGCTTCCGGAAGTCCGAAGACGAAAGGAAGTGGGGCCACAGGGGAGCCAAACCCTAGGCGGCGCGGCCCCCTTGGCCGCGCCGCCCGTCATCCGGGGCCCCCGTGCCCCCTCTCGACTTGCCCTTCCGCCTACTTAAAGCCTCCGTGACGAAACTTCCAGTACCGAGAGCCACGATACGGAAAACCTTACCGAGACGCCGTCGCCGCCGATCCCATCTCGGGGATCCTCGGAGATCGCCTCCGGCACCCCGCCGGAGAGGGGAATCATCTCCCGGAGGACTCTACACCGCCATGGTCGCCTCCGGAGTGATGAGTGAGTAGTCTACCCCCGGACTATGGGTCCATAGCAGTAGCTAGATGGTTGTCTTCTCCCCATTGTGCTATCATTGTCGGATCTTGTGAGCTGCCTATCATGATCAAGATCATCTATATGTAATTCTATATGTTGCGTTTGTTGGGATCCGATGAATAGAGAATACTTGTTATGTTGATTATCAAAGTTATGCTTATGTGTTGTTTATGATCTTGCATGCTCTCCGTTTCTAGTAGAGGCTCTGGCCAAGTTTTTACTTTTAACTCCAAGAGGGAGTACTTATGCTCGATAGTGGGTTCATGCCCGCATTGACACTCGGGACAAGTGATGTAAAGTTCTAAGGTTGTGTTGTGCTATTGCCACTAGGGATAAAACATTGATGCTATGTCTAAGGATGTAGTTGTTGATTACATTACGCACCATACTTAATGCAATTGTCTCGTTGCTTTGCAACTTAATACCGGAGGGGGTTCGGATGATAACTCGAAGGTGGACTTTTTAGGCATAGATGCAGTTGGATGGCGGTCTATGTACTTTGTCGTAATGCCCAATTAAATCTCACTATACTCATCATGATATGTATGTGCATTGTCATGCTCTCTTTATTTGTCAATTGCCCAACTGTAATTTGTTCACCCAACATGCTGTTCGTCTTATGGGAGAGACACCTCTAGTGAACCGTGGACCCCGGTCCAATTCTCTTTACCGAAATACAATCTATCGCAATACTTGTTTTTACCGTTTTCTCTCGCAAACAATCATCTTCCACACAATACGGTTAATCCTTTGTTACAGCAAGCCGGTGAGATTGACAACCTCACTCGTTTCGTTGGGGCAAAGTACTTTGGTTGTGTTGTGCAGGTTCCACGTTGGCGCCGGAATCTCCGGTGTTGCGCCGCACTACATCCCGCCGCCATCAACCTTCAACGTGCTTCTTGGCTCCTCCTGGTTCGATAAACCTTGGTTTCTTTCTGAGGGAAAACTTGCTGCTGTGCGCATCATACCTTCCTCTTGGGGTTGCCCAACGAACGTGTGAAATACACGCCATCAAGGGCCTAGATGGCAGCCTCTCTGGCATTGTTTTTTTTCTCGATCGCGCCATCTCGTTCAACGCTCTCCGATCGAGCCGTTTACGATGCAGGATCATGGGTCCCGCATGTCATCCTCTATGAACCAAAATTCTTTCTTGATGAGGACATCCCTACTTCACCACTACCTCCGTCATTGATAAATGAAGATGAACCTGCTGTGAAGCTCAAGTCCAATGAAGTTCGGATTGGACCAATTACAAGAGCTCGTGCGAAGCTACTTAAACAACAGGTGAACTTGTTTCTAAACGATACTTTGATTGATGAGAACTTTATACTCGCCTAAGTCCTATTACTTATGTATCATCGGGTATCAAGAGGAGACGAGCATCGCACGAGGAGAGGAGCAGCTGGACATGAAGACGGACGTCAAGATGGCCGTGAAGCTGGACATGGAGCTGGACATGAAGATATCTCATGGACGCGCGAGGGAGGAGCGGGAGGCATGCGCGAGAGGAGAAGACGACGTCTAGGCCGGTCCAGAACCCGGTCAGACCGGCCACCAGACCGGACCTCCCGGTCCCTGGCCCGGTCGACCGGTCGCCAACCGGCCGCCAACCGGATGAGTTTTATCGTACCGGGCAAAAACCGGAAAGTTGCGAAGTTTCCGGTTGCCGCCCGGTTGACCGGACCACGGACCGGCCCGCCCGGTCCACAGCCCGGTTGACCGGATTCCGGACCGGACCGGTCCGAGTCCGTCTCGACCAGATCTATTCCGGGTCGGTTATTCTTGTATCTTTTCGACCGAACTCGTCCCGGACGCCTATATAAGTGCCTTGGACGACCCCCTAGCTGCTTTAGACCACGTTTAAGATAAACCCTAGTTCATAGTTGTTTGCTAAGCAAAACTATTGTTCCCCAACTCTCCAATTCGTTGCGATCTGGAGTTTTATGCTATTGAAAGTTTGTGTGATCTGCTGTTCCATTGGGGATTAGAAGATTGCAATCTACCGCTTCGTGGTCGGCGGCTACGTGCGCAAGTGTGTGGAGTTGCGAATATCTTGCAGGGTTGAGAGCTGTTGCATTGGCATCAGGAATCAATCGAGAGACTTCGTCTGCGTCATACAAGTTATCCTCCTCATCATCATCGATTTCATCCGCTGCTACCATCGTGTGTTCATCACCACCCGTCGCTTACTGAGAAGATCGGGCCACCCCTTATCATGTTGGTATCAGATTTCCAGTTTTCCTCGGTAAGCCATCCACAATCCACCCCATAGTTGAGTTGTGAGTGTTTTCCTATCTAGAAAAAGCCATAAAAAGTTAGGGTTAGGGTTTGCCATAGCCTTAGATTGCACTAATTTCGAGTTTTAATTGCTTTTCGTAGTTGTTTTTGCGTATCTTTTCTTTCATCTAGTAGAATTGTTAGGGTTTGTGTTTTCTCTATCATCTAGTTTATCATAGTGTGTCAGTTTTTGTTACTCCGAGTCCAAATAGCGTACAGTGTGCTTGTTCCCAACCATAGACACAGCCTATCGATATAAAGTGACTAGGAACTTCCCCAGAAGAGACTAGTTTTACCGCTCGACAGGCTGCTCGTTAGGTTTTCGGTGCTTTGCATATTTCTGTTGGCCGTGTTATCAAGGAGTTGTGTCATATATCAAATTTTTTTTTTTGAAAAGAAACAAAAAAAGCTACATAGCTGCGTGTGTTATACAAAAGAAAAATCCAAAAAGAAAAGTGAAGTGCTAGTTGAATCAAGTGAAGGCCTAAGTTTACTTTACTGCACCCGTAGTTGAGCAATCTTGTGCCTGTCTCGTTGAGCTTTGCTAGCGTCTCTCTAGTGCATTGCAACTTTTTCCACATATAGTTGCATTGCCCCATTATATCGCCTTGTGTGAGTATCATTGGTTGTCTACGGTCAGCGCTAGAGCTTGTTATTGGTGCAAATAGGTAGCCTACCTACAGCCCCACATATATCCTGCTTTGTCGTGTGATTGTTCTTATACCCTTGATATTCTGTCGTCGTGGTGAACAGACAGATGCCATAGGATGGCTTAAGTTGGGGCCGAATGGACGCAAGAGGATTCGGGGGAGGGTTTGTGATTAGACGGGATGAACTTCCGGATGGTTTCCTCAAGAACTTAGCCAAGGCCAGAGGTTGAAGAAGAAAGACATAAGGAAGAACTCGCTCTAGATCATCTTCTTTATTGATCTCAACAGGTTACAAGTTTCTCAGTACAAGTGTTCTTCTAGACCTAGCTCTCTTCGTGCGTGCTCGTAAGAAGGGCTGCTCCCTCTCCTTATATAGGGGAGAGGGTGGCTTACAGGGCAAGAAACCCTAATGGCATCTTTGACTAGACAAACTACTTTACAAAGCTACTTTAATCATAAATGACACCGGAGTCCTCTTTAATCAGGGATGCTGACGTCCTCCGGCTTCTTTGACCGTCATCCTTCTCTTTATCGTCAGCCCTTCGTTTAAAGCCACTTTGCTTAGCTCATCCTTGTCTTCTAGCTCGGAGAGAATCTTTGACCGATCCTGCCGACATGCTCTTCCTTCCGGTAGCCCGGTATCTTCTTATCCGGTTCCGGCATACCCCTCTTGGGGATACCGGCTTAGCCTCACTTAGCTAAATTCTTATCTTTGTGTTCCGGTACGAACATTAAACCGGTATCTTGATGGCTCAAACCATCCGGTTTAGCATGCCTTTGGCATACCGGGGGTCATCCCCCCAACATTAGTCCCCGAAGCTGGTATAGTCTGGCGGATCCTATCCAACAGACCATGCCAGGTTCTTTTACCTTAGGATACCGGTTTAATCTATCCGGCATTGGGCTTGGATCCGGCACCTTTGCCCGGATTATCGCTATCTCTTTTTTACAAGACATTATCCGGTGTCTTATCCTCCGGCATCTTAGTCATTAAACACTTCCTCGGCGAAGTCGAGAATATCTCGGGCCCCGCACCTGTCAGTGACATGCGCACTGTAACTGAAGCGCCAGTGTCAGGGGTCACTTCCCTTCGGCTTCCGCGCGCGCATTAACTGCTTCACAGCGAATCCCAACCACCCCTCTGGATCCGTGTGCACCTCCCTGTGGCTTTCTATTTTCTCGCGTGTATCACCATGCCACGTGGCGGCCCGTGGAGCGAACCGTCGCGGCCCATGACCCAAACCGCCGAGGCCCAGCGGTTTTCGGCCCACGTCTCCCTCTTCCTTTATAAGGGGAAACCGCTCCTCCTTCTTCCTCTTCTCGCATTCTCCACTTCCTCGCACAGTGCTCCTGCCCTCTGCGCCTCCGCCGCTCCGTTTCGCCGCCTGAGCTCCGCCGCCCAGCGAATCTTCGCTACTGCTTCGCCGGACGTCGCCGGACTTCACCGCGCGAAGAACTCGTGCAGCGCTTCTGCCCCCGCCGCGGCATTGGTGCTTCTTCGAGCTTTTCTTCACCTCGCCGCTGACGGACTCCCTTGCCGGCCCTTGGCTCGTCATTCCTCCGGCGAACTTCTTCCTCAGCAACTCCGCCGCCTCAGGTTAGGCTCAATCTGGGTTTACCCCTCTTTTGCTTGCTTTCCAGATCTCGACTCGGTAGTGTATTTACTTCTTCTTTTTCTTGCTTTTTTCTCTCTTTCGTAGATCTTCACGCGGGGGTAGATCGTGGGATTCTTGTTTCTCTTCGTCAAATTCCATGTCTAGCGGGGAATCTTCCTCTGCTTCTTCTTCCGCCTCTTCCTCCGCTAGCCGGCGTAGCAAATCCTCCGACGGATTGTCCGCCGATCTTGCCCGGATGGACGCTGAGTCCGGTAGCAATCATGAATCCGGTAGTTCTAGTGAGGGTTCCGGTATGGATTCCTCCGGTATCACCCATGGGGCCTGGATGGGCTCCAACGTTACCAAGTTCGAGATCGACTGGCTTTATCGGTCCAGGAGGATTCCGGAAGGAGTAGCCTGCCGGCTTCCTCGCGACGAGACCATACCGGTACCCGAACCCGGTGAACGAGTTGTCTTTCTCGCTCACTTTGAGCGCGGCTTCGGCCTTCCAGCCTCTGATTTCTTTCGGCGTTTCCTTGATTTTTATCAACTTCAACCTCACCATCTCCCCGGCAACGCCATCTTCTACCTCTCTTGCTATGCCACCTTCATGGAGGCTTATATTGGCATTCGTCCCACTCGTGAGACATTTGCCCGCTTCTTTGCTCTTCGGATCAACTCCGTTCAGGGCAAGGACATTCCTAAATCCAAACCCCCCGTTCAATGCGGGTCTTGCATTATCGGCTCCCGTCAAGGGAGCCCTTTCTTCAAGTTCTCCGGTCTCGAGTCATGCCGGCTATGGCAAGGGACCTTTTTCTACGTGAAGAACACGGGCGCCGTAGACCTTATCAACCTGCCGCCTTTCAATCCGGCGCCACCCACGAGGGCCAACTGGAGCTACAATCCGAAGGAGTCTCACATAGAGACCAACCGGATTATACGCTTTATGAGGCAAGCGATGAAGGACACCAACATCTGCTCAGATGATATCATCCGCGCCTTTATCTCGCGCCGGGTGCTTCCGCTCAAGCGCCGCATGCACAAGATGAGCGAGATGTACGGTCCCGGTGATCCTACAAAGATCACCGGAATTCCTCTTAGCAAGAAGGACGTTGTCCTCAAGGCCGGCCAGATCCGTCGGACCGCCATGCCGGAGGATTGGGAATGGGGCCTTCGGCCTCTCGGTTCCACTAACCCCCGACCCAAGATGTAAGAAGTTACGCAACTCGGGTCGGCGTACCGGTAACTTTTGCATTGTGATTAACCCCTTTTTATCTTTCTTGTTCTTTCAGGCCAAGGACCGTTTCCCCGGCATCGAGTCTGACCGACGAGGCCCTCCCCAGAAGCGTGGTTTGGACAAGTTTGACCCCGACCCCGTCATTCATTGGAGGGATCTGAAGATGGGCAGGACCCCAGCCTCGCGCCTTGGCAAGTCTCCGCCGGAACCCGCTGGTTCGTCTGACGACCTGACCTTGCTTGAGGTAGCTTCTCTATTTGATCTCTCATATTTTACCGTCATTGTTCCTCTGTAGATCCTCCCTCAACCAACATCAACCCACAGGTTCACGAGCATGCCACCCCGCTGCAGGCCGAGGTTGGCCAGGAGTTCCTGGACAAACTCGTCGTCGGGGGCAAGAAGAACAAGACCCCGGCGTCGGATGCCGGGTCAAGCCAAGCCCCTCCTGCCAAACGCTTCCGGACCGAACCTTTCGCGGGGAAGCAAGTAGGCACGAGGCGCTACAAGGGCAAGCAGATGCCCACTTCCTCCGGGTAAGCCCCGTTCCTTTGCTTGTTTCGTTTGTGCCTAGTTCTTTTCCGGTTACTTTTTTCCAACTCTTTCTTTTTCTCTCTTTCAGCCCTGCGCTCAAGCTTGGGCCCAGGCCTGAGGGCTCTGCCGGCTCCGCGGGGGCCTCAACTCCTCCTCCTCGCTCAAGTCCGACACCATCTGGTGCCGGCAACATCTCTGCCTCCCCTCCGGGGGGCACTACAAGTTCGGGGCGCGCGGCCCCTAAATCTCCTGATCACCGCGCGGAGGAGGATCTTACCTCCCCTCCAGAAACCCAAGACACCGGCGCCAGCAACACCGGCGCCGAGGAAGAAGCTGCCGGGCGGGCGGAACCTTTGGTTCCTCCCGTCCAGAAAGAAAAGAAGAAGAAGAAGAAGAAGAAGAGTTCACGCTCTTCCCCCTCCAAGGCCGTGCCGGAAACTTCCGTGCCGGCAACCTCCACATCAGCGCCAGAAGCTCCAGTTCCTGAGCAACCTGATGCTACGCCAACGCCGCCGCCGGAAACTCCTGTTCCTGAGGCGACGCCCACACCTCCGCCGAGCCAGGGACCTCCCGCGACTACGCCGATGCCGCCGCCGGCAGCCCCCAAGACCACTAAGTTCCTCAAGCCGGGGGCGTCGCGCGGAAAGGCTGTGGACGGCAGCGCCTCCAGCGGCTCGCGGTCTCTGGTGCTTCACGTCGGACCTGCCGCCGCTGCGGTCTCGGAGAAACCTTCCGGCCTCCTGGGCCGGATCGTTGAGCTCAAGCGCGAGGGCAAGGAGCTGGGGCACCTTCTCCCCTACGCTCAGAAGTGGAACGCAGCGGACATCTCCGCCTCCACGAAGGGCTTGGGGAAGGACCGCCTTCCGACGCCGGATCCAGCTGGGCCGTGGTCCACTGAAGAACACTTCATGCGGCTCAAGCGAGCCGTGAAGGAGTTCGACAGTGCCTGGTACGATGCCACCAGCAATGTCGTGGTAAGTTTCTCCAATCTTCTTGTAATTCTTTGCTGATGCCGGTTTGTTTCTTTCCGGATCTTGTCTATCCTCCCAGTCCCCGAGTTTCGTGTTGAGAGCGCAGCTCTTAGCGCGAAACTTAACTAGAAACGCGCGAAACCGGCATAGCCAGTCCCCGAGTTTCGGGTTAAGATCTTTGCTCTTAGCGCGAAACTTAACTAGAAACGCGCAAAACCGGCATAGCCAGTCCCCGAGTTTCGGGTTAAGATCTTTGCTCTTAGCGCGAAACTTAACTAGAAACGCGCAAAACCGGCATAGCCAGTCCCCGAGTTTCGGGTTAAGATCTTTTGCTTTGTCCTTTCTCACAATTATCTTCCCTTGAATAGAGCACCGCTGACGCCCGGAAGCAGCTCTTCGAGGAGCTTCTGTGGGAGCACCGGGATCTTGCCGAGGCCCACAGCCACTGCCAAGGTTTGTTTCTCTTCTTCCGGCATCTTTTCATTGGAAACTTTTCTTCTTTCTTTGTTACTTACTAACTTTTCGCGTAACAGCTATCCCGGAAGCCTCCATTGAGGCCCTCAAGGTCCAGGTTGCCGCACTCCAAGGTATTCTTTTTGTTTTTTTTGTTGACCTACTTTCGCTGCATTGTATCAGTGCAATTGTGCTAACACTTTCTTTCCGGTTTTCAGCGGAGAAGGACAAACTTGTCCTGAAGCACCAGGAGGAGCTAAGCGCCCAGAAGGCCAGCTACCAAAAGCTCAAGGACCAGCTTATCCAGCTTGGCCTTGACCATGCTAAGGCGCTGAAGGCCACTGAAGCTGCTGCGGAGGCTAGGCTCAATGAGGCGCTGGAGGATGCCGGCAACGCCACTGTGGTGCTGCAGGCTGAGCTGGAGGAGGCCACCAAAGCGCTGAAAACAGCTGAAGGCCAGGCCGCCAAGGTGCACAAAGCCGCTGCGGAGGAGGCTGCCAGGGCTCAGAAAGCAGCCGAGGACGAGGTCGCGCGGATGAAGGCGGAACAGAAGGAATATGACCTTCTAGTTGCGCGGACTGATGCGCTTGCCCTCCGTATGTTTTTCTTTCCTCTTTTCCGGTTTCTGCTTATAAGCTTATTTGTTCCGGTAACAAGCACTTAGCTCCTTTTCTTTGTCTTGCATGGCTCTTTCCGGACTCCCAGACGCATGCTGTGAAGAAGGTCGAAGAGCACCGGGTTGCCCAAGGGCGTACGGACTTGGCCGCGGCCTGGGATCCCTATGATCACCTGGTTGCGCTGAGCTCGCGGGTCTCCCACATGCGCTGCGTGGACCGGAACGTCTCTGACATTCCGGAGGTGGCCGCCCAGCTCTTCAGGACTCTCTGGCCTGGAGAAGTGGTGCCGGACACCTTCTCCCTTATCAGCGACCGCCTGAAAGGTGCCGGCCGAAGGATCCGGGAGTGGCAGTGTTCTGCTGCCCGTGCCGGAGCAGACTCAGCGCTTCGCGTTGCCTGCTCCTGGTACCCGGAGCTGGACCTGGACGCTCTCATTGGCGTGCGCGAAGGAGCTCCCACCGACGTGGATCCGGTCCTTGCCGCCAAACGGCAGGATCGCGCGTACCACATCGCGGAGTACGCCGAGATGCGCACCTTCATCCCCCCTCCTGAAGACGTCAAGGACTATCTGAGCGAGGAGGAGGAAGATGAAGGCGAAGATGAGGGTGCCGAGGATGTGCCACCGGAAGCTCCTGAGGCCGGCGCTGCCCCCCCTGAGGCCCCTGCTGTTTGAATTATGCCTGAATGATGCTTGTAATATGTTTGTCCTGTTGATCTCAAAACAATGCTCGTTAAATTATACCCCGGTATGCCGGGGTCTATGATGTAAGATAAAACTTAAGCTCTATTTTGGCTGTGGTACAACTTATGCCGGTGTCTTGCACACCGGTAACTTATTAAGTTATGTTGGTTTGTGACTTAGCATTTTGCTTATCGGTTTGATTTTGGTCTTGCACTGCAATGATTCCGAAATTGTTTCCGCATCCAATTCGATGCACACTTGGCTCTTTTGCTTTGGCTCTGCCTACCTTCTCTGGGCGCTTTTGGCGTATGAGCACAAAGTTCTTTTACCAAGCAAGCACTTTCTTGAACTTAGAAATAACTCGAAATTTTTGCAAAAAACCGGTATAACCGGGGTTAGTTAAACTTTTCCGGATTGTTCTTTCCCGCTCTCCCTCTTCGCAGTTCATGTGTTTATCCCCTACCGGTTTTATCTTGCTTGCCATGAAGCCGGGTTGCGGACAGCAGCAAAGTCGAAGACTCCGGTAGGGTTTAGCACACTACTAAACCGGAAAGAAAAAACGTTCAATAAGCAACCGGTAAACTGAAAAAATAGACAAATTACATGCAATCTTAGTGGGGTAGTCCCCGAGACTCATTTGAGGTTCCGACATCTTTTATTCATAGCAAATAAGGTACAAAAAGGAACTTCTTACACCACAACTTCAAGAGTAGAAAGGACGCAACAAAGCTACATTCCATGGACGCTTGGTCTCCTCTCCGGACCTGTCCGCCTTTCCTTTCTTCCATTCCTGTGCATCAATCAGGTAGTAGGCATCATTGTGGAGAGCCTTGCTCACAATGAAAGGCCCTTCCCACGGCGGGGAAAGCTTGTGCCTGCCTTCAGTGCGCTGCACTAGTCGTAGCACCAGGTCCCCTTCCCGGAACACTCTCGGGTTAACCTTCCGGCTGTGATAGCGTCTGAGGTTCTGCTGGTAAATGGCTGTTCTTGCCAAGGCTAGCTCTCTTGCTTCTTCTAGCAAGTCCACATCGTTTTCTCGAGCCTCCTTTACCTCTTCTTCGTTATAGAGTTGCACCCTTGGTGAATCATGGAGAATGTCGGTTGGTATGACCGCTTCTGCTCCATAAACCATGAAAAATGGAGTGTATCCGGTAGACCGGTTTGGAGTTGTTCTTATACTCCACAGCACCGATGGTAGCTCATCGAGCCAACACCCCGGCGATTTTTCCACCGCATCGATGAGTCTCGGTTTGATACCGGAAAGCACCAAAGCGTTTGTCCTTTCAACTTGGCCATTGCCTTGCGGGTGTGCGACTGAGCACAAATCCAACCGGATATTTTTGTCCTCACAAAATCTTTTGAACTCACCTTGAGCAAAGTTTGTGCCATTGTCAATGATGATGCTATGTGGGTATCCATACCGCAAAATGACATCTTTCAAGAATTTCACCGCCGTGTGCCCATCACACTTTGCAATGGGTTTCACTTCTAGCCACTTGGTGAATTTGTCCACCATAACCAAGATGTGGGTCATGTTTCCCCTTGCTTTTTTGAATGGGCCCACCATGTCTAGGCACCAAACGGCAAACGGCCAAGTTAATGGTATTGTCTTTAAGCCGGAGGCTGGGGTATGATTCCGCTTGGCGTACCTCTGGCACCCATTGCATTTTCTTACCAGATCCTCCGCGTTTTCCAAGGCTGTTGGCCAATAAAACCCATGCCGGAACACTTTTGCCACCAGCGCCCTTGACGAAGCGTGATGTCCACATTCTCCTCGGTGAATCTCCTCGAGCATTTCCTTTCCTTCTTCCGGTTCCACACATCTTTGGAGGACACCGGTAACACTTCTCTTGTACATCTCGCCGTTAATGATGGTGTAAGCCTTGGACCTCCTTTGGATCCTTCGTGATTCATTTTCGTCAACCGGCAAGGTGCCGTTAACCAGGAATTCCTTAATAGGTTTAACCCATGATGGTGTCTCCCGAACTAGGAACACCGGTATGTCTATGTCCATGTTATCCACCAGCATTGTTTCTTCCGGTGCCGGCGCGGCAGCGACCGATCTTACCGGAACAGTCCCCGGGTTTCCTTCGTCGATATCCATTGGCACAATGTGTGACTCCGGTACAAAAATTGATTCCGACTCCGGACTCGGCTTGATTGACGGTACTCTCAAGTGTGCCAAGGCTATTCCGGGAGGAATTTCTTGCCTGGACGAGCCCAGCTTGGACAAAGCATCCGCAGCTTCATTTTCCGCACGCGGTACATGGTGAAACTCACACCCTTCGAAGAAACCGGCAATCTTTTGCACGTGAAACCGGTATAAGGCCATGTTGGCATCCTTTGCGTCCCAGTCTCCGGAACACTGTTGTACCACAAGATCTGAGTCTCCATAGCAAATGATCCGGTGTGCACCGATTTCTTTTGCGACCTTAAGCCCATGGATCAAAGCCTCGTATTCGGCGACATTGTTTGATGCCCTGAAATGTACTTGTAAAACATACCGGAGATGATCTCCCTTTGGTGAGGTTAGCACCACACCGGCACCTAGACCCTCCTTGAGCTTGGACCCGTCAAAGTGCATCTTCCAGTATTCCATTCTTTGATCCGGTGGTTTGTACTGCATTTCCGCCCAATCAACCAAGAAATCAGCTAAAGCTTGCGATTTGATGGCGTCTCTTCTTTCATACACCGGCACATACGGTGATATCTGTATTGCCCACTTCGCTATCCTGCCGCTAGCATCTTTGTTGCACATGATATCGGAGATGGGTGCTTCACTCACCACCTTCATAGGATGTTCCTCAAAGTAGTGCTTGAGCTTTGTGGCGGCCATGAACACGCCGTAGGTCATTTTCTGGAAGTGCGGGTAGTTTTGTTTTGAGAGGGAGAGCACCTCGCTCAGGTAGTATACCGGCCTCTGGACGGTTTTTCCTTCCTCTTCTCTTTCTACCACCACAACAACACTCACGACCCGGTTGGTTGCTGCTATGTATAGCAACATGGGTTCTCTTTCCAACGGCGAAGCCAATATTGGCGCGGTGGCTAGCATTGTTTTCAGTTCTTTAAATGCCGCGTCTGCCTGAGGGGTCCAGACGAACTTATCGGATTTTTTCATCAAAGCGTAAAGCGGCAAGGCCTTTTCCCCTAACCTGCTTATGAACCGGCTTAGCGATGCTAAGCTTCCGGTAAACTTTTGCACGTCCTTAAGATCTTGGGGTATCGTCATTCTCTCAATTGCCCGGATTTTTACCGGATTGACCTCAATGCCCCGGCTTGAGACGAGGAAACCCAGCAGCTTGCCGGCAGGGACCCCGAAGGTACATTTTGCCGGATTAAGTTTCATCCGGAACCTTCTTAAATTATCAAACGTTTGCCGGATATCGTCAATTAAGGTATCTTTTATCTTAGTTTTTACCACAATGTCATCCACATACACCTGCACATTCTTTCCGATTTGATCAAACAAGCATTTTTGCATACAGCGCTGGTACGTTGCACCAGTGTTGCGCAAACCAAAAGGCATAGTGATATAGCAGTAAGCCCCGTGCGGGGTAATGAACGCAGTTTTTATTTGATCTTCCTTTTTCAAGGGGATTTGATGGAAGCCGGAATAGGCATCCAGGAAAGACAACAGCTCACACCCGGCAGTGGAATCAATCACTTGATCGATCCGCGGTAAAGGAAAAGGATCTCTTGGGCAAGCCTTGTTGAGGTTGGTGTAGTCGATGCACATGCGCCACACCTTTGGAGCTTTTGCCTCCAGGTTCTCATCTTTCTTCTTTTCGACCATCACCGGATTGGCCAGCCACTCGGTATGTGTGACTTCCACAATGAAACCGGCAACTAATAGCTTCGTTACCTCTTCCCCAATAATCTTCCTCCTGTCTTCAGCGAACCGGCGCAGTGGTTGTCGCACCGGCTTGGCATCCTTCCTGACGTTCAGAGAGTGCTCAGCCAGCTCCCTCGGGACACCTACCAAGTCATCGGTAGACCAGGCAAAGATGTTCCGATTCTCACGGAGGAAGCTGACGAGCGCGCTTTCCTATGCCTCACTGAGGCCGGCACCGATACGAACGGTACGCTCAGGGAAGGCCGGGTCCAGCACTATGTCCTTTGTTTCCTTTGTCGGTTTGAACGCTGGAGCGCTCAGACTTGCACTCATTGCCGCTAAGCTCAATTGTGAAGGCGAGCCAGCGCAACTGCGGTTTGCATCCTCCTTTTTTCCTCCGCGATCACCAGCGATTCCGCTAGGTTCGATCCAGCAGATGCTGTTTCCAGCGAGACTTTGTAGTTCCCCACCACAGTCAAGGGTCCACGAGGTGCCGGCATCTTCATCTTGAGATACGCCGTGTGGGTCGAGGCCATGAAGGCTGCCAATGCCGGCCTCCCCAGCAAAGCATGGTACGGACTATCTAAGTCCACCACTTCAAACTCAAGGTTTTCAACCCGGCAATTGTCACGTCCTCCAAACGACACATCCACCCGGACTTTTCCAACCGGTGCGCAGGACAAACCCGGAACGATCCCATGGAACGTCGTATGAGTTGGCTGAAGCATGTTTTCTGTTATGCCCAGCGTATGCATGGTGTGCTTGTACATTATGTTTATGCTGCTCCCATTGTCTATCAGCACCTTGCTGAACTTGACGCGAGTCGCTGGCCCCTTCATGATTGGGTCCACCACGAGAGCATAGCCACCCGGATTCGGCATGATTTTGGGGTGGTCCCGGTATGACCACGTGAGTTCCTGATCTGACCACAGCATGTATTTTGGCACTGCCGGCATTACCGCGTTCACCTCCATGGAACGACGGCGCAGGCTTTGCTTGTATGTCGGCTCGGTGACGAACACGACACAGCACACATCTGGGTCCTCGTAAACATTCCGGCCCAAAGGTGCCGGTGGAGGTGGTTGGCCGTGGCCCTCTCCCACCTGATTGACTTGCTGATAGTGCTGCTGCCTGTTTGGCTGAGGCTGTACCGGTAGAGCATTTGCCCCGGTAAGCGGTGGTGGTGGTGGTAGCTGTTGCTGGCGCGGCATGTCCGGTGGTGGTGGCATCATCGCATTGCCCCCTTGTCCCTGGGCGTCTTTCACCGCTCCCTTTTGCATCAAGTACTTGGTCCAGGTACAATCTTTTGTCAGGTGGTTCGACGGGTGAGCCGGATTCGGCGTGTGCCACCGGCAAGGTTGGTCCATGGCGGCTTCCATGGTGTACTTTGCGGGTTCTTGCCAGCTTTTTCTGGCCCCAGGGTTTCTTTTCGACCCACTGCTTCTTAGGACCTGCCCATGGCTGCGATCCGGTTCTCTGCCTCTGGCTGCCGCTGGCATCAGAGTTTTCTTGCACAGCAGCAACTTGCTGCGAGCCATACCTTCGATCCGGGAAATCTTCCCTTCTTTTGTTGTTCCGGTTATCCCGGTACTGCTGCTGAGGCGGGTTTGATTGTTCCGGCTCAGCTTGTATCGCCGGTTGCATTGGGTCTCCCAATGCATAGTTATCCGCCACTCGCATCATCTCCGCCAACGTTGTTAGCATGTTCCTCTGTAGCCTTTGCCACAAAGGTGAACCTCGCCGGCATCCTTGGCTAAACCAAGCAATGGCCTCTATCACACCTTCACAAGAGTTTCTAGTCGAGTTCCACCGGGTCAGGTAATCCCGGTCTGTTTCTTGCGGGCGCTGCACGCATAAAGCGAGCTGCTGAGGCCTGTTTGGCCTTCTGTAGGTGCTGCTGAAGTTGCTCACAAAAGCTTCCTCAAAATCCAACCAGCCATTTATGCTTCCTTCCGGCAAGTTGTTCAGCCAGATTCTTGCCGGTCCTACCAGAAACGTTGGCACGATTCTCACGGCCCAACGCCGGTTTCCTCCTCCGGCTACGACACCTCCGCCACCGGCAACGTATACCGCGGTCACGTAATCCGCGAGCCAGTCTTCCGGCTTAGTGGTGCCATCGTATGTTTTAGTGTCACGGGGCAACTGAAAGTTGCGAACTGGTGGTTGCTCTTTCATGATCCTTGGGCCAAAGCACTTTGGACCCGGAGGACCCTCTGCCTCAATCATTTCAGACAGGTACACTATGTCCAGACGGTGCCTCGCATCTCGTTCCGGCAAGTTTCTTTCTCCCAACCGCTCTCCCAAAGGTTTCCGGTAAGCGGTGAGTCTTGTTGAATCAGCTTCATCGTAAGGTTCCGGTACCGCGGCCCTTGCCTGCCGGTACCTTGGTGGAGGCATCTCCTCATCATCATACGCTGCCCTTGCAGCCGGATAGTTTTGCCCGGTTTCATGTCTACCGGCATGATTGTTTCCGGCATAGCCTCCTCTGGCGTAGCCTCGCTCTGCCCCTTGGCTTTTTCTACCGGCATCGTGTTGTCCGGCTTGTTGTTTACCGGCGAGAACCGGATCGTACACAGTCATCTGCTGTGCGTTCACCTCTTTTTCTCTTCTTCTATCCGGATGAGGGGACGAGGCCTGCCCATGGGACTTGCTTCCGGCATTCTTTGTTGAACGCGCGGATCTTGAGGCCATAGCCTTGTTCAGCTTAGCTAGCTGCTCTGCGTTCTGCTGCTCTACAGTATCTAGCAGCTCTCTGACACGCTCTTGTTGTTTTGCCAAAGCCTCACCGGTAAGCGAATCACACAGCTCTACGGCAGCCTTAGCAGCTTTTATGGTTTTATCCGGGCTACTGTATTTAGGTTTCTCTACGATGCTAGCAGATGCAGAGGTACTCTTGCCGGTAAGAACTTCCTTACGCAAATCCTGATCTAGATTGCGAGCCTTAAGCCGGTTCTCCGGTATCCTAGCAGCATGAGCGCTAACAGAAGCAAAGCCATGGGCAGCGTTGTACTCACGTAAGGTTAGGTTCAGCTCGCGCTGCGCCCGGACGATGTCGGCGCCGTTCGCGAGCATCTTCTGGCGTCGCGCCTCCAGCTCCGCCAGAGCCGCTGCCGGATCGATGTTCTGCGCAAGGGGCGTCGCCAGCTCGTTCATCGCCGCTTGGAGAGGTGTTGCCGGTGGCGCGGAAGACGCTCCCGGTGCGCCGGTGTCACGCTCCAGCGGTGGCTTGGCCGCACGGGTCGAAGCCGCACGACCAGAAACCTCGTCCGCAGCCTCCTTGCCCGCGCCGGCTGCGCCAGCCATCATCACCTCGACGCTGCCGGCAGCGCGGCCAGCACAGAGCCACCTTGGCGGGTCCGGTGCCACCAGCACCGGCGAGAGGCGCTGGCGCGCGGGGACGGTGCCGAAGTAGACGCGGTGGCTGCCGAACTCGATGATGCGGCCGTTCTTGGGGAAGATGCCGCCGTTGGCGAAGCAGCCCGCGTTGTCGTTGATGAAGTCGATGGAGTAGAAGCGCTGGACGAGCGCGGACACTGTCCGCTCGCCGGCGACCTCGAGGATGCCCGCCCGAATGTGTACTCCAGCAAGCGCCACTTCATGCCCCATGGTGGGTGCCAACTGTCGTCGTGGTGAACAGACAGATGCCATAGGATGGCTTAAGTTGGGACCGAATGGACGCAAGAGGATTCGGGGGAGGGTTTGTGATTAGACGGGATGAACTTCCGGATGGTTTCCTCAAGAACTTAGCCAAGGCCAGAGGTTGAAGAAGAAAGACATAAGGAAGAACTCGCTCTAGATCATCTTCTTTATTGATCTCAACAGGTTACAAGTTTCTCAGTACAAGTGTTCTTCTAGACCTAGCTCTCTTCGTGCGTGCTCGTAAGAAGGGCTGCCCCCTCTCCTTATATAGGGGAGAGGGTGGCTTACAGGGCAAGAAACCCTAATGGCATCTTTGACTAGACAAACTACTTTACAAAGCTACTTTAATCATAAATGACACCGGAGTCCTCTTTAATCAGGGATGCTGACGTCCTCCGGCTTCTTTGACCGTCATCCTTCTCTTTATCGTCAGCCCTTCGTTTAAAGCCACTTTGCTTAGCTCATCCTTGTCTTCTAGCTCTGGAGAGAATCTTTGACCAGTCCTGCCGACATGCTCTTCCTTCCGGTAGCCCGGTATCTTCTTATCCGGTTCCGGCATACCCCTCTTGGGGATACCGGCTTAGCCTCACTTAGCTAAATTCTTATCTTTGTGTTCCGGTACGAACATTAAACCGTTATCTTGATGGCTCAAACCATCCGGTTTAGCATGCCTTTGGCATACCGGGGGTCATCCCCCCAACATATTCGCTTCGCTACATCCGTGCACTAGTCCGTCAATCCAAGTTGGTAAGCAATACTAATTCACTTTGGAGCGGTAAGATTTACCTTTCTTATCAATTTTGAGTGAGTTGTGAGAGTACCACCAAAGATTTTTGTTTAGTGCACTAACCTACTAATCATGTCTTCTTCTGAGTTTGACGTGATGCAGAAAAAGCCCGACGATACACCAGTTACTTGGCGTGAATATGAGGGTCTTCGTGATCATATGCAACGTGAAATCCGTGTTGCTAGTGACGTGTTGGACAAGGAAATTCAGGGTGTTCACTTGAAGGTCGATGAGGCTACTACAGCGGTTAATACCGTTCAGACATCGGTGACGACTCTTCACGCATCCATACAAGCTTTGACAAACGCCGTTGGAGAAATACGTACAATGGTGCAACAACAACAACCACCACCTGATGAAGATGGCAGTGTGCAAGGTGACAATGCCGACGCTGCTAATGCTCAAGGGCGTGGTGTTGGTCGTGGTCTTGGACGTGGCGTTGGTGATGCGTTCCGTGGTCGTGGTTTTGTCCCCGTCGGAGCCCAACGTGTTCTACAACAACAAGACGATGGTTTGGGTAAACCCAAGTTCTCAATTCCCAGATTTGAAGGAGGTACTGATGTTGAAGAATATCTTACATGGGAGCTGAAGATTGAGAGACTATGGCGTTTACATCCTGATTATACTGAAGATAGGAAGATCAAGCTTGCTTCCTCTGAGTTTGATGGCTATGCATTGCGTTGGTGGGATGGACTTGTGAGTGCTCGAGAAGAAGATGGTGAGCTGCCTATTATCACTTGGCGTGCTATGAAGGCGGCAATGAGAGCTCGTTTTGTGCCTACCAATTACTTGCGTTCCGTCTTTGACAAGTTGACCCAATTGAAGCAAGGCGTGTTGACGGTTGATGCTTACTACATGGAGATGGAGATGCTAATGCAGCGTGCCCGTGTCTGTGAGTCTCTTGAGATGACACTACAGCGTTTTCTGAATGGTCTGCGGTTTAATATCAAGGGAATTGTGCGTCATCACAGCTACGCTACTATGAATGAGCTACTACATCATGCAAGAGAAGCTGAGTCACAGTTGGCTGAAGAACTGCAAATGAAGGGTCGTACTACAGGCGCTGGGCGCTACACACCCCGCGCGCCGCCCTCCATGGCGCCATCATCGCTCCCTGCGGATGTCCCTACTTCGTCTAGCAAGCCGGTCTCCAATGTGTCTAACACAAAGAAGCCCGTCCCTTCAGCAAGTGGAACTAGTTCTAATATGTCGACAGCGCGCAACCGTGATATGGTTTGTCATACATGTGGTGGCAAGGGTCACTTCAAGAAGGATTGTCCTAATCACAAAGTTATGATAATTAATGAGGACAATGAGTATGAAACTGGAGATGATGTTGATCCAAATGCTCCAGATGAGGATGATTATGATAGCGATGGTTATGATGCTTTTCCTTCTGAAGCTCAAACTATTGTTGTCTCGCAGCGTGTTCTTAATGTGCAGTCAAGTTGTAACATCCCAATTTTCAAACTTTTGAAACATCATGCATTGCATTCATAAGCATCATGTCATCATTGCATTTATAGGGAAAATCCAATTTCAAATTCGTTTCAAAACCCCAAACCCTGAAACGGCACTATAGCCACTTAGGCATCTATGCCAATTTTTGTTTTTATAAAATATTTTATTTTGCTTAAAAAGTGGTCTCATAGTGAAGACCTTTTCACAAGGTTTCCAACGATATCTTATTCATATTTTTTCGGCTATTTTTGAGTGCTCAAATGCATAATCAATTAAGAGAGAGAAATCGAAAAAAAAAACAAACAAAAAAAAAGGAACCGGCCGGCCAAGCAGGCCGACCCACCCAGCCGGGCCGACCCAGGCCGCACGCCCGCTCCCACGCACGAGCAGCCGCCCCAGCCCCCGTCGACCCGCTCGTCCCCTACCTCCAACCGCTCCTCCCAGGCACGCACGTAGAGGCACAGCACCCCGGCCACCTCGCCTCCCACGATCTCCACCCCACCTCGCGCTCCCCCCTCTCAACCCGAGGCCGCCCCCTTAAAGCCCTCGCACTCCTCTCTCCATTCCCCTCTTTTTCCCTCTCCATTGCGCCCCCAGGCTGCCCAGATTCCTTGCCGGCGAAGCTCGCCGCCGCGCCGCCTCCAGCCGGCAATCGCCGCCGGCCAGCACCTCCCCAGGCCGCGCCGCTGCCTCTCCTAGCCCTGCCTCGCCAAGACCCACGCCGTCCCGCGCTCGCCCTAGCCGGAGACGCCGGGGAAACGCCGTCATCGTGCACGTCTTGGCCGCGCCGCCCATCTTCGCCACCGCCGCCGCCACGTCAGCGCCTCATCAGCCGCCACGTCGTCGCCACCTCAGCGCCACCTGTGTAACCTCCTTTTTCCTTTTATTTCCTCTCCTATTCTGTCAACAGATCTCAGCCGTAGATGTTAGTTAGATCCAACGGTGCAAACAGCTGATCCGTGTGAAGGGGTACGCACCAATAGGAATGCGCCACGTGTCAGGGACACACCCTAAGTTTCGTTTAAACAGGATTTCGATAGTCCGCGCTTCGTAAAAATTATAACCAGAGTTCTGTATGTCCAAAAATTACAAATCATATACCGTTGGAATCCTACAAATATAAGGAACATTTCGGAACAACAAAATGTGGACTTACAGAAGTTTGAAAACTATTCACATTTAAATGCCTAATCGGAGTACTTCACTCATAAAATGAGATCTGCACACTCTTTTCGAGTGATTCCTTTTGCGTATGCTCCCAAATAGAATCCTCTGACCAGTAGCACCAAAACCATCTTTTGTCTACTGTACCAAAACACCATTTTCAATTAATGGTAGTTTCCCTTCGCTAGTGCGACATAGACGGTTCGCAATAATCCAACCAACCGTAAAACTTGACCATGGCATCATGCATATAGTGACAACCAGAGAACAATAAATAAAGTGCACTTGTGTAAACCTCATATGCATGTCATGTCTATGTTTCTGCATTTGTGTCTTGCATTGTGCTTATGGTGCAATGTTATCGGATTGTAGATTGTGATTGTGCCGACTGCGGTTGTGCTTGTGAAGATTGTGCCAACTCTCCACCTTATCCAGGCAAGTGACACACACAAATGTCCCAGTTTTTATCTATGCACAGTAGAGATTTTTGTAGTATACATGTGTAGGGTTCTTTGCTTTGCTATGCAATCCCAGTAGTCTAGCTACCCCTACTTGACTTACTTTGTCGCCATTAAATTTAGTTGTTGCTCAGCTATCCTATAAAATGATTTTGTCAGTGAGTTATGGAAAACAACTAAGTTTAATGAACTACCTGGGTGGAATTGGTATTGCTCGGTTTATGTTGAGTGGTTGCACCGGAGTCATGTCTATGGCGGTCGTGTGCATCACACTTGTGGACGGCCACCCAGGAACAAAGAGATAATAGACAACCTTGCTCATTAGCTTACCGTACAGCCACATGCTATATGGGCTCTGGCTTGACGGAGTATGTTGTGTGAACCTGGGCCCTACGCGACATGATGATGTAGGGGAATATAGGTTGGAGCGGGTCCGTAGAGAAAGGTCTGGGTGATCACTTCGGAAAAGTCTCGTCCTAGTCAACATCTGTCCATTTGAGCAAAATGTGCATCATGGAAGAAGAACATACTAGGTCATGTGGGTAAATTTGTACAACCTCTGCAGAGTGTTAAAACTAAGTACTTAGCCGTGTCCCCGGTTACGGACAATTTGAGCGAACTGACAAGGATCCTGTTCGAAGATCTCCTCATTCCAATTTCTTAAATAAAACTTGATGGGTGAACAGGGATATGTCAATTGGTGCAAGTGACTATCGGCTAGCAGGTCCCGTGCCATGTCTATGGTCTGAGTCTGCAGGGGTAGGTCGCCCAAACCAAGTTGGTCATATGGAATAGGAAGGCTCACTGATGTCTATCGGTGGTGTTAGGGCTCACTGATGTCTATCGGTGGGGTCCAGGTTCATTGATGTCTATCAATGGTACCGCTTAATTAGTATGAAAGAAAATGTTTTGTCAAATGATAGGATAAAATTGGCTTTATGCAAATATGCCTGAGCTCTACCAGCCAAATGTGCACTTAAGTGTTAGGTTGCCACTTGTGTCCACCATAGTGTCATCTTGCCAATACAATTCCAAATGTATTGACCTTCGGGCTGTAACGTTTTATGTTGCAGGTTACTTCTCTAGCTGAAGATGTTTGTTTAGGTTCACGAGTCTTTGCCCAACATGTCTGCCTGTGGCTTCATGAAGGAAGATGGCTCCATGCTTTATGTTTTCCTTGCTGCTTTAAACTCTGAATTTGCGCTAGCCTGAGAGCTATGCAACTTGTATCGAACTATTTTATTTCCGCTTGGATCCTACGTTGTAATGAAGACCTTTGCTACTTGGTATTTCATCTTAAACTGTGTGTGCTAGCAGTTCGATCCGGGACTAGCACTGTTGCACAGGGACTCTCACTTTTTCAGGTGAGGTCACTACAGATGGTATCAGAGCACTGTGTTGCCCATAGGTTCGTGACCCTAGGTTTGGATTAGAAATAGGAAGACCTTAGGATAAAATTTCATCTTATCTATCTAATCCATTTTCTATTGAAAAGAAATGTTTGCAAATTGGTTTTCTTGTATTCTCACCTATTTCATCTTCAAAACAAATATTCATCCTTTAGACGTCCAAACTTTGAAGATCTCAAGGAAGTGGAAGATAAACTTGAAGCACTCAAGACAAAATAGTGTGACCACCAGTTCCGTTTTGCTTAGCTTTCGAGTTGAGTTTGCCGACCACCTGAGGTAGGCAAGCTAGTGTGTTTTATTTTCCATTTTCGAGACGTTTTGCGATTCACGTATTTCAAAACTAAACGTTTGATATGTGAATGATTGTGTGTTTAAGGTTGTTTTGTGCATGTGTTGTGTGAGGGTAGGATTTTATTTCCCTTAGATTCTATTTCTGAATTCTATTCTTACCTCTCAAACCCCACGGAATGCCGCCCGTCGAGAGCCCGAAGTGCCGCCGTATGTTCAGCAAATGATGGAAGCGCAGGCTCAGCTGATGCAAGCAGTGACACAAACCATAACCCAGCTGAACAACAACATGCAAAACAACAACAACAATCCACCCCCGCCACCACCACCACCACCTCATGTGGATATGCTGACTAGGTTCCTGAGGCTTCGCCCTGAGAAGTTTTCAAGGGCAGCAGAACCCATGGTGGCCAATGATTGGCTACGTTCTGTGAACAAGGACTTGGTGACCATAGGATGCACTGATGCTGAGAAGGTCAGATTTGCTGCTCATCTGCTGGAAGGACCTGCAGCTAGTTTGTGGGAGAATTTCCAAATCACTCATCCAATAGCGGAGGTGACTTGGGCAATCTTTGAAGAAGGTTTTCGTACCGCCCACATTTCCTCTGGAGTGATGGACCTGAAGAGGATTGAATTCCTCAATCTTAGACAAGGTCATCGCAGTGTGTCTGAATACATAGAAGAGTTCAGCAACTTGGCACGCTATGCACCAGATGATAGCAACACAGATGCCAAGAGGAAGGAAAGATTTCTTAAGGGACTGAATGATGAGTTGATGATTCAACTGTCAGTGGTTTATGTGCCTACTTACCAGTCACTGTGTGACAAAGCTATAACCCTGGAGAACACCATGAAGCAAGTGGAGAAAAGGAAGAGAAAGCATGGCTACGACAAGTATGGTTCAGGACCACCACATAAGATGCGCTCTTATGGTGAAGACAGTGGAGGTTCTGGATATCACAAGTATGGGAACAATGATGGAGGAAGTAAGCATCGGCACCCCAACGGAAATGGCCACCATCACAATGGCCATAAGAGCTACCATCAACCCAACTCTGGAAAGGGAAATGGCAACCACAATGGCTCTAACCACAACAATGGCCATAACAACCACAATGACCACCGTTCCGGGAAGAGGGATATCAGTCAGGTTGAATGCTTCAAGTGCAAGAAGACGGGACATTATGCTAATGAGTGTCCTGAGAAGAAGGCTGAAGAGGCGAGGAAGCCCAACTCATTCCAGAAGGGGCATGTTAACCATGTCAATGTGGAGGAAGTATATGATGAACCGGATGCCGTGATCGGTACGTTTCTGCTTAACCATTGTTCAGCACTTGTCCTATTTGATTCTGGTGCATCACATTCCATCATATCAAGGGTATTCGTGGATAGAAATAGGACACCCACTAGGACATCAGACAAACCCATCAAAGTAAGTTCTCCTGGGGGAGAAATGATAGCTACCTTTGCGTGCCATCAAATGGGACTACGCATTGGAAATCATAACTTTCCCACTAGCCTAATTGTCTTGGAAACACAAGGACTGGACGTAATCCTAGGCTTGGATTGGATGACTACGTAGCCGCCCCCAAGGTGATGGACATAAAGGTACCTCCAGCAGCTGAATCCAATAGGTTCCGCGAAGAAAATTTTAATCCTGCATAGAAGGTTTGGATGATCATCCAAGTAGTTAGTCCATGGGTTGGGAAATTCTTTACCAAAGATTTCATTCTTTCCCATGCTTGAGCAACATGTTCATTATCCAATTGCTTAAAATTCATTATGCTACTTCTCAAAGATATAATTTTAGCAGGAGGATAATATCTACCAATAAAAGCATCTTTACATTCAGTCCATGAATCAATATTATTCTTAGGCAAAGATAGCAACCAATCTTTAGCTCTTCCTCTTAAGGAGAAAGGAAACAATTTCAGTTTTATAATATCACCGTCTACATCCTTATACTTTTGCATTTCACAAAGTTCAACAAAATTATTAAGATGGGCAGCAGCATCATCAGAACTAACACCAGAAAATTGCTCTCTCATGACAAGATTTAGTAAAGCAGGTTTAATTTCAAAAAATTCTGCTTTAGTAGCAGGTGGAGCAATAGGCGTGCATAAGAAATATTATTATTTGTGCTAGTGAAGTCACACAACTTAGTGTTTTCAGGAGTATTCATTTTAACAGTAGTAAACAAAGCAAACTAAACAAAGTAATGCAAGTAACTAATTTTTTTGTGTTTTTGATATAGAGAACGCAAACAAGACAGTAAATAAAGTAAAGCTAGCAACTAATTTTTTGTATTTTTGATATAGAGAACAAACAAAGCAGTAAATAAAATTAAGTAAAGCAAGACAAAAACAAAGTAAGAGATTGGATGTGGGAGACTCCCCTTGCAGCGTGTCTTGATCTCCCCGGCAACGGCGCCAGAAAAAGAGCTTGATGCGTGCAGTTAACACACGTCCGTTGGGACCCCAAGAGGAAGGTGTGATGCATACAGTAGCAAGTTTTCCCTCAGTAAGAAACCAAGGTTATCGAACCAGTAGGAGTCAAGGAGCACGTGAAGGTTGTTGGTGACGGAGTGTAGTGCGGCGCAACACCAGGGATTTCGGCGCCAACGTGGAACCTGCACAACACAATCAAAGTACTTTGCCCCAACGTAACAGTGAGGTTGTCAATCTCATCGGCTTGCTGAAAACAAAGGATTAACCGTATAGTGTGGAAGATGATGTTTGTTTGCGAAGAACAAGTATTGCAGTAGATTGTATTTCAGATGTAAAGAATGGACAGGGGTCCACAGTTCACTAGTGGTGTCTCTCCCATAAGATAAATAGCATGTTGGGTGAACAAATTACAGTTGGGCAATTGAAAAATAGAGAGGGCATAACAATGCACATACATGTCACGATGACTACTATGAGATTTAATCGTGGCATTACGACAAAGTACATAGACCGCTATCCAAGCATGCATCTATGCCTAAAAAGTCCACTTTCCGGTTATCATCCGAACCCCTTCCAGTATTAAGTTGCAAACAACGGACAATTGCATTAAGTATGGTGCGTAATGTAATCAACACAAATATCCTTAGACAAAGCATCGATGTTTTATCCCTAGTGGCAACAACACATCCACAACCTTAGAACTTTCCGTCACTCGTCCCGCATTCAATGGAGGCATGAACCCACTATCGAGCATAAATACTCCCTCTTGGAGTTACAAGTATCAACTTGGCCGAGCCTCTACTAGCAACGGAGAGCATGCAAGAACATAAACAACACATATATGATAGATTGATAATCAACTTGACATAGTATTCCATATTCATCGGATCCCAACAAACACAACATGTAGCATAACAAATAGATGATCTTGATCATGATAGGCAGCTCACAAGATCTAACATGATAGCACAATGAGGAGAAGACAACCATCTAGCTACTGCTATGGACCCATAGTCCAGGGGTGAACTACTCACACATCAATCCGGAGGCGATCATGGCGATGAAGAGTCCTCCAGGAGATGATTCCCCTCTCCCGGCAGGTGCCGGAGGCGATCTCTCGAATCCCCCGAGATGGGATTGGCGGCGGCTGCGTCTCTGGAAGGTTTTCCGTATCGTGGCTCTCGGTACAGGGGGTTTCGCGACGAAGGCTTTAAGTAGGCGGAAGGGTAGGGTTGGAGGCGGCGCGAGGGCCCCACACCATAGGGCGGCGCGGGCCCCACCCAGGCCGCATGGCCCTGTGGTGTCGGCGCCTCGTCGCCCCACTTCCTAACCCTTTCGGTCTTCTGGAAGCTTCGTGGAAATATAAGACCCTGGGCGTTGATTTCGTCCAATTCCGAGAATATTTCCTTTGTAGGATTTCTGAAACCAAAAACAGCGAGAAAACAAGAATCGGCTCTTCGGCATCTCGTCAATAGGTTAGTGCCGGAAAATGCATAATAATGACATAAAGTGTGTATAAAACATGTGAGTATCATCATAAAAGTAGCATGGAACATAAGAAATTATGGATACGTTTGAGACGTATCACGGTGCAAGCACGGCCTCGGGAGTGTGCGCATCAGGGAGAGAGACGCCAGGAGACCATCATGGCGCAGCCTCGGGAGCTGGGGTGCTGGCTTCCTCTTTGCCCAAGAACGTGGTGACCACTAGGTTGGCATGCTCGGGCAGGATGATGTAGAGGGCTGCAGCTGGATTTCTTGGCGTGCAAAGGTTCCAGGATTCGAGGGATAGATGCTAGACATGGCTATGGTGCAGGGGTGCGGGCCTAGCATTTTTGGGTCAAAACCTATGCCATTCATGGCATTGGGAAGGAGAACAATGATGGTGGAGGGGTATAGGGCTCACCTAGGGTTGAAGGTTAGAGAGGGAGGGATGCAGGTGTGTGGCTTCCCAAGATTTGACCAAGAGAGGAGGGAGGGAGAGAGAAGGAAGTGATGGCAAGCATTGCCATAGACATCATGGCCGGCTCCAATTCTACCATGTAGGTCGATTTGAACAAGATGATCAAGCAAGGGGAGTGGTGCTGGTGGTGTCATGTCGTGGAGTGATGCTCAAATAAAATAGAGAGGGAGAGAGATAGGAAAATATGTGCATGTGCCAAGTTGGCATAGCATGGCCGGCCACTCCCTTAGTGCCATGCAAAGATGGTTCACCACTTTATTATTTGGACAAGGTAGGTTAAATAGTTTTGTTTGGATGATCATCAAAATGGGGGGGGTGTGGTGAAGACTAGAAAGAACTTTGGGCGAAAAAGGTGGAAAATGGACATTAATGCCATTGTTGATCAACTGAACAACTAATAAGGTTATGGGTAGGTAGATGGAGGTGATTTGATGCCATATGGATCAAAGAGGTGCAATTGATATTTCAAAAGTTTTCATTTAACTTTGAGTTCATTTTGTAGGTTCACCTAAATTTTTTATGGACAATTGGAAAGGAATTCAATTGAAAAGGAATTGAAAAAAATAAAGAGGAGCTAGATAGAAAAATAGGTCTTCAAAAAAAACTCTTCTCACTTTATTACGTAAGGTAGATTTTCTTAAATAAAACAAATGGACCCAAGAGAATAATTATATAGAAATTATTTTTGGGGGTAGATAAGGTGATATGAGGTACCACACACATTTCCCATTTTTATTTGAGAAAAGCATTTGGAAAACTTTGATAAAACTAGAAGTGGCTTTGTAGTGAAAATTGGAGAAGAATCTTAAATAGGATTTTTGGTAAATAAAATATTTTGGAAGAAGTGATCTCAAGGGTAGAGTGTGGCTAAATAATGTAGCTACAATCTTCACTCTTGGTTTTGTGGAGATTAAACTTGGAATAAAGATATACAAAGGATAAGAGAGGAGAAAGTGATCTAGTGCTGAAATAGTGGATAGGGTGCAAGATCAAGTGAAAATAAGAATTGTAAGGGTTACATTATCTTATGACTACAAACCAGACACCTAAAGCCTGTATGATCATTTAGTTTTTTACTAGTAATATCACTTTATTCTTTGATTAATAATGTTTTGTCGCTATGCATGATTATGGCCATTATTGCTCTCTTACTTGGTCGCTCCCAGTCTTTTGCTAGCCTTCAACTGTAGTGAGTATGAGCTCTTCTCGTGCATCCAACTACCAAAAACCAAAGTTTTCCAATTGTGTCCATCATACCTACCTATATGTGGTATTTCATCGCTACTACGAAGTGAATTGCTTGTGTGCTACCTTTGAACCTTCAAAGATTATTACCCGTTTTGTCTTTTGTTTTAGCTCATGAGGAAGTGTTGAATGCTCTATCATATTTTTCATGTTTATTATGGCTTCAAACTTTGACTAGCATGCACAATGTGATAGTCCTTAATTTTGCAAAAGAGCAGGCGCAGGTGCTCACCCACTAAATATAAATTGAACATAATCTAAATATCCTAACACTATGTACTTGATAAATCATGAACTTAGCTTGTTTAAACAAAGGAGAAGAGGAACTTTATTGTTCTCTCTATGGGAGCCGCTCTTGAAGCCATTAAACATGAAAGGATGATAGATCATTTGATGCCATTCGTTGACATAGACATGCATACCTCTCAAAATATATTTTCAACATCTCTATTGCATTAAAAATAAAAAGCTCTAGCACATGAGTAATCTTGCTTCCCTCTGCGCAGGTCCTTTCTTTTAATTTTATGTTGAGTCTTCATCTTCTTACTTTATGCACCAATTAAGAGAGCATAGTTGTCATTCTGAGTATAATGTGCATAGTCCCAAAATTTATTATTGATTGGTTCATGATTATGATATTGCTTGCTCTCAAATTACTTGTATCTAGTCACCCTTTGAACTTTAAAGGTGTCCTAGCATTTATGTTTTTCTACTTCATAAAGGACTAGCTGAGTACCACTTTGCTAGGTTTTCTCTATGCTAAAAAACAAACAGTTGCTTTCAGTGCACAATTATTCATGATCTTTTGTTTGAGTTACTTCTCATGTTGTAACATAGTTGCTAAGTTCTATTGTTAGAATTATATCTATCATACCTATGTTTAGAGTACTCTGGTCCCAGCTCACAATGCTTTTACAATAACTTGGTCAAGATTGTGTTGGCTCCGTGTGATCACCTCAAAAATTATTTTTGTTATCACTTACCTACTCGAGGACGGGCAGGAGTTAAGCTTGGGGATGCATATACGTTGCAAACGTATCTGTAATTTTTGATGCTCCACGCTTGTTTTACACTAATTTCTATATGTTTTGTTTACACTTCGTTGCACTTTTATACATTTTCTAGAACTAACCTATTGACAAGATGCCACCGTGCCAGTTTCCTGTTTTCTGTTGTTTTGTATTTCAGAAAAGTTGTATAGTAAATATTCTCGGAATTGGAAGAAACAAAAGCCGAAGTTCCTATTTTACTGTAACGAAGATGGAGTCCGAAGGGGAGACGAAGAAGCACCACGAGGCGGCCACACCTGCCCTTGGCGCGGCCCAGGCCCTGCCCGCGCCTAGGGGTGGTGTGCGCCCCTCGGGCACCCACCGACCTCGCCCTTCCGCCTATTTATTTACATGTTCAGGAAAAACCTAAATACCCGAGCCTCCATCCACAAAAAGTTCCGTCGTGACTGCCATCGCCGACCCTAGCTCGGGAGGGTTCTGAAGCTCTTCCCGGCACCCGGCCGGAGAGGGAGATCATCACCAGAGGCCTCTACATCGCCATGCCCACCTCCGAAGTGATGCGTGAGTAGTTCATCTTTAGATCTTTGAGCTGCCTATCATGATCAAGATCATCTTTATGTAATGGTACATGTTGTGTTTGCTGGGATCCGATGAATATTGAATACTATGGTTGAGATCAATTATATACATGTCATATGTTATTTGTGATCTTGCATGCTCTCCGTTGCTAGTAGATTCTCCGATGTTCATGCCTCTAGTATTCTAGAAGAGTGACAATAACTTCTAAGGTTGTAGATGTGTTGTTGCTACTAGGGTGAAAACAACAATGCTTTGTCTAAGGATAATTCTATTGTTTACTTTACACACATTGCTTAATCTGATAATCTGTTGCTTGCAACTTAATACGAAAGGGGTGCGGGCGCTAACCAGAAGGTGGATTATTAGTCATAGACGCAGTTGGATTACTGTCTATGTATTATGTTGTAATGCCCAAATGAATCTCATAGTAATCATCTTGTCATGTATGGTCTTTATTCGGTCAATTGCCCAGCTGTAATTTGTTCACCCAGCATGTTATTTATCTTTATGGAGAGACACCTCTAGTGAACTATGGACCCTAGTCCTTTCTTTTACACTAATAAATTCATGTACAGCAAACACATGTTCTATTTACTTCTGCAAACATTGTTCTATTTAATTCCACTACAAACAAAAATCTCTTTCCACACTATATGGTTAATCCTTTGTTTTCAGCAAAACCGGTGAGATTGGCAACCTCACTGTAAGTTGGGGCAAATTATTTTGGTTGTGTTGTGTGCAGGTTCCACGTTTTTGCTGACGCCGGTAGTGCGCCCTGCCAAAAGTCACCTAGCAACACCTTCAGAAGTCATTCCTTTCTCATACTGGTCGATTAAACTTTGGTTTCTTACTAAGGGAAAACTTGCTACTGTGCTCATCATACCTTCCTCTTGGGGTTCCCCAACGGTGTGCTCTGCACTCATCACTTCCATTGTTTGATATTTGTTTATTAATGTGTTTTTTCTTCAGATTGTTGTAACACCTAAGCTGATTATACGATGTGATAAAGATATACATGGAATCGGTTGGTGTCATCTCTGAAAAGTTGTGGTGCCTGAGAAGGAAACAATCCCTTGGCGTCTGCTCTAGAAACCTATTGTCTGTGAGAAAGAATCTGTTGGTTCCGTCTCTGAAAATCCGTTGTCCAAGTCTTATGTATAGTTATGTTCAGTTTTGTTGATTGTATCTAAGAACCATGTTGTTCCGTTGAATTTTGCTGCAATTATGTTGGCCGTCTCATCTTTAAGTCTTGAGGCATGTGTTCCAAATCCATTGTTATTCAGTTCTGGAGTAGTTTGTTTGGCTCATGAATTAGTGTTGGATTCAAAAATTCTTTTGTGATTTGGAGAATCAATTTGTTTTGTCATCATTTGTGGTTGGAATACAAGAATTCTTTTCTCATTCAGAGATTTATCAATTGCATTTGATTTTGAATGTAACGATGTATGCCAAACAATGAGCTTTTTTAGGCACTTAAGAGGAGGAGGAGACAAAGGAAAGTAATATGTCTTCAGGAAGAGTCTGCAATTACGACGGAGCCTCCAATTCAAGCGCTTGTTTGGCTAGCAAACTTGGTTCCTATTCTCTGGCCGCAAGCCTGATTCTAGCGAAGCACTTGGCGGAGACTTTTTGCATCGATGCCTTTTATTATGCGAACTGCTAATAAAATCCTAACGCCTGTATTTAAGAGACTGCATTGTAGATGTCAAAATGTAAATTTCCACAATACCACTACTGTGAGCCAAAGTTCCAAAATATACCACCCAGTTCCTGCTTTTCCATGCCTAAGTAGAACCCGTGTGTTCTGCACTTTGCCCTCCATTTTGGATGTGGGACGGTAGAAATATGATTTACTGTCGAGTATCCCTCGTTAGGGAAAGAAGATTTGACCATTATTTCACCTATATCCACCACACTCCACATTCTTCCTCACTTTACTTCCGGTCTTCAGGATAGTTCTACTTCTACACACTTCCGCAGAGGAAGAACATGTTCTCTTTCGCCACTCCTTCATTGCTCGTCGTGGCTCCTTGGGGTAGAGTTATGAAGAGGCGTGGTGCTTCCACTCCGGAAGCTTCTCTTCATGTCCTCTTTGCCCGGTCGTCGTCTGATGACCCAGCGCTAGAGGCCAGGTCCGACCTATCTTTGAGGAAGAGGCTGCCCGGCAGATCCTCCTCATCCGGTCGTCCGCGGAAACGTAATGTTAGTTTAATTGCTTGTTGCATTCTATTTCTTTCATGAATATTGATCAGATTCAGATTCCGACGCCATGTTTTCTCAATATTTAGAGGGTCGAGACCTGTGCCGCACCAAGACTTGACGAGGAGATGGAAACGATGGATACACGGCATATATAGAGGAGATCTACAGAAGCTCAAGGAGGATAGATGCCACTAACTCGGAATTCCCGCCCGAGGTAATTAATTCTTTCTAAGGGCCTCTTTGATTTAAAGGAATAGGGAGCACATAGGAATAGGAAAGCATGGTGGCTGCAATCCTTGCCTAGTTCCTTGTGCATAGTAGAAACTCAGGAAAATTTCCTATTCCCTTCTGTTTCCTTCATATTTCCTTCAAATCAAAGGATCCCTAAACATGGGCAATGGATTTCGGGGTGTCGTCCTGTTTTCAAATTGAGAGACAATTTGCTGCAGATACTGAACGTCGTCTAATCCGCCCATAAATGATTTATTTGTGTGGATCCAAGCACCCCCTCAATTTAGTTGACGCAGCCACGTCAGATCTGTTCTCGATACGCATTTATCTAGACTCGTTAAACCGTGTAGGCTCCCACATTTCTGGAAAAAAAACCGCGTCTACATATTTCGAACCTAGGTTACTTTTCGTGAAGAAAATATTACCCAACTCAGTCTTATGGTGTTTCTTTGTTTTATTGCAGTCCATCCAACACCTGTCGGCTTCAAGAGAATATTACCTATCTCAGGCACAACCTGGATGAAATTGTTGGGTGCGCTAATTTGTATAAGCAAGAGGCGAACGATCTTCGCGTGGAGTGCAACATGCTGCGTTTGGAGATTAACAGGTTGTCCAAGCTTCAGGAGGAGAACGTCGCGACGATGGAGAGAGATAAGACTTCCATCTATGACCTCTGCGAACAGAATGCCGACGTTGTTGGCAAGTGGTATCTAGTTGTGATTGATCTCGTGTCAGCATGCAGGGATCTCGTGTCTCGTGCAGGAGTCCAAAACATTAGTAAGATCCGCCTTGGGTTATATCAATGTGCTGCTAATGAGGATTGAGGACCTACGCGGCCAGCTACCCGTAGAGGAGTATGTTGATGGTACTGTCGAGTAGATGAATTGTTGTTCTTATCCAGGCTTTGGTTAGCGACCCCTTTTATGGCACCTAATGTTCCCTTCTTTGTACGTGATGGAAGGTCTCATTGAAGGGCTCATTGTAGCTGCGATGGTTCTTTTCTCGATAGTTGTAGACGAATGTGTTGGCCAGTAGTTCCAAAATTTAAACAATTATTATGCGAAATGTTTGTTATGTCGAGGTAGAAAATTTAACAAAATTATGTGCATTATTGGAGTAAAGTTTGAAACACAGGATCTGCAGCATATATATAAAAGAACACCCATTTCATTCGGATACCAAGTAATAGGTGATATGCCTTTATCGGCCGTTGAACACAAAAGTACATTCACTTTCTTCGGACAACAATCCCAAATCGGCCCAAGCAAAAGGTGGCCCGTATTTCGCCGTAGTTCATTTGGGTCCAAGAATCATGTGCCCGGAGGCTAGAGGAGCCTAAATCAGGCCATACTAATTTAGCAAAATAGGCCTTTGTTGTCTTCTATCCTGAAATTTGGAAACCAGATTCTTTTGTAGATTCAACCCAACAAGATGGGATAGTTATTTCGGCACAGTCTGTTCGATACATGTAAACTGACATATGGGATCCACCTTGGCGACATGACAGGTGGTCCAGCTTTGACATGCAGGGCCACGTGTCCAGAATTGACACATCTCCATTTGGGCCCCATGGGAATGGCACCTGGGACCCATGTAGGCCCGACAAAGTATGTAGGCCCAGCAAGCTCTGACATGCGGTCCCACCAAGCTCTGACATATCGGGCCCACTAAGCTCTAACAAGTACTATGTCGGGTAAAAAACAGATATACATCCCTGTAGCCGCCGCCTCTTGAGAAAAGCCCTAGCCGCCCCTACTCAGCCTCCTCCATAGATCGGTTCCCCCTCCTCCGGCCGGCTTCGCCGGCGTCGGGAGGAATGGGGAACCCGATCTATGAGTGGAGTTTTCAATAAAAGTAGTCTTTTCGGTAGTCTATGTTAGGTTTTTGGTCGCCGTTTTCTTGTTGGTTTCCCCGCAATGGAGATGGCATCGTCTGCAATAAGTGATCTTCGGCCTTTCGTTCGACGACGATATCTCCTTCCCGACGTCAATGGTGGTGCTGAAAGAATACAATTATCTAGGTATGGGTGTTCAGATCTTACTTCGCCAGATCGATCTTGGATCTTTTCTCATGGTTGCCGTGAGGAGGATTATCCTCGCAGTTCTTGTCCCGGTTGCTACGTCCTCGACAATGGTGATTCGTATTCTCGGCTCTCCATCAACGTCGACAAGGCAGATCGGTTTTTATTCCCGACATACCGGTGTTGGTACTCTTGCCGATGTTGATTGACTATTTTAATGGTTGCGCGCGTGCACGCAGCCTTGGCATTGCGGCTCAAATTAAAATTATGGGAGAACCTTCGTTGGTATTTACAGGTCTATGGTTTGTTATCTATCTTTGGCTGCCTTCAGAAAATTACAAGATTATGTCTTGGAAGAAGAAAGAGTTTGAAGTCCTCGAAGATTTGCTAGTATCTTTTAGACTTTATTTTGTAATCGCTGGAGACAGCTCGTGTATATCTACCATGTACTATTTATTATTATGAATATATGTGGTATTGATTGTCAAAAAAAAACATGCAGGCCTAGTGAGTCTAACATGTTGGTCCTACCAAAGATCTAACATGTGAGGCCACACCACATCTCCATGTAGACCCACCAAGCTCTGACCTGCGGGGCCATGCAACCAGAATTGACGGCAGGCAGACACTTATGATCACACGTGCGCAAAAAATTGACCTTGGGCCTTTAGTCAACCAATATGGCCCAAGGACACCTCGTCGCGTAGCTGACAGATGGGACACCTAGTGAATCCAGTAGGTCCCACGGCTACATGTGGGCTCGATGGGAATGGGACCCGGTACCCACCAAGCTCTGACATGCGGGACGAACCCCACTGCTGACTCCGCAGTTCGGGCAGCCCACCTCCCGCGATGCTCATTTCTACACAATCGTTGACGTTTAGAGCTTGCCCAAAACGCCACCTGTGACACGAAAACGCACCACTGTCACAGAAAAAAGACATTCGCTGACGAATTTCTCAAACATCAGCCCCATACCGTCATTGAAGCCCCAATTGTTTGTAGTGACAGTTCACACTTGAGAGTCATGCTGCCAAGAGTTACGTTCGAACGGACCCCTCATCTTCGGCTTCCGCCTCCGTGCCCAGAACTGGCAATGTCTGACCTCCCCCTTTGCATCTTAAACAAAGAATTCGTTAAATCCCCGGTATGCCAGGTGCAGTTGTAATATATAGTCTAAGTCCTCTTGGTGCTTTTGCTACTTTATCATTATGCTTAAGACTTTTTATGTCGAATACTCCGGGCTCAGTCCCCGAGTTCAATTTCATGCCTACATAGTTCTGTGACTGTGCCTCTATCTACCATTTTAGGCGTTCGACGTTTGAGTTCCAAAGCCCTTCTGCTAAGCATACAATTTTTAAACTTAGAGAAGAAACTTTGAGTAAGACGAAAATTTTGTGAAAACCGATATACCCGGGGTTAGTTAGATTTTATTCTGGATCGCTATGCTTTCATTCCCTTAGCCGTTTTTCATGTGTTTGTGTTCCTCCGGTTTTTCTTGCTTGCCATGAAGCGGGGTTGCGGACATCAGCTAAGTCGAAGATCCACCTTTGGTTCAAACACACTACTAAACCGAGATACAAAGCTTAAGACAAGCCAACCAGCATACATAAAAAAGAATAAACATACAACATGCAATACGACCAAGGCAGTCCCCGAGTTTCATTTGGGGTGCCGACATTTCATGCATAACAAATATTGAAAGGGTGTAGAAACACCTACATCATGTCTTCAAGAATAGAAAGGATGAAGTAAAGCTACATTCCACGGGCGTTTGGTTTCCTCACCCGACCTATCCTTGACATTCTTTTTTGCCTCCTACGCATCTATAAGATAATAAGCATCATTGTGCAGAGCCTTGCTCACTATGAATGGTCCTTCCCATGGGGGTGACAGCTTATGCACTCATGTAATGTGCTGCACCAACTGGAGTACTAGATCTCCTTCCCGAAATACCCGAGGGTTCACCTTCCGGCTGTGATAGCATCGGAGGTTCTGTAGATACACTGCCGATCTGGCCAGTGCCAGCTCTCTTGCTTCTTCGAGTAGATCGACATCATTTTCTCGGGCCTCTTTGACCTCTTCTTGTGTGTACAGTTGCACTCATGGTGAGTCATGGATTATGTCGGTTGGGATGACCGCTTCTGCTCCATATACCATAAAAAATGGTGTGTATACGGTTGACTGGTTTGGCGTGGTTCTTAAGCTCCACAACACAGATGGGAGTTCCTCAAGCCAACATCCCGGAGTTCTCTCTAGAGGCTCGATGAGTCGTGGCTTTATTCCAGATAGCACCAGGGAATTTGTCCTTTCCACTTGCCCATTGGTTTGAGGATGTGCAACTGAAGAAATGTCAAGCCGAATGTTCTTATCTTCACAAAACCGAGCAAACTCTCCCACAACAAAGTTTGTGCCGTTGTCCGTGATAATGTTGTGCGGGTATCCATACCTCAGGTTGATATCCTTCAGGAACTTGACAGTTGTGTGCCCATCACATTTCTTGATTGGCTTAACCTCTACCCAATTGGTAAACTTATCCACCATGACCAAGATGTGAGTCATGTTTCCTCATGCCGGCCTGAAAGGTCCGACCATGTCCAAGCACCACACTACGAATGGCCAAGTGATTGGGATTGTCTTCAAGCCGGAAGTTGGAGTGTGGGTCTGTTTTCTGTATCTCTGACACCCGTTGCACTTCCAAACCATATGTCTTCCGCATCATCCAATGCACTGGGCCAATAGAACCCATGTCGGAATGCTTTCGCCAAAAGGGCTCTTGATGAGGCATGATGCCCACATGCTCCTTGATGATTCTCCCGGAGTATCTCTCTGCCTTCTTCCGGCTCAACACAGCGTTGCAGCAGTCGTATGACGCTTCTCTTATACATCTCACCGTTGATAATGGTGTAAGCTTTTTCTCTTCTCTGGGTTCTTCTGGCCAGAACTTCTTCAGCCGGTAACTCACCGCTGACCAGATATGATATGACCGGCTGTACCCAAGATGGCACTTCTCGAACAACGAAAACCGGCTCATCAACCTCCATGTTGTCCACTGACATAGCTTCCACCGGCTTCGACTCTGAAGTCCCCGGGTTAGTTGGAGCAGTCCCCGGGTGAGACGGAGCAGTCTTCGGGTTTACTGGATCAATGTCCATCGGAAAAACATTTGATTCTGGAACAAAAATTGATTCTGACTCCGGGCTTGGCTTGATAGATGTCTTCCGAAGGTGCGCTAGAGCTACGCCGGGCGGAATCTCCTGCCGGGATGAGCATAACTTGGACAAAGTGTTGGCTGCCTCATTGTCTGCTCGAGGTACATGATGGAACTCGCATCCTTCAAAGAATCTGACAACTTGTTGCACCTGAAACCGGTACGAGGCCATGTTTGCATCTTTAGTATCTAAATCTCCAGAACATTGCTGTACCACCAAATCTGAATCGCCGTAGTAGATGATTCGGCGTACTCCTATCTCTTTTGCCACCTTGAGCCCATGTACAAGTTCTTCATACTCAGCGACATTGTTTGATGCTCTGAAGTGAATCTACAACACGTATCTGAGATGATCTCCTTTGGGTGAGGTGAGGACTACTCCGGCACCGAGACCCTCTTTGAGCTTGGAGCCATCAAAGTGCATTGTACAGTACTTGGATTACGGTTCAGGCGGCTTATACTGCATCTCGGCCAAGTCCACCAGTAAATCTGCCAGTGCATGTGACTTGATTGCATCCCTTCTTTCATAGTGACGCACATATGGAGCCAGCTCAATTGCCCACTTGGCTATTCTGTCGCTAGCATCTTTGTTGCTGATGATCTCTGAGATTGGATCTGCACATACCACTATCATTGGGTGTTCTTCAAAGTAGAGCTTCGGCTTCTTGGTGAACATGAACACAACGTATGTCATCTTCTGGTAGTGAGGGTAATTTTCTTTGAGAGGTAGAGCACTTCGCTCAGGTAGTATACCGGCCTTTGCACGGTTTTTTGCTTCCTCATCTCTTTCTACCACTACCACTGCCCTTACAACTCGGTTTGTGGCTTCTATGTAGAGCAACATCAACTCTTTGGGCAATTGGGGATGTCAATATCGGCGCAGTGGCCAACATATTTTTCAGTTCCTTGAATGCCGCATCAGCTAGCAGAGTCCAGATGAATGTGTTGGTTTTCTTCATCAGTGCATACAAAGGCAGAGCTTTTTCTCCCAATCGTCTTACAAACCGGTTTAAGGATGCCAAGCACCCGGTAAATTTCTGCACATCATTGAGAGTTTGGGGCACTCCGATTTTTTCATCGCCCAGATTTTAACAGGATTAGCCTCTATACCGTGGTTCGAAACCAAGAAACCGAGTAACTTCCTGGTCGGAACACCGAAAGTACATTTTGCCAGATTAAGTTTCATCCAGAATCTTCTCAGATTGTCGAATGTTTCTCTTAAGTCATCGATTAATATATGTTTCCCTTTAGTTTTTATGACGACATTGTCGACATATACTTGCACATTTTTACCAATTTGGTTATGTACGCATTTTTGCATACAACGCTGATATGTCACACCGGCATTTCTCCATCCGAATGGCATAGTGATATAGCAGTAAGCCCCATACGGGGTGATAAATGTTGTCTTTAATTGATCCTCCTTTTTCAGGGGTATCTGGTGGAAACCAGAGTATGCATCAAGGAAAGACAACAGCTCACACCCAGCAGTAGAACCGATCACTTGATCAATCCTATGTAAAGGAAACGGATTTTTAGGACATGCCTTGTTCAGGTGCGCGTAATCAATACACATGCACCAAGCTTTTGCTAATTTGGGGTCTTCGTCTTTTTTCTTCTCCACCGGGACTGGATTGGCCAGCCATTCGGTATGCAGGACTTCCACATTGAAGCCGGCAACCAACAGCTTGGTGAATTCTACACCGATGATCTTCCTTCTGTCTTCGGCAAAAGAGCGCAAGGGCTGCTTTACCGGCTTTGCGTCCCTCCGGACATTCAGAGAGTGCTCACCCAACTCCCTCGGCACACCCACCAGGTCATCAGTAGACCAGGTAAAGATGTTCTGAATCTCATGGAGGAAGTCGACGAGCGCACTTTCCTGTTTCTCGCTCAATCCGACACCAATGCGAACGGTTTGCTCCGGGTGCTCCGGGTCAAGAATGATGTCCTTTGTCTCCTTTGGTGGTTTGAACGCAGTTCCACCAAGTGGGTTGCTCATTCCGGTCATGCCAAGTTATGCCCACTGCACAAACGCTGCAGCTGTCTGTATCCTCTTCTTCTCCTCTGCAATGACCAATGATTCGGCCAAGCAGGATCTGACTGAAGCAGTCTCTAGGGAGATCTTGTAATTGCCCACCACAGTAAGGACTCCATTGGGTGCCGGCATCTTCATCTTGAGGTACGCCACATGAGTTGAGGCCATAAACTTTGCCAGTGCCAGTCTCCCCAACAGGGCATGGTAAGGGCTGTTGAGATCAACCACTTCAAACAAGATGTTTCAATCCGGCAGTTATCCCGGTTGCCAAAGAGCACATCAACCCGGACCTTGCCCATTGGTGAACAGGACAAACCCGACACATTGCCATGGAACATAGTCTAGCTTGGCTCCAACATGTCCTCAGTGATTCGGAGTGTATGCATTGTACTCCGGTACATGATATTGATGCTGCTACCAATGTCAATCAACACTTTGCTGAATCTGACCTTAATTATTAGCCCATACATGATAGGGTCAACCACCAGTGCATAGCCACCGGGATTCGGCATCACTTTCGGATGATCATTTTGAGACCAGCTAATGTTCTATTCCAACCACTGCATGAATCTCGGAATTGCCGGAATGACAGCATTTACTTCCATAGATCGTTGGTGCAGGCTCTGTCGGTCATTTGGCTCAGTCACGAATACTACAAAACACATATCCGGATCTTCATATACATTTTGGCCCACAGGTGCATGAGGCACTTCATTGTTATTTTTTCTGTTGCACACCTGATGAACACCTTCTAGCTAAGGCCGGTTAATCGGAGCTTGAGTGGCTTGTGCATTTTCTCCTGTGAGAGGAGGTGGAGGGGCAACTTGGTAAGATCTTCTTTCATCAAGCGCTACATCCATGAGCAGTTCCGAGTTGTATGATTCGCCGGCTTACTCGGATTTGGAGTGTGGAAGCTGCAAGGCTGATCAAGCATTGACTCGATGGTGTACTTGGGCTTGTCCCTCTAGGGCTTCTTTTCTCCCCATTGCTTCTTCTGGCCGCTCCATGATTGGCCTCCGGTTTTCTGCCTCTGGCTTCCACCGGCTTCCAGGTTATCTTGTTGTACCGCGGCCACATGCGGTGGACCATATCTTTTACCCGGGAAGTCTTCTCCTCTCTTGTTATGATTGTTGTTCCGGAAATCTTGACGCGAAGGGTATCTCGGCAGTGAGTCAGCCGCGATTATTGGCTTAGTTGGAACACCCAGTGCATAACTATCTGCCGCCTTCATCATCTCGGCCAGAGTGGTTGGCATATTCCTCTGCAGCCTCTGCCACAACGACGATCCTCACCGGCATCCATTGCAAAACCAACTGATGGCTTGAGACTCCTTCACAAGAGTTCCTCGTGGCACTTCACCGGGTTAAGTACTCCCGTTTGGTTTCATTTTCACGCTGCTGGCACATGGCAAGTTGTTGCGAATGGTTGGGCCTCTTGTAAGTGATGCTGAAGTTACTAACAATGGCTTCTTCAAAGTCCAGCCACCCATCAATGCTTCCTCTTGGAAAATTGTTCATCCAGAGGCGTGTTGGTCCTACCAGCACGGAAGGCACATATCTCACCGCCCAACGGCGATTTCCTCCAGCCACGTACACTGTAGTGGTGTAATCAGCGAGCCAATCTTCCGACTTGGTGCTGCCATCATAAGTTCTGGTATCCCGGGGCAACTGGAAGTTGCGAACCGGTGGCTCTTCCCTCATAATCCTGGGGCCGAAACATGCTAGACCCGGTGGACCTTCACCTTCAATCATCTCGGACAAGTAAATCCGGTCCAACCGATGCTGGGCATCCTATGCCGGCAAATACCTTTCTCTGACTCGATCGACGAGAGGATTTCTCGGGTAACCGGTTCTTTCCATTGCCGAGTCACCGTCATCATGCCTGCTTCGGGCCATGGCGCCAGCTCACGGGTATCTCGGAGGTTGTGCTCCTCCACCGGCATTTGCCGCTCTTCTTGGCCGATAGTTTTGCCCGACTTCACCACTTCTGGCATGACCATTCCCGGCATAGACGTGGCCTGCCCCTTGGCTTCTTCTGCTGACGTTGTTCAACCCGGCTTTTGTTTTGCGGATAGCACCGGATCATACACCATCATTTGCTTGTATTTGATACTTCCTTCTCTTTTTCTATCGGGATGGGGGGACGATGCCTGCCCATTCGACTTTCCTGATGTCGTGGATGTGACCACGGCAGGTGCTACCGAGGGCAGCACTTCGTTGATGCGGGGGCAAGAGAACACAGCCATCTGCGGAACGAGCTGCACAAGACGCAAGGTTTTACCCAGGTTCAGCCCCTCCGAAGAGTAAAAGGCCTACGTCCTGCTGGATCTATTACTCAGTGGAGAATTACAATGGGGGGGATCAGTCGGCGGCTACGCCAAGAGCTACAAGGGGGAGATTGGATCTCAGATGACGTGTTTTCTAGTGTCTAGCTCGGGGGTTTATATAGGCACCCCCGATCTAGGGTTACATGGAATGAAGCCCGAATCATATCAGTTGCTACTAATCCGGGATTCGTCGCTCCTCTTGCAAGTAATCTCCTTCTTCAGTCGCACGGGCCTTCATCCAGTCGGCCCACCCAGGGGTCTCAGCCCAGTCGTCGTACGGCCCAGCTATCCAGTCGCTCCGGCGACTGGCACCCTTCCGGGGCCCCTTGCTCCATGGCGAGTGGGACTAGTAACACCCCCGAGGGCATATCCCCATCAGTAGTCCCCGAGTGCGGCGATGAGGAGGTGCGGGCTTGAGGCAGGTCTTGGAGAGGCGTGGCGATGGACCGAAGCGAGTTGTCACCGGGCTCTTGAAAAAACGAAGTCGAGGGTTGGGTTCCAGTATTCAATCGCCAAGGATTAATCAGCGTCGGCCAGTCGGCGTTGGACAGTCAGCGTTGGTCAGTCGTCGTTTGCCAGTCGGCGTCCTGTTTCTTTGCGAAGACACGTGTAGCCTCCAACGGCTAGATTTCACGTTGACCGAGGCGAGAGCCATTTATGACGCGGTTGACCGTTGGGAGCGACGTGACCGTTAACGGCTAGCTAACGGCTACGTAGCCCATTCTGGCGTAAATCCTGGCCGTCGATCCCCGGGCGAAAATTCTGGAACAGCTTTGAAGGGCGGATCTCATTCCTTAATCCGGGCGAGTGCGGTGGTATAAAGGGTCGCCCCAAGAACTAGGGCTCCTCACTCCGCCGCATTCCTTCTCCATTTCCCCCCGTCCTTCTCCTCATTCAAAGCGCACCAATGGCGGCCAAAGGTTGGGGAAAGTCCAAGGTCACCCGGGAGTCTCTCCTCCCGTACATCACCGCGGGGATCATCCCCGAGTTCAAGCACGAGCGGTGGAGGGTGCCGGCGGCGAACGAGGTGGAGCCGCACCCGAGGCCGAGGGAGTTCGTGATCTTCACGAGCTTCCTCGACCGCGGCTTCACACTCCCCACCTCCGACTTCTTGCGGCAGCACCTGGCCTTCTACATCATCAAGATCTCCGATCTAGGGCCGCACAGCGTTCAGCAAATCTTGCTGTTCGTGGCCCTGTGCGAATGTTACCTGGGCTGCCTGCCCTATTTCCCCTTGTAGGTGTCGATCTTCCATGGGCGGGCGACCCGGGCGAACAAAAGCGACCAGTCGCTTATCCCGAACGGCGGGATCACATTCCAGATGAAGTCCGGGGAGAGCTTCATCGATATGGCGCTTCCGAAGAAGGCATAATCGCAATGGCGCCGGTTCTGGTTCTATGCTCTGGAGCACTGTTGGGGGGATGACCCCCGGTATGCCAAAGGCATGCCAAACCGGATGGTTTAGGCCATCAAGATACCGGTTTAATGTTCATACCGGAGCACAAGATAAGAGTTTGGCTAAGTAAAACTAGGCCGGTATCCCCCAGAGGGGTATACCGGAACCGGGTAAAGAAGACACCGGGGTACCGGAAAGAAGAGCATGTCGGCAGGTCTGGTCAAAGATTCTCTCCAGAGCTAGAGGACAAAGATGAGCTAAGCAAAGAAGCTTTATACGAAGGCGTGACGATAAAGAGGAGGATGACGATGAAAGAAGCCGGAGGACGTCAGCCTCCCTGTTTAAAGAAGACCCCGGTGTCATCTATGATTAAAGTAACTTTGTAAAGTAGTTTGTCTAGTCAAAGATACCATTAGGGTTTCTTGCCCTGTAAGCCACCCTCTCCCCTATATAAGGAGAGGGGGCACACCCGTATTCGAGAGCGATGAGCAGAGAGAGAGAGATCCTGTAAGCACAAACCTGTAACCTGTGGAGATCAATAAAGAAGATGATCTAGAGCGAGTTCTTCCTTATGTCTTTCTTCTTCAACCTCTAGCCTTGGCTAAGTTCTTGAGGAAACCATCCGGAAGTTCATCCCATCTAATCACAAACCCTCCCCCGAATCCTCTAGCGTCCATTCGGCCCCAACTCAAGCCATCCTATGGCATCTGTCTGTTCACCACGACGACAGTTGGCGCCCACCGTGGGGCATGAAGTGGCGCTTGCAGGAGTTCATATTCGGGTGGGCATCCTCGAGTTCGCCAACGAGCGGACAGTGTCTGCGCTCGTTCAACACCTCTACTCCATGGACTTCATCAACGACAACGCGGGCTGCTTCGCCAATGGTGGCATCTTCCCCAAGAACGGCCGCTTCATCGAGTTCGGCAGCCACCGCGTCTACTTCGGCACCATCCCCGTACGCCAGCGCCTCTCGCCGGTGCTGGTGGCACCGGACCCGCCAAGGTGGCTCTGTGCTGGCCGCGCCGCCGGCAGCGTCGAGGTAATGATGACCGGTGTGGTTGGTGCAGGCAAGGAGGCTGTGGATGGAGGTGCTGGTCGTGCGGCTTCGACCCGTGCGGCCAAGCCACCGCTGGAGCGCGACGCTGGCGCTGCGGGAGCATCTTCCGCGCCACCGGAAACACCACTCCAAGCGACGATGAACATGCTGGCAACGCCCATCGCGCAGAACATCGACCCGACAGCGGCTCAGGCGGAGCTGGAGGCACAACGCCAGAAGCTGCTCGCGAACGGCGCCGATATCGTCCGGGCGCAGCGCGAGCTGAACCTAACCCTGCGTGAGTACAACGCTGCCCATGGCTTTGCTTCTGTTAGCGCTCATGCTGCTAGGATGCCGGAGAACCGGCTTAAAGCTCGCAACCTAGATCAGGATTTGCACAAGGAAGTTCTTGCCGGCAAAAGTACCTCAGCATCTGTTAGCATCGTGGAAAAACCTAAGTACAGTAGCCCGGACAAAACTATAAAAGCTGCTAAAACTGCAGTAGAGCTATGTGAATCGCTTTCCGGAGATGCTTTGGCAAAACAGCAAGAGCGTGTTAGAGAGCTTCTAGAAACTATCGAGCAGCAGAATGCTGAGCAGCTGGCTAAGCTGAACAAGGCTGCGGCCTCAAAATCCGCGCGTTCAACAAGGAATGCCGGAAGCAAGTCCCATGGGCAGGCTTCGTCCCCCCATCCGGACAGAAGGAGAGAAAAAGAAATGAACGCACAGCAGATGACTGTGTACGATCCGGTTCTTGCGGGAAAACAACAAGCCGGGCAACACGATGCCGGTAGAAAAAGCCAAGGGGCAGATCGAGGCTACGCCAAAGCAGGCTATGCCGGAAACAATCATGCCGGAAGATATGAAACCGGGCAAAATTATCGAGCTGCAAGGGCAGCGTATGAGGAAATGCCACCACCAAGGTACCGGCAGGCGAGAGCCGCGGAACCGGAAAGATATGAAGAGGGAGATTCCGAAGTAGAACGAACAAGAGTCTACGAGAACCCTTTAGGGGAACGCATTGGGGAAAGATGCTTGCCAGGCCAGGATGCGAGGCACAGGCTGGACAGAGTACATCTCTCCGAAATGATCGAATCTGAGGGTCCTCCTGGCCCAAAGTGTTTTGGCCCACGAATCATGGGAGAAGAGCCACCGGTGCGCAATTTCCAATCGCCCCGGGACACAAAAACGTATGACGGCACGACCAAGCCGGAAGATTGGCTGGCGGACTATGTCACAGCTGTTTACGTAGCTGGTGGTGGAGTAAACCGGCGATGGGCGGTAAGAATCATACCGTCCTACCTGGTAGGTCCTGCGCGGATTTGGCTTAACAACTTGCTGGCAGGAAGCATTAACGGATGGTTGGACTTTGAGGAAGCATTTGTGAGCAACTTCAGCAGCACTTACAAGAGGCCAAACCGGCCCCAACAGCTCGCTTTATGCCAGCAGCGTGCAGGTGAAACAGACAGGGATTATCTCACCCGATGGAACTCAACAAGAAACACGTGTGAAGGAGTTATTGAAGCACAAGCGATTGCTTGGTTCAGTCAGGGATGCCGGAGAGGATCACCACTGTGGCAAAGGCTACAGAGAAACATGCCAGCAACTTTGGTGGAGATGATACGTGTGGCGGATAACTATGCGTTGGGAGACCCAATGCAACCGGCGGTACAAGCTGAGCCGGAGCAGTCAAACCCGCCTCAGCAGCGACAGGAACAATACCGGGACAACCGGAACAACAAAAGAAGGGAAGATTTCCCGGATCGAAGGTACGCTCCGCAGCAAGTCGCTGATGTGCAAGAAAACTATGATGCCGGCGGCAGCCAGAGGCAGAAAACCGGATCGCAGCCATTGGCGGGTCCTAAGAAGCAGTGGGTAGAAAAGAAACCCTGGGGCCAGAAAAAGAATTGGCAAGAACCCGTAAAATACACCATGGAAGCCGCCATGGATCAACCTTGCCGGTGGCACACGCCGAACCCGGATCACCCGTCAAACCACCTGACGAAGGATTGTTCTTGGACCAAGTACTTGATGCAAAAGGGAGCAGTGAAGGATGCGCAGGCACAAGGGTGCTCCACAATACTGCCACCATCACAAGATATGATGCGCCAGCAACAACTACCGCCACCACCACCACTTATCGGACCAAATGCTTTACCGGTACAGCCTCAGCCGAACAGGAAGCAGTACTAGCAAGTCAATCAGGTGGGAGAAGGCTTTGGTCAAACACCTCCACCGGCACCTTTGGGCCGGAATATTTATGAGGATCCAGATGTGTGCTGTGTCGTGTTCGTCACTGAGCCGACAAACAAGCAGAGCCTATGTCGTCGTTCCATGGAAGTAAACGCAGTGATGCCGGCAGTACCAAGGTACATGCTGTGGTCAGATCAGGAGATCACCTGGTCGTTCAAGGATCACCCTAAGATCATGCCGAATCCGGGAGGTTACACTCTCGTGGTTGACCCAATCATGAAAGGGCCGACGACTCGCGTCAAGTTCAGCAAAGTGCTGATAGACAATGGGAGCAGCATAAACATAATGTACCGGCACACCATGCATACGCTGGGCATAACAGAGAACATGCTTCAGCCAACTCGTACAACATTCCACGGAATCGTTCCGGGTTTGTCTTGCGCACCGATGGGAAAAGTTCGGGTGGACGTGTCGTTCGGAGGACGTGACAATTGCCGTGTTGAAAACATTGAGTTCGAGGTGGTGGACCTGGATAGCCCGTACCATGCGTTGCTGGGAAGACCGGCATTGGCAGCTTTCATGGCTACGACTCATACGGCTTACCTCAAGATGAAGATGCCGGCACCTCGTGGACCCCTAACTGTGGTAGGAAACTATAAAGTTTCAATGGAAACAGCATCTGCCGGATCAAACCTGGCGGAATCGCTGGTGATCGCAGAGGAAAAAAGAAGGATGCAAACTGCGGTTGCGCTGGCTCAGTCCTCACAGTTAAGTTTAGCGGCAATGAGTGGAAGCTTGGGCTCACCGGCGTTCAAGCCGACGAAAGAAACAAAGGACATTGTGCTGGATCCGGCTTACCCAGAGCGCACCGTTCGTATCGGTGCCGGCCTCGATCAAGCATAGGAAAGCGCGCTCATCAGCTTCCTCCGTGAGAATCGGAATATCTTTGCCTGGTCTACTGATGACTTGGTAGGAGTTCCGAGGGAGCTGGCTGAGCACTCTCTAAACGTGCGGAAGGATACCAAGCCGGTGCGACAACCCTTGCGCCGGTTCGCTGAAGATAGAAGGAAGATTATCGGAGAAGAAGTGACAAAACTGCTGGTTGCCGGATTCATTGTGGAAGTCACGCACACTGAGTGGCTGGCCAATCCGGTAATGGTCGAAAAGAAAAAAGATGAGAACCTGGAGGCAAAAGCTCCAAAGGTGTGGCGCATGTGCATCGACTACACCAACCTCAACAAGGCTTGCCCAAGAGATCCTTTCCCTCTGCCCCAGATCGATCAAGTGATTGATTCAACTGCTGGGTGTGAGTTGTTGTCCTTTCTGGATGCGTATTCCGGTTTCCACCAAATCCCCTTGAAAAAGGAAGATCAAATAAAAACTGCGTCCGTTACCCCGCACGGGGCTTATTGCTATGTTACTATGTCTTTTGGTTTGCGCAACGCTGGTGCAACGTACCAGCGCTGTATGCAAAAATGCTTGTTTGATCAAGTCGGAAAGAATATGCTGTGGACGATATTGTGATAAAAATACTAAAAGCAAAATAAGGATGTTTAACAGAGACACCACGTTAATCCACATCATCCTAATTATTTTGATGGTTAGATCTAAAATTTACGGTTAAGATTAAATAATAAAGAAAATGTTACGTAACATCAGTCACATACAAAATATCCCGGCTGACACGCTACAAGACAATTTGGAAAACCAGAAAAGCATGTCGACAGCTAAGCAAATATGCTTCCAGATGTTTGACACGCTCAGAAAGTAAAAATAAAAGGACTGGAAACATGGTGAAAGTGGAACCACATAGATTGGATATGTATTTTTTTCCCAAAAAAAAGATGGAATATACAACTTGCATACGTTCTTCGACGGAACGATAAATAAGATCGAATTTGATTAGGTACGATCAGCTCTTTTAAAATTCCATGTATACAATCAGGTTTTAAAAAGGTATGGAGATATAGTATGCCATATGAATCCACGTACAGAACTCCTCAAATATGAAAAAAAAAAGTACAGGACTCCAACACGTCCTGGCCGAGGACTTCTAAACACCCCCTATTCCAGCTTACCATGTTTGAAAGAATAACATAGCACGTCAAAATACGGAAACTGACTCCATCCATACACATGAATTGCATCGGCCGCACACTTATTTGTCCCGATATTCTACAAATGTAATCATGTAATAGGAAGAGACAAATCGATCACGATGACACAACGACGAGAGGATCGACGTCATGTGGAGGTGGGTGTTGCTGGCTCCTGGGTCCGTATCTCCATCGTAAGCAAAATACAAATCAAATAAGGAGGTTAAACCAGCCATGTATGTTCCGCCATTGTTGCTACTCGCAGCCGATCGTCGCAAACGGGGGCGGCGAGGAGAAAGAGCGCTGGACGGGCTGCTTATGATGCAGGTACGATGCGTAGCTCACGGACCGATGAGCCGCGGAGGAGGGGACGGTGAAGATAGCTGCGGACTAAACGCCATAGGCAGCGGCGAGAACGCGGTCGATCACGCCGACCGTTGCTATCTCTCTGCCAATCGCCACGAAAGGGAGATGGAGGAGAAGGAGCTCCTTGATCATGCTTATGCTGCGTATCTCGTTGTGATAAAAACCAAGCTAAAAGACACCTTAATCGATGACATCCGGCAAACATTTGACAATCTAAGACGGTTCCGGATGAAACTTAATCCGGCAAAATGCACCTTCGGTGTCCCTGCCGGCAAGCTTCTTGGCTTTCTTGTGTCAAGCCGGGGCATTGAAGTCAATCCGGTAAAAATCCGGGCAATAGAAAGAATGACTATTCCACGGGAACTAAAAGATGTGCAAAAATTTACCGGAAGCTTGGCATCGCTAAGCCGGTTCATAAGCAGGCTAGGAGAAAAAGCTTTGCCACTATACGCTCTAATGAAAAAATCCGATACGTTCGTCTGGACCCCTCAGGCAGACACGGCGTTTAAAGAGCTAAAAACCATGCTCGCAATGGCCCCAATCTTGGCCTCACCTTTAGAAAGGGAACCCATGTTGCTTTATATAGCGGCAACGAACCGGGTGGTTAGTGTTGTGGTCGTGGTAGAACGAGAAGAGGAAGGAAAAACCGTGCAGAGGCCGGTATACTACCTGAGCGAAGTGCTCTCCTCCTCGAAGCAAAACTACCCGCACTTCCAAAAGATGACTTATGGCGTGTTCATGGCCGCCACGAAGCTCAAGCACTACTTTGAGGAGCACCCCATGAAGGTGGTGAGTGAGGCACTCATCTCCGATATCATGTGCAACAAAGATCCTAGCGGTAGGATCGCAAAATGGGCGATTCGGATATCACCGTATGTACCGGTGTATGAAAGAAGGAATGCCATAAAAGCACAAGATTTAGCTGATTTCTTGGTTGATTGGGCGGAAATGCAATACAAGCCGCCGGAACACAAAATGGAATACTGGAAGATGCACTTTGATGGGTCCAAACTCAAAGAGGGTCTAGGTGCCGGTGTGGTGCTCACCTCACCAAAGGGAGATCATCTCCGGTATGTTTTACAAGTGCATTTCAGGGCATCAAACAATGTCGATGAATACGAGACTTTGATCCACGGGCTTAAGGTCGCAAAAGAAATCGGTGCACACCGGATCATTTGCTACGGAGATTCAGATCTTGTGGTACAACAATGTTCCGGAGATTGGGACGCAAAAGATGCCAACATGGCCTCGTACCGGTTTCACGTGCAAAAGATTGCCGGATTCTTCAAAGGGTGTGAGTTTCACCATGTGCCGCGTGCAGAAAATGAAGCCGCGGATGCTTTGTCCAAGCTGGGCTCATCCAGGCAAGAAATTCCTCCCGGAATAGCCTTGGCGCACTTAAGAGTACCATCGATCAAACCGAGTCCGGAGTCGGAGTCAGTTTTTGTACCGGAATCACATGTTGTACCAATGGATATCGACGAAGGAAACCCGGGGACTGTCCCGGCAAGCTCGGGGACTGCTCCGGTAGGCTCGGGGACTGCTATGCTGGTGCCGGAAGAAGCAATGCTGGTGGATAACATGGACATAGACGTACCGGTATTCCTGATTCGGGAGGCACCATCTTGGGTTAAACCTATTAAGGAATTCCTGATCAGCGGCACCTTGCCGGTTGACGAAAATGAGTCTAGAAGGATCCAGAGGAGGTCCAAAGCTTACACCGTCATCAATGGCGAGGTGTACAAGAGAAGTGTTACCGGTGTCCTCCAAAGGTGTGTGGAACCGGAAGAGGGAAAGGAAATGCTCGAGGAAATTCACCGAGGAGAATGTGGGCATCACGCTTCGACGAGGGCGCTGGTGGCAAAAGTGTTCAGGCATGGGTTCTATTGGCCAATGGCCTTGGAAAATGCGGAGGATCTGGTAAGAAAGTGCAATAGGTGCCAGAGGTACGCCAAGCAGAACCATACCCCAGCATCCGGTTTAAAGACCATACCGCTAACTTGGCCGTTTGCTGTTTGGTGCCTAGACATGGTTGGCCCATTCAAAACCGCAAGGGAAAACATGACCCACATCTTGGTTATGGTGGATAAATTCACCAAGTGGCTGGAAGTAAAGCCTATCGTGAAGTGTGATGGCCACACAGCGGTGAAGTTCCTAAAAGATGTAATCCTGCGGTATGGATACCCGCACAGTATCATAACTGACAATGGCTCAAACTTTGCTCAAGGAGAATTCAAGCGGTTCTGTGAAGACAAAAACATCCGGCTGGATTTGTGCTCAGTAGCGCATCCACAAGGCAATGGCCAGGTTGAAAGAACAAACGCTTTGGTACTTTCCGGTATCGAACCAAGACTCATTGATGCGATAGAAAAATCGCCGGGGTGTTGGCTCGATGAGCTACCATCCGTACTGTGGAGTATAAGAACAACTCCAAACCGGTCTACCGGATACACTCCATTCTTTATGGTTTATGGAGCAGAAGCGGTCATACCAACCGACATTCTCCATGATTCGCCAAGGGTGCAACTCTATACCGAAGAAGAGGTAAAGGAGGCCCGAGAAAACGATGTGGACTTGCTAGAAGAAGCAAGAGAATTAGCCTTGGCAAGAACAGCCATTTACCAGCAAAACCTCAGACGCTATCACAGCCGGAAGGTTAACCCGAGGGTATTCCGGGAAGGAGACCTAGTGCTACGCCTAGTGCAGCGCACTGAAGGATGGCACAAGCTGTCCCCCCATGGGAAGGACCTTTGATTGTGAGCAAGGCTCTCCACAGCGATGCCTATTACCTAATTGATGCACAGGAATGGAAGAAAGGAAAGGCGGACAGATCCGGAGAGGAGACCAAGCGTCCGTGGAATGTAGCTCTGTTGCGTCCTTTCTACTCTTGAAGTTGTGGTGTAAGAAATTCCTTTTTGTACCTTATTTATTATGAATAAAAGATGTCAGAACCTCGAATGAGTCTCGGGGACTATCCTGGCTAAAGTTGTATATAACATGTTTATTTTTTCAGTGTACCGGTTGCTTATTGAACATTTTTTCTTTCCGGTTTAGTAGTGTGCTAGACCCTACCGGAATCTTCGACTCTGCTGTTGTCCGTAACTCGGCTTCATGGCAAGCAAGATAAACCGGTAGGGGATAAGCACATGAACTGCGAAGAGGGAGAGCGGGAAAGAACAATCCGGAAAAATCTAACTAACCCCGGTTATACCGGTTTTTTGCAAAAATTTCGAGTTATTTCTAAGTTCAAGAAAGTGCTTTCTTGGTAAAAGAACTTTGTGCTCATACGCCAAAAACGCCCAGAGAAGGTAGGCAGAGCCAAAGCAAAAGAGCCAAGTATGCATCAAATTGGATGCGGAAACAATTTCGGAATCATTGCAGTGCAAGAAAAAGTAAATCAACAAGCAAATGTGCTAAGGCAAGCATAACTTAATTAACTACCGGTATAGTCTACCGGCATAAAATGTTGTACCACAAGCAAAATGGAGATTAAGTATTATCTTACATCATAAACCCCGGCATACCGGGGTAGAATTTAACGAGCAATGTTTCCAAGTTAAGCAGGGCAAGCGTACCACAAGCATATCACATGCAACATTCAGGCAACGTTCAAGCAACAGGGGCTTCAGGAGGAGCGTCTTTGGCGTCAGGACCCTCTGGAGGCGCGTCACCGGCTCCGGCTTCAGCTGCGTCTTCATCCTCCTCCTCGTCGCTCAGATAGTCCTTGACGTCTGCAGGAGGGGGGATGAAGGTGCGCATCTCAGCAAACTCCGCGATGTGGTACGCGCGATCCTGCCGCTTAGCGGTGAGGACCGGGTCCAGGTCGGTTGGGAATCCGGAAAGAGCCCTACAAGACAAAGAAAAGAAGCTAAGCACATGCTACCGGAACAGATAAGCTTATAAGCAGTAACCGGAAAAGAAAAAAGAGAAACTTACGAAGGGCAAGCGCATCAGTCTGCGTAACAAGAAGGTCGTATTCCTTCTGTTCCGCATCCAGCCGCGCGGCCTTGTCCTCGGCTGCTTTCCGCGCCTTGGCGGCCTCTTCCAGCTCAGCCTGCAACACCACGTTGGCGTTGCTGGCATCCTCCAGCGCCTCATTCAGCTTGGCCTCCGCAGCGGACTCAGCATCCTTTAGCGCCTTGGCATGATCAAGACCAAGCTGGATAAGCTGGTCCTTGAGCTCCTTGTAGCTGGCCTTCTGGGCGCTCAACTCCTCCTGGTGCTTCCGGCTAAGTTTGTCCTTCTCCTCTGAAACCCGGAAAGAAAGTGTTAGCCAAGTTGTACTGATACAATATAGAGAAAGCAAGTTAACCGGAAAATAGGAAGTTGTACCTTGGGCGGCGGCGAGCTGCGTCTTGAGGGCCTCGATAGAAGCTTCCGGGATGGCTGTTGAAATAGAAAATCATAAATGTTAAGAATTGAGAGAAACAAAGATTTCCGGTAAAAAGATGCCGGAGGCGCAGAAAGTTACCTTGGCACTTGCTGTGTGCCTCAGCGAGGTCCCGGTGCTCCCAAAGAAGCTCCTCAAAGAGGACCTTCCGAGCGTCAGCCGTGGTCTGTTCAAGAATGTGATGTTAGCTAAGAGCAAAGATCTTAACCCAAAACTCGGGGACTGGCTATGCCGGTTTCGCGCGTTTCTAGTTAAGTTTCGCGCTAAGAGCAAAGACCTTAACCCAAAACTCGGGGACTGGCTATGCCGGTTTCGCGCGTTTCTAGTTAAGTTTCGCGCTAAGAGCTACGCTCTCAACACGAAACTTGGGGACTGGGTGGATAGACAAGATTCAGCAAAAAGAGAAACCGGCATAAGTTGAAGGTTCAAGGAAAGATAGAAAAAAGCCAGAAAAAGAGGAACCAAGATAAATCAAAAATGGAACAGGCTTTGTGGCACTTACCATCATGTTGTTCGTGGCATGAAACCACGCGCTGTCCAGCTCCTTGACGGCCCGACGCAGCCGCATGAAGTGCTCTTCTGAGCACCGCGCACCAACAGGGTCAGGCGCCGGTAGCCCGGTCCTTGCCCAGGCCGCGGGTCGCCTTGGACATGTCCGCGGCGTTCCACTTCTCCGCGTAGGGCAGCAAGTGCCCTAGCTCCCGGCCTTCGCGCTGGAACGCGGTGATCCGGCCAAGCAGGCCGGTGGCCTTCTCGCCGGCCACGTTAGCGGCGCGGGAGACGTGCAGCACCAAGGGCGGCTGGCCGCCAGAGGAGGCGCTAGGGGCCGTTTCCTTCCCCTTGACAAGCGTCAAGGTCTTGGGCTGCGGCGCCGTTGAAGTGGCACCGGCTGGCTCGGCGTGAGGAACTTCCGGTGGTGGCGTTGGCGTAGTCCTGGGAGAAGGGGGAGCGTCAGGCGCGTCACCCGGGTTGGAGCTTGCCGGCGCGGAAGTTTCCGGCACGGCTCTGGAGGGGGGAGACATCTTGGTCTTCTTCTTCTTCTTTTCTAGGACGGGAGGAACCAGAGGTTCCGCCCGCCCGACAGCTTCTTCTCCGGCACCGATGTTGCTGGCGCCGGTGTCTTGGTTCTCAGGAGGGGAGACAAGGTCCTCCTCCGCGCGGTGATCTGGCGGTGTAGGGGCCGCGCGCCCCGAACTTGTAGTGCCTCCCAGAGGGGAGGCAGAGATGGTGCCGGCACCAGATGGTGCCGGGCTTGAGTGAGGAGGAGGAGTTGAAGTCCTTGCGGATCCGGCAGAACCCTCAGGCCGGGGGCCGAGCTTGAGCGCGGCGCTGAAAGAGAGAAAAAGAAAGGGTTGGAAAAAAGCAACCGGAAAAAAGCTTGGTAAAAACAAAACAAGCAAAACAAGCAGAAAAAAGCTTAGTAAAAACAAAACAAGTTTCTGTTATTGTTCCTTACCCGGAAGAGGTCGGCATCTGCTTGCCCTTGTAGCGCCTCACGCCTACGACCTTCCCCGCGAAGGGTTCAGTCCGGAAGCGCTTGGATGCAGGAGCCTGGCTCGAACCGGCATCAGAGGCCGGAGCCTTGTTCTTTTTGCCCTGGGCCATGAGTTTCTCCACAAACTCATGGCCTGCCTCGGCCTGCAGGGGGGAACGTGCTCGTGGACCTGTGGGTTGACTTTGGCTGAGGGAACATCTACAGAGAAACAATAACAGAAGAATATGAGAGATCAAAAGAAAGAGCTACCTCAAGCAAGTTCAGGTCGTCACACGAACCGGATGGTTCCGGTGGAGATTTCCCGAGGCGCGAGGCTGGAGTCCGGCCCTCTTCAGATCCTTCCAATGAATGACGGGGTCCGGGTCGAACTTGTCCAGAGCACGCTTCCGGCAAGGGCCTCGCCGGTCTGAGTCAATGCCGGGGAAGCGGTCCTTGGCCTGAAAAATAAAGAGAGAAAAGGATTAGTCACAATACAAAAGTTACCAGTAAACCGACCCGAGTTGTATAATTTCTTACTTCTTGGGTCGGGGGGTTAGTAGAACTGAGGGGCCGGAGGCCCCATTCCCAATCTTCCGGCATGGCAGTCTGGCAGATCTGCCTAGCCTTGAGGACAATGTCCTTCTTGCTGAGAGGAATTCCGGTGATCTTGGTAGGATCACCGGGACCGTACATCTCGCTCATCTTATGCATGCGGCGCTTAAGAGGAAGCACCCGGCGCGAGATAAAGGCGCGGATAATATCATCAGAGCAGATGTTGGTGTCCTTCATCAGCTGCTTCATGAAGCGTATGATCCGGTTGGTCTCTATGTGAGACTCCTTCGGATTGTAGCTCCAGTTGGCCCTCGTGGGCGGCGCCGGGTTAAAAGGCGGCACGTCGATGAGGTCCGCGGCGCCGTTGTTCTTCACGTAGAAGAAGGTCCCTTGCCATAGCCGGCATGACTCGAGACCGGAAAACTTGAAGAAAGGGCTCCCTTGGCGGGAGCCGATGATGCAAGACCCGCATTGTACGGGGGGTTTGGGTTTAGGAATTTCCTTGCCCTGAACGGAGTTGATCCGAAGAGCAAAGAAACGGGCAAACGTCTCGCGAGTGGGACGAATGCCGATATAAGCCTCCATAAAGGTGGCATAGCAAGAGAGGTAGAAAACGGCGTTGTCGGGAAGATGGTGAGGTTGGAGTTGGTAAAAATTAAGGAAACTCCGGAAAAAATCAGAAACAGGAAGGCCGAAGCCGCGCTCGAAGTGAGCGAGAAAGACGACACGTTCACCGGGTTCAGGCACCGGTTCAATCTCGTCGCGAGGGAGCCGGCAGGATACTCCTTCCGGAATCCTCCTGGACCGGTAAAGCCAGTCGATTTCGTACTGACTAACGTTGGAGCCCATCCAGGCCCCGCGTGTGATACCGGCGGGATCTACGCCGGAAGCTTCGCTAGAGCTACCGGTTTCTTGGTTGCTACCGGAATCAGTGTCCATCTGAACAAGATCAGCGGTTAATCCGTCGGAGGATTTGCTACGCCGGCTAGCGGAAGAAGAGGCAGAAGAAGAGGTGGAGGAAGATTCCTCACTAGACATGAAATTTGATGTAGAGAAACAAGAATCCCACGATCTACCCCCGCGCGAAGATCTACGAGTAAGAGACAAAGCAAAAGAAAAGAAGAAGTAAATACACTACCAACTCAAGATCTAGAAAGCAAGCAAAAGAGGGGTAAAACCCAAATTAAGCCTAACCTGAGGCGGCGGAGTCGCAGAGGAAGTAGCTCGCCCGTGAAGTGGCGAGCTCGCGGTTAACGAAGAGGTCCGTCGATGGCGAGGTGGAGAAAGGCCTGAGGAAACACCAATGCTGCGACCGCGAAAGGAGCACCGCAGGGGTTCTTCGCGCGGCGAAGTCCGGCGACGTCCGGCGAAGCGGTGGCGAAGATTCGCTGGGCGGCGGAGCTCGAGAGGCGAACGAAGCGGCGGACGCACGAGAGCGAGGAACACTGAGCGCGAGGAAGTGAGGAATGCGAGAAGAGGAAGAAGAAGGAGTGGTTTTGCCTTATAAAGGAAGAGAGAGATGGGCCGAAAACCGCTGAACCGCGGCGGTTCGGTCCGCGGGCCGCGACGGTTCGCTCCACGGGCCGCCGCGTGGCGCAGCGATACACGTGTAACAACAAAAAGCCACAGGGAGGTACACACGGATCCAGAGGGGTGGTTGGGATCCGCTGTGAAGCAATTAATACGCGCGCAGAAGCCGAAGGGAAGTGACCCCTGACACTGACGCGTCAGTCGCAGTGCGCATGTCTCTGACAGGTGCGGGGCCCGAGATATTCTCGACTTCGCCGAGGAGGTATTTAATGGCTAAGATGCCGGAGGATAAGATACCGGAAAATGCCTTGCAAGAGAGAACGTGAGTCCGGGCAAAGATGCCGGATCTAAGCGCCGGATAGAATAAACCGGTATCCAAAGACGTGAGAACCTGGCATGGTCTGTTGGATAGAATCCGCCAGACTATACCAGCTTCGGGGACTAATGTTGGGGGGATGACCCCCGGTATGCCAAAGGCATGCCAAACCGGATGGTTTAGGCCATCAAGATACCGGTTTAATGTTCATACCGGAGCACAAGATAAGAGTTTGGCTAAGTAAAACTAGGCCGGTATCCCCCAGAGGGGTATACCGGAACCGGGTAAAGAAGACACCGGGGTACCGGAAAGAAGAGCATGTCGGCAGGACTGGTCAAAGATTCTCTCCAAAGCTAGAGGACAAAGATGAGCTAAGCAAAGAAGCTTTATACGAAGGCGTGACGATAAAGAGGAGGATGACGATGAAAGAAGCCGGAGGACGTCGACCTCCTCGTTTAAAGAAGACCCCGGTGTCATCTATGATTAAAGTAACTTTGTAAAGTAGTTTGTCTAGTCAAAGATGCCATTAGGGTTTCTTGCCCTGTAAGCCACCCTCTCCCCTATATAAGGAGAGGGGGCACACCCGTATTCGAGAGCGATGAGCAGAGAGAGAGAGAGATCCTGTAAGCACAAACCTGTAACCTGTGGAGATCAATAAAGAAGATGATCTAGAGCGAGTTCTTCCTTATGTCTTTCTTCTTCAACCTCTAGCCTTGGCTAAGTTCTTGAGGAAACCATCCGGAAGTTCATCCCATCTAATCACAAACCCTCCCCCGAATCCTCTAGCGTCCATTCGGCCCCAACTCAAGCCATCCTATGGCATCTGTCTGTTCACCACGACGACAAGCACACTCGCCCGAGGGAAGTCCATATTCCCCAGTACTCGCCTGAGCCGAGTGTGCCCCGACGCCTCAACGTGCGGTCGTTGCCACAGGACCAGGAGGAGGTGGTGAAGGAGATGCGCCTGGCGATCCAGGCGTTGAAGACCGACGGGCTGACGGACGCCAACATGTACAATTGTTGGCTCGCCCGTCGCCTGATTCCCCTGCGCAGTCGCGGCCACTACATGTGGGAGTACCGGGGGAAAAAACGACTCCACCCGGTCGACAACGGTGGAGTGGGGCGAAGACGAGTACCGCAAGGCGCTCGCCAAGGTAACCACGGCCACCTTCACCTCCCTCGACGATGGGCTGCAGCCCTTCTCCGGGGACAAGCCGGCGCCTCAGGTATTGATCTAACCTCTCTTGTGTTTCGGGTCGAGTGAACGGGGTCGGCGGAGTTTCTGACATGATGTTCTTGCTGGGGCGCAGAGGTGGTAGAAGATCGCCAACCACCTTCCCCCGCTCGCAGGGGAGGAGCCCCGGAGATGACCGAGGGCGAGGAGGCCGAGGACGACAAGGTCGAGGACGACGGAGATCGCACGAAATCGGACTCGGAGGTGAGAGACTTCGTCCGGCTCCCTCGTGGCTCGAAAAGAGGGGCGACTTCCTCGTCGCACAGTCCTCAGGAGGAAGGCATCTTGGACGATGAAGAGGGGGAGGAAACAACCTCGCCTCCAGAAGGGAAGGGAGCCGCAAAGGGGGCCGATGTGCCGCGGGCCAAGCGGTTGCGCCAGACCGTTCTTGGGAGTGCGACAGAGCTCTAGCGGCCCCTCAAGGCCGCGCTCAATGCCGGGGCTCGGGTCGGTCCCGGCGTGAAGGCACTTCCGACGGTGAAGTAAGCATCTCCCGTTTTTTTCTTGCTTGCCACCTGCTGAACTGCTGGGGCTCACGGCGATTCTTGCATGGCCAAGAAGAAGGTCTTGAGGAAGGCCGCTCCAGCGGGCGGAGCGGCAGCCACGAGGGAGGCCGAGGCGAAGAAGGCCGCCCAGCTGAAGAAGGTTGCATCCGACCCTGCGGGCCTGGCCTCGTCGCAGGGGCAGCCCGCCACCATGAGTAAGGTAATCGGCGTGACCGCCAGTTCGGCGGGCCAATCGCCGGGGACGGCGCCTCGGCGAGTGCGAGTAGCGCCGAAGCCACAAGGGCGGACACCGAGTCAGTGATGGCTCGGGGTCCGGCCGTCAAGGATCGGGTCGACCCACCCGTGGTGGAGAAGGAGCAGACTGCCGCCGAGGGAAGTGGTTCCCCGGCTAAGATGAAGGAGCGGCGGACAAAGGCGGCGAGGGACCCAGCTCGTCCCAGGGATCTTGGTGCGCCGACGGAAGGGGCGCCGTCGACTGAAGCGGTGGTGCATGGAGACGAAGTGCACGAGTCCCGCCATCCGCCGCCCTCAACTTTGTCGTTCACCGAGTTGCATACGGCGCTCAACGACGTCCATGTGGTAAGCATGACATGTTGCGTAGTACGGTTCTCCCCCAGTCCCCGAGGGTCGACTTGGGCTGAAGGGGCGAGTCGAGTCTTCTGAATAACCGGACGACTTTTTCTTTAACTTGTGAGTTTGTGCAGGCCGAGGTGAAGCGACTGACGGCGCTGGTGGAGGAGGCTGCGAAGAAGAATCGCCAGCTAATTGCCATGGGCAGTAAGTATTCTTCCTCACAAATTCTTGATTCGTTTTTTTATTGATTGGAGGTTTCCTCATGGCCGCCTGTGTTCTGTAGCAGAGGCGCGTGAGAAGGCGCTCGCCGAGGCGCGCGAGGGGTATGTAAAGGAGTCCTTCTACCAGGAGGCTGATTTCCGGGCGAAGGATGCTGAGGCGGCGGTGAAGAAGGCAAAGACGGAAGTCGCGGACCTCTCCAAGGTCCTGGCGGACAAAAGCAAGGACCTCGAGGACGTCATTGCCAAATACAAGGGGAAGCTCGCGTCCGCGCAGGAGGCTATAGACGCTGCCCGAGGGACTGCAGCGACGTTGCGGGAAGAGCTCGCGGCCTTGAAGTTGCAGCACGCCAAGGATCTTGCCGCGGAGAAGGAGGCTTTGAAGGCCACTATCCTGGCGGTGCGAGCAGAGAAAACCAGCTTCGAGGCGTTTGTACGCGAAATGTCACGGCAGCTCCTTGGTAAGTACCTTTGTCTTCTTCGAGTGCATTGGGTCAGTCTCCGCGATTTAGGAGACCACGACGGGGGCCAGTCCCTGAGCGTGGCGAGTCTGTGGCGGGGGCTAGTCCCCGAGCGTGGCGAGTCTGTGGCGGGGGCCAGTCCCCGAGCGTGGCGAGTCCGTGGCGGGGGCCAGTCCCCGAGCGTGGCGAGTCCGTTGGATGGCGAGCGCTAACTTCGTTTGTTTTTTCTTTCCAGGCCAATGTGACTTTGTCGAGTCGGCGACCCCTCGTGAGTGCTTGCAGGCTTCGACCACGCGCATCATCCAATGCGCGGGGGAGATCCTGGCGGCACTCCAATACTTGAGTCCGCGGGAGGTGATTCCCCGCGATGCTCCGTCGGTCTTCAAGGTCGTCTCTGATATTCCGGCGGTGGTCGACTGGCTGCGCCACTCATCCTGTCGTGTGGGCGTCACCATGGCTTTGAGCATGGTTCTTGCCCATTACTCTGAAGGATTTGACGTGGAAGAGGTGACGGCGGGCTTTCCGTCCGAAACTGGCGACTTCGACATCGCGGAGGTGTTGCGCGCCTATGCCGACCGTGTGCTGGCGACTGCGGCCTTGGAGACGCACATCGTCAGCCAGTCGGCCCCAGAGGACGCCAAGAAAGAGGAGGGGCCGAAAGATTTCCCCGCCGAGCGCCTGTTCCATGCCGCCGCCACCAATGCCCTGTCGAACTATCCGGTCGTCAAGTACACCCCAAAGTTTGTGTATGGAGAGGGTGGTGCCGAGCCGGTGATAGAGGAGAATCCTGGGGCTTCCAAGTAGCTTTCCTTGTATGGGGGAATGTCCCCCTGAAACCTGTAAGGATGATTATATTGTTCCTACGAGTATGCGACTCGTGGGTGTTTTTCTTAGTTGTATATAAACAAATCGCCTTTGGCAAATGGTAGTTGGTATGTTCTGTTTGCAATTGCTTTTCTGTGAGCCCGCTCGCCATGGCCAGAGGGGCCAGTCACTGGGCGACCCCGATGAAGGCTATCGACATGACTGTTTTCCTGGTCGAGCTCGGTGTCCCCAGTCGCAATACGTAGTCTTTTAGTGCGAATAGCAGCCTCATGGGTGGATGAGTTGGGCGTTTGTTTTTACGCTGTTTGTGTAGCGTGCCGCTCGTCGTGGCCCGTTGAGCCAGTCACAAGGTGACGTGGGCATTACCCTTCGGGTAACCGACATTGCCCTATCCTGTACGGCCCAGCTGGAGGCCCATGAAGATACCCGATGGCAAGGTGGGCCACTAGGACGGTGCTGGAGAGGATTCCTTGAAGAACAAGACAATGAAGAGTCGAACAAGGAAAGTTTATAGCTAGGTCTTTTGTAAACCTAGTCGTACCCGGACAGATCTCTTGAGACCCGGCCTCCTATATAAAGGCTAGGAGAGGGGCTTCTGAGGGACACAATCAATCTTAGCAACTTTAGCCACCATAAGTCTAGAGCTAGGTCGCCGTAACACTTAGCTTCTCGACGAGATCATAGCCGAAACCTTCGGCACCCCATTGTAAAATATTATTTTCATAATCAAGATCAGACAGGCAGGACGTAAGGGTTTTACCTCATCGAGGGCCCCGAACCTGGGTAAATCGCTCTCCCCGCTTGTCTGTTAACCGATGTCTCGTGTCAGCCTATAGGATTCCATCAACCCTAAGCCCCAATCGGAGGGCATTGCCGAGGAGTACCCTCGACAATTGGCGCCATCTGTGGGGACCCTGTCGGCACAAGATCCGTCATCGGCAGATCCAATCATGTCGTCGGCAACTTCGTCGACGCCATCATCGTCATCATCGCCAATATTAGGAAGTCTGATTCGATTCGGCTCCTATGAGTTCACCCCGCACAGCGACTCTTCTCGCTCGACATTTTCAGATCTACAAGGGAACATGGAGATGATGTTCGGCAGCGTCAACTACAACGTCAACGCAGAAGGAGTCTTTCGACTGCTAGAACCGTACGCCCCCAGGAAATCCTCGCCAACGGCCGCGGAGCCAAACATGTCGTCATCATTCGACCTTTCGGCTGGCCTGACAGACTCAACGAATTCATCCTCGCTGTTGACCCCTCGGTCGACGTCTTCGATGTCAGTTGGATCTGATAACCCCACGCCTTCAGAGAAACCCAGTATTCATCGGGAGAGGACAGTGTCGACAGCGTTGCCAAGGAAGTCACCTGGAGAACAGCGCGCCACCAAGTTTATGCTGCCAACAACACAGGGAACGCAAGGAACGGGGTAGGCGGAGATCACACTCCTCGCTCCAGCATGCGACGTAGCTTTGAAAATAGTGCTAGTAACGCTAATAGCGATTACACCATTGCGGAGGAAGAATGGGCATCCGCCAGGGCAGCCGTGCTTAACAACACACCGCTTCCCGCCGGAACTTCGGTTGGAACCCTCAATGCCTATCGCTCAATATTGGAGAAGAATCGGGAACGCCTATCGAATGAGCAAGCCACCCTCAAGAGACGTCTGCTCGCGGCAGAACAATCTAGTGAACGACGAAGGGGCTCGCGAGGGAGCGCTTCCCGAAGTAGCCAAGGCGCGGGAAAGCATCGTTCAAGGCTATCCAGACTTTCGGAAGACGACGCCAGGGAAATAACATCAAACCTATCCAAGTCCTTCATGACCACGGACACTGCAGGAATGCTAAGGCCAAAAACCATCGAGGGAGCAACTTCCAACCTCGCGGCGTACCTCATCAACCAACAACCCGAAGGTTCTATGGCTCAAGCTCATCGGGGCACCCTAGAAAGCCTCGCAATCCTAGGAGACAACCTGGTTCCACGAAAGGAGAAGACCACACTCCAAGCTAGCGGCTCAAAGCATCGCTCAAGCGACACCCGCGACGAGATTACCCAGAGTAGGATCGACAAAGCCAGGCGACGTTGAGCCGCGAGGGGAGAAGACGATAGCGATGCCTCAGAAGAAAGCCAGGAGTACGACGGCGAGTTGAGGGGGGCAGATTGCTTGAGCTACAAGATCCGTGAAACAGTGCCACCCAAGAAGTTCAAACCTACCCCTACTGACGCCGCTAAGTATGACGGGCAGCAGGAGCCAAGGTCATGGATAGATGATTACCTGCAGACTGTGATCCTACACAAAGGAAATCAGATAGCAGCGATGCAGTGCTTGCAGCTTTACCTGAAAGATTTGGCACATGCCTGGCTGAGAGGCCTGCCGAAGGGATCCATCAAATCATGGGACGACCTGGTGGACACTTTCATCGCTAACTTCCTAGCAACGTACAAAAGGCCTGTTGGGATCAAAGAGTTACGGCATTGCCAGCAGAAGCAGAAGGAGTCGATGCGCGCATACATCGGCGCATTCACCAAACTCCCGAACGTTGCCGAAGATGTTTCCGTCGACAGGGGCAATTGACGCCTTCAGCGATGGCATCCGACGTGAAACCTACATAGGGGAACTTGGGCGCAAGAAGCCAAAGACCATAACCAAGTTAATGGAAATCACCAATAGCTGGGCTGATGGCGAAGATAACGTACGGAGACCACGACAGCGCAGCGACGACGAAGACGACGATCAGCCGAAGAACGATTCGGGTGGACGCAGGGATCACCGCAAGAAAAGGAAAGATCGCAGTTACGATGACAGCAACCTGGTAGCCGCTGGATATTCCGATCGACAAGATGATCGGTATGATGACAGGCGAGATGATCGGCAGGATGGAAATCGGAGCAACTCTAGGAACCGCGGCAACTACAAACCACGACCTCAGAGGACCCCCGAGTTACCCTTCGCTGAGCAGATAAACGCTCCTTGCTACATGCACGCGTACACGACTTTAAAGATAATAAGAAGAAGTCAAGTCACCTGATCAGAGACTGTCGACAGTTCATCGAGATGCAGAAGCTCATTCAGCAGCAGCAGCTACCACCACCACCACCGCCTCCACCTCAGCACCGGTGTTCGACGCAAGCTCAGCCTCACAACAACAACGAGTCCTTTCCGCCACCACGAGGGCGTATGAGCATGATCCACGGAACCGGTGTTTCGAGAAGGGAGATGAAGAAGCTCACCCAAGAAATCAACTCCGGCGAAAGTATCATGGCCAATATCCCCGAATACATCGACCGGTCATCTCGTAGCATTACGTTCAGCAGTAGCAGATCACCCGATGACAATTCCAAA
>NC_061510.1:195120683-195145988 GCF_022539505.1 Lolium rigidum | reverse complement strand
TGAGCGAGAAAGACGACACGTTCACCGGGTTCGAGCACCGGTTCAATCTCGTCGCGAGGAGCCGGCGGGGATACTCCTTCCGGAATCCTCCTGGACCGGTAAAGCCGGTCGATTTCGTCGTCGACTAACGTTGGAGCCCATCCGGGCCCCGCGTGTGATCGCCGGCGGGATCTACGCCGGAAGCTTCGCTAGAGCTACCGGTTTCTTGGTTGCTACCGGAATCGGTGTCCATCTGAACAAGATCAGCGGTTAATCCGTCGGAGGATTTGCTACGCCGGCTAGCGGAAGAAGAGGCGAGGAAGAAGAGGTGGAGGAAGATTCCTCACTAGACATGAAATTTGATGTAGAGAAACAAGAATCCCACGATCTACCCCGCGCGAAGATCTACGAGTAAGAGAAAAAGCAAAAGAAAAGAAGAAGTAAATACACTACCAACTCAAGATCTAGAAAGCAAGCAAAGAGGGGTAAAACCCAGATTAAGCCTAACACGAGGCGGCGGAGTCGCGAGAGGAAGTAGCTCGCCCGTGAAGTGGCGAGCTCGCGGTTAACGAGAGGTCCGTCGATGGCGAGGTGGAGAAAGGCCTGAGGAAACACCAATGCTGCGACCACGAAAGGAGCACCGCAGGGGTTCTTCGCGCGGCGAGAGTCCGGCGGCGTCCGGCGAAGCGGTGGCGAAGGTCGGCTGGGCGGCGGAGCTCGAGAGGCGAACGAGCGGCGGACGCACGAGAGCGAGGAACACTGAGCGCGAGGAAGTGAGGAATGCGAGAAGAGGAAGAAGAAGGAGTGGTTTTGCCTTATAAAGGAAGAGAGAGATGGGCCGAAAACCGCTGGACGCGAGGCGGTTCGGTCCGCGGGCGCGGCGGTTCGCTCCACGGGCCGCCGCTTGGCGCAGCGATACACGTGTAACAACAAAAAGCCACGAGGAGGTACACACGGATCCGGAGGGTGGTTGGGATCCGCTGTGAAGCAATTAGTCACGCGCGGAAGCCGAAGGAAGTGACCCACGACAGCGGCGCGTCGGTCGCAGTGCGCATGTCTCGACGCAGGTGCGGGGCCGAGATATTCTCGACTTCGCCGAGGAGGTATTTAATGGCTAAGATGCCGGAGGATAAGATACCGGAAAATGCCTTGCAAGAGAGAACGTGAGTCCGGGCAAAGATGCCGGATCTAAAGCGCTAGGATAGAATAAACCGGTATCCAAAGAGCGTGAGAACCTGGCATGGTCGTTGGATAGAATCCGCCGAGACTATACCAGCTTCGGGGACTAATGTTGGGGGGATGACCCCGGTATGCCAAAGGCATGCCAAACCGGATGGTTTAGGCCATCAAGATACCGGTTTAATGTTCATACCGGAGCACAAGATAAGAGTTTGGCTAAGTAAAACTAGGCCGGTATCCCCGAGAGGGTATACCGGAACCGGGTAAAGAAGACACCGGAGTGCCGGAAAGAAGAGCATGTCGGCGAGGACTGGTCAAAGATTCTCTCCAAAGCTAGAGGACAAAGATGAGCTAAGCAAAGAAGCTTTATACGAAGGCGTGACGATAAAGAGGAGGATGACGATGAAAGAAGCCGGAGGACGTCGGCCTCCTCTGTTTAAAAAGACCCCGGTGTCATCTATGATTAAAGTAACTTTGTAAAGTAGTTTGTCTAGTCAAAGATGCCATTAGGGTTTCTTGCCACCTTGTAAGCCACCCTCTCCCCCTATATAAGGAGAGGGGGCACACCCGTATTCGAGAGCGATGAGCGAGAGAGAGAGAGATCACTGTAAGCACAAACACTGTAACACTGTGGAGATCAATAAAGAAGATGATCTAGAGCGAGTTCTTCCTTATGTGTTTCTTCTTCAACCTCTAGCCTTGGCTAAGTTCTTGAGGAAACCATCCAGGAAGTTCATCCCATCTAATCACAAACCCTCCACCGAATCCTCTAGCGTCCATTCGGCCCCAACTCAAGCCATCCTATGGCATGCATGCTGTTCACCACGACGACAAGCACACTCGCCCGGGGGAAGTCCATATTCCCCAGTACTCGCCTGAGCCGAGTGTGCCCCGGCGCCTCAACGTGCGGTCGTTGCCGCAGGACCAGGAGGAGGTGGTGAAGGAGATGCGCCTGGCGATCCAGGCGTTGAAGACCGACGGGCTGACGGACGCCAACATGTACAATTGTTGGCTCGCCCGTCGCCTGATTCCCCTGCGCGATCCGGCCACTACATGTGGGAGTGCAGGGGAAAAAACGACTCCACCCGGTCGACAACGGTGGAGTGGGGCGAGCGAGTACCGCAAGGCGCTCGCCAAGGTAACCACGGCCACCTTCACCTCCCTCGACGATGGGCTGCAGCCCTTCTCCGAGGACAAGCCGGCGCCTCGGGTATTGATCTAACCTCTCTTGTGTTTCGGGTCGAGTGAAGCGGGGTCGGCGGAGTTTCGACATGATGTTCTTCTTGCTGGGGCGCAGAGGTGGTAGAAGATCGCCAACCACCTTCCCCCGCTCGCAGGGGAGGAGCCCCGGAGATGACCGAGGGCGAGGAGGCCGAGGACGACGGAGATCGCACAAAATCGGACTCGGAGGTGGGAGACTTCGTCCGGCTCCCTCGTGGCTCGAAAAGAGGGGCGACTTCCTCGTCGCACAGTCCTCAGGAGGAAGGCATCTTGGACGATGAAGAGGGGGAGGAAACAACCTCGCCTCCAGAAGGGAAGGGACCCGCAAAGGGGGCCGATGTGCCGCGGGCCAAGCGGTTGCGCCAGACCGTTCTTGGGAGTGCGACAGAGCTCCAGCGGCCCCTCAAGGCACTTCCGACGGTGAAGTAAGCATCTCCCATTTTTTTCTTGCTTGCCACCTGCTGAACTGCTGGGGCTCACGGCGATTCTTGCATGGCCAAGAAGAAGGTCTTGAGGAAGGCCGCTCCAGCGGGCGGAGCGGCAGCCACGAGGAGGCCGAGGCGAAGAAGGCCGCCCGGCTGAAGAAGGTTGCATCCGACCCTGCGGGCCTGGCCTCGTCGCGGGGCAGCCCGCCACCATGAGTAAGGTAATCGGCGTGACCGCCGGTTCGGCGGAGCCAATCGCCGGGGACGGCGCCTCGGCGAGTGCGAGTAGCGCCGAAGCCACAAGAGGCGGACACCGAGTCGGTGATGGCTCGGGGTCCGGCTCGTCAAGATCGGGTCGACCCACCCGTGGTGGAGAAGGAGCGGACTGCCGCCGAGGGAAGTGGTTCCCGGCTAAGATGAAGGAGCGGCGGACAAAGGCGGCGAGGGACCCAGCTCGTCCCGGGGGATCTTGGTGCGCCGACGGAAGGGGCGCCGTCGGCTGAGCGGTGGTGCATGGAGGCGAAGTGCACGAGTCCCGCCATCCGCCGCCCTCAACTTTGTCGTTCACCGAGTTGCATACGGCGCTCAACGACGTCCATGTGGTAAGCATGACATGTTGCGTAGTACGGTTCTCCCCGAGTCCCCGAGGGTCGACTTGGGCTGAAGGGGCGAGTCGAGTCTTCGAATAACCGGACGATTTTTCTTTAACTTGTGAGTTTGTGCAGGCGAGGGTGAAGCGGCCGACGGCGGTGGAGGAGGCTGCGAAGAAGAATCGCCAGCTAATTGCCATGGGCAGTAAGTATTCTTCCTCACAAATTCTTGATTCGTTTTTTTATTGATTGGAGGTTTCCTCATGGTCACCTGTATTCTGTAGCAGAGGCGCGTGAGAAGGCGCTCGCCGAGGCACGCGAGGGGTATGTGAAGGAGTCCTTCTACCGGGAAGCCGATTTCCGACGAAGGAGGCTGAGACAGCGGCGAAGAAGGCGAAGACAAAAGCCGCGGACCTCACCAAGGTCCTGGAGGACAAGAGCAAGGAGCTCGAGGACGTCATTGCCAAATACAAGGGGAAGCTCGCGTCCGCGCGAGGGGGCTATAGACGCTGCCCGAGGGACTGCAGCGACGTTGCGGGAAGAGCTCGCGGCCTTGAAGTTGCAGCACGCCAAGGATCTTGCCGCGGAGAAGGAGGCTTTGAAGGCCACTATCCTGGCGGTGCAAGCAGAGAAAACCAGCTTCGAGGCGTTTGTACGCGAAATGTCACGGCAGCTCCTTGGTAAGTACCTTTGTCTTCTTCGAGTGCATTGGGTCAGTCTCCGCGATTTAGGAGACCACGACGGGGCCGGTCCACGAGCGTGGCGAGTACGTGGCGGGGCTAGTCCCCGAGCGTGGCGAGTACGTGGCGGGGGCCGGTCCCGAGCGTGGCGAGTCCGTGGCGGGGGCCGGTCCCCGAGCGTGGCGAAGTCCGTTGGATGGCGAGCGCTAACTTGGTTTGTTTTTTCTTTCCGAGGCCAATGTGACTTTGTCGAGTCGGCGACCCCTCGTGAGTGCTTGCAGGCTTCGACCACGCGCATCATCCAATGCGCGGGGGAGATCCTGGCGGCACTCCAATACTTGAGTCCGCGGGAGGTGATTCCCCGCGATGCTCCGTCGGTCTTCAAGGTCGTCTCTGATATTCCGGCGGTGGTCGACTGGCTGCGCCGCTCATCCTGTCGTGTGGGCGTCACCATGGCTTTGAGCATGGTTCTTGCCCATTACTCTGAAGGATTTGACGTGGAAGAGGTGACGGCGGGCTTTCCGTCCAGCGGCGACTTCGACATCGCGGAGGTGTTGCGCGCCTATGCCGACCGTGTGTTGGCGACTGCGGCCTTGGAGACGCACATCGTCAGCCAGTCGGCCCCAGAGGACGCCAAGAAAGAGGAGGGGCCGAAAGATTTCCCCGCCGAGCGCCTGTTCCATGCCGCCGCCACCAATGCCCTGTCGAACTATCCGGTCGTCAAGTACACCCCAAAGTTTGTGTATGGAGAGGGTGGTGCGAGCCGGTGATAGAGGAGAATCCTGGGGCTTCCAAGTAGCTTTCCTTGTATGGGGGAATGTCCCCACGAAGCTCTGTAAGGATGATTATATTGTTCCTACGAGTATGCGACTCGTGGGTGTTTTTCTTAGTTGTATATAAACAAATCGCCTTTGGCAAATGGTAGTTGGTATGTTCTGTTTGCAATTGCTTTTACGTGAGCCCGCTCGCCATGGCCGGAAGGGGCCGGTCAGCTGGCGACCCCGATGAAGGCTATCGACATGACTGTTTTCCTGGTCGAGCTGGGTGTCCCCAGTCGCAGTACGTAGTCTTTTAGTGCGAATAGCAGCCTCATGGGTGGATGAGTTGGGCGTTTGTTTTTACGCTGTTTGTGTAGCGTGCTGCTCGTCGTGGCCCGTTGAGCCAGTCACATGGTGACGTGGGCATTACCCTTCGGGTAACCGACATTGCCCTATCCTGTACGGCCCAGCTGGAGGCCCATGAAGATACCCGATGGCAAGGTGGGCCACTAGGACCGGTCTTCGGAGAGGATTCCTTGAAGAACAAGACAATGAAGAGTCGAACAAGGAAAGTTTATAGCTAGGTCTTTTGTAAACCTAGTCGTACCCGGACAGATCTCTTGAGACCCGGCCTCCTATATAAAGGCTAGGAGAGGGGCTTCAGGGACATAATCAATCTTAGCAACTTTAGCCACCATAAGTCTAGAGCTAGGTCGCCGTAACACTTAGCTTCTCGACGAGATCATAGCCGAAACCTTCGGCACCCCATTGTAAAAAATTATTTTCATAATCAAGATCAGACGGGCGGGACGTAAGGGTTTTACCTCATCGAGGGCCCCGAACACAGGTAAATCGCTCTCCCAGCTTGTACGTTAACCGATGTCTCGTGTCAGCCTATAGGATTCCATCAACCCTAAGCCCCAATCGGAGGGCATTGCCGAGGAGTACCCTCGACAATTGGCGCCATGCGTGGGGACCACTGTCGGCACAAGATCCGTCATCGGCAGATCCAATCATGTCGTCGGCAACTTCGTCGACGCCATCATCGTCATCATCGCCAATATTAGGAAGTCCGATTCGATTCGGCTCCTATGAGTTCACCCTACACAGCGACTCTTCTCGCTCGACATTTTCAGATCTACAAGGGAACATGGAGATGATGTTCGGCAGCGTCAACTAAAACGTCAACGCAGAAGGAGTCTTTCGACTGCTAGAACCGTACGCCCCCAGGAAATCATCGCCAACGGCCGCGGAGCCAAACATGTCGTCATCATTCGACCTTTCGGCTGGCTTTGACGGACTCGACGAATTCATCCTCGCTGTTGACCCCTCGGTCGACGTCTTCGATGTCAGTTGGATCTGATAACCCCACGCCTTCAGACAAACCCAGTATTCATCGGGAGAGGACAGTGTCGACAGCGTTGCCAAGGAAGTCACCGGAGAACAGCGCGCCACCAAGTTTATGCTGCCAACAACACGGGAACGCAAGGAACGGGGTAGGCGGAGATCACACTCCTCGCTCCGGCATGCGGCGTAGCTTTGAAAACGGTGCTAGTAACGCTAATAGCGATTACACCATTGCGGAGGAAGAATGGGCATCCGCCGGGGCAGCCGTGCTTAACAACACACCGCTTCCCGCGGAACCCGGTTGGAACCCTCAATGCCTATCGCTCAATATTGGAGAAGAATCGGGAACGCCTATCGAATGAGCAAGCCACCCTCAAGAGACGTCCGCTCGCGGCGGAACAATCTAGTGAACGACGAAGGGGCTCGCAAGGGAGCGCTTCCCGAAGTAGCCAAGGCGCGGGAAAGCATCGTTCAAGGCTATCCAGACTTTCGGAAGACGACGCCGGGGAAATAACATCAAACCTATCCAAGTCCTTCATGACCACGGACATCGCGGGAATGCTAAGGCCAAAAACCATCGAGGGAGCAACTTCCAACCTCGCGGCGTACCTCATCAACCAACAACCCGAAGGTTCTATGGCTCAAGCTCATCGGGCGCCCTAGAAAGCCTCGCAATCCTAGGAGACAACCTGGTTCCACGAAAGGAGAAGACCACACTCCAAGCTAGCGGCTCAAAGCATCGCTCAAGCGACACCCGCGACGAGATTACCCGGAGTAGGATCGACAAAGCCGGGCGACGTTGAGCCGCGAGGAGAAGACGATAGCGATGCCTCGGAAGAAAGCCAGGAGTACGACGGCGAGTTGAGGGGCAGATTGCTTGAGCTACAAGATCCGTGAAACGAGTGCCACCCAAGAAGTTCAAACCTACCCCTACGACGCCGCTAAGTATGACGGGCAGCGGGAGCCAAGGTCATGGATAGACGATTACACTGCGGATCTGTGATCCTACACAAAGGAAATCAGATAGCGGCGATGCGGTGCTTGCGGCTTTACCGAAAGATTTGGCACATGCACATGGCTGAGAGCCTGCCGAAGGGATCCATCAAATCATGGGACGACCTGGTGGACGCTTTCATCGCTAACTTCCTAGCAACGTACAAAAGGCCTGTTGGGATCAAAGAGTTACGGCATTGCCAGCAGAAGCAGAAGGAGTCGATGCGCGCATACATCGGCAGATTCACCAAACTCCTGAACGTTGCCGAACATGTTTCCGTCGACAGGGCAATTGACGCCTTCAGCGACGGCATCCGACGTGAAACCTACATAGGGGAACTTGGGCGCAAGAAGCCAAAGACCATAACCAAGTTAATGGAAATCACCAATAGCTGGGCTGATGGCGAAGATAACGTACGGAGACCACGACAGCGCGAGCGACGAGCGAAGACGACGATCAGCCGAAGAACGATTCGGGTGGACGCGAGGATCGCCGCAAGAAAAGGAAAGATCGCAGTTACGATGACAGCAACCTGGTAGCCGCTGGATATTCCGATCGACAAGATGATCGGTATGATGATAGGCGAGATGATCGGCAGGATGGAAATCGGAGCAACTCTAGGAACCGCGGCAACTACAAACCACGACCTCAGAGGACCCCCGAGTTACCCTTCACTGAGCAGATAAACGCTCCTTGCTACTTGCACGCGTACACGACTTTAAAGATAATAAGAAGAAGTCAAGTCACCTGATCAGAGACTGTCGACAGTTCATCGAGATGCAGAAGCTCATTCAGCGAGCGGCGGCTACCACCACCACCACCGCCTCCACCTCGGCCACCGGGTTCAGCAAGCTCAGCCTCACAACAACAACGAGTCCTTTCCACCACCACGAGGGCAGATGAGCATGATCCACAGAACCGGTGTTTCGAGAAGGGAGATGAAGAAGCTCACCCAAGAAATCAACCTGGCAGAAAGTATCATGGCCAATATCCCTGAATACATCGACTGGTCATCTCAGAGCATTACGTTCAGCAGAGCAGATCACCCGATGACAATTCCAAAGCCAGGACATGCTGCGCTAGTAGTTGAAGCACAATTTGGAGGATTTAAGATGAGCAAAGTTTTCATGGATGGTGGAAGCGGACTAAACCTGATATTCCTCGACACGATCAAAGGTATGGGAATCACGATGAGGATGCTAGAAGAGACAGATACCTGTTTCCACGGGATCCTCCCCACCTCGCCGGCGTACTCTATTGGCAAAGTTTATCTGAACATTGTCTTTGGTACACCCAACAACTTCAGGAAGGAAAAGATCGAGTTCGAGGTGGTAAATTGGGAATCATAGTACCACGCTATACTCGGACGATCAGCTTATGCCAAGTTCATGGGCTGTGCCACTATGCATACCTCAAGCTGAAAATGCCTGGGAACAACGGGGCAAACATCACAGTCTATGGAAGTTTTTCACGCTCGGATAATTGTGATCGCGATTTCCAGAGGATCGCTGCAAAGTTTGGGCTCATGCAGGAAGCTGTTGATCTCCCTTTAAAATCATCGGCACACGATAGTAAGGCATATGAACGCGTCAGGAAGACGAAGAAGAAGCCATCCGATCTCACTCTAGAAGCTTCGACAGTGAAAACTTCGGCAGCCGATGGCACAACGGTCATAGAAGAAAACAAAACGTTGGCAGTCACTACCGGGACTCCTGGCGAAATCAATGACGCTTCCAAAATCGCTGATGCGATGGACAAGCTAGAAGATAAGAAGAACCCTCCTCTTGCTTTAGCGGGCGGATAGCATTTAGTTTTTCCTTTCTTTTCAACAGGGCTCTTTATCGCCCCCTAGCATTGCAGTAATTTGGAACACCCGGACCACATCGTCATGAACCTCGTTTGCATATTTCGGCGAACATCGGTGCGACGAAGAACATGTCCAAAGTTTGCAATCCCGAAAAGCCTCTGAAATTACGAGTGCTAAAAGATGCAAAGCCAACGAACACACATACGGTACATAGATGCCTCAAAGAGTGCCGCACATAGCAAGGGTCAAGAAACACGTATATTAATGACCCACGTTTGGTACTTTACTTATGGAAGTATCAAGGAACGACGGAGTCATCGGCAGAGCTAGTGCTACCGATTTATTCGGGAGCTGCTGTCAAGACATGCATCGGTTGAAAGAAAAGTTGCACATACAACGGGTTTAGCAAGACCCGCAACACGAGCTGATCACTCAAATAATTTGCTGACCAACGAACACACATACGCTTAAACGAGTAATTAAGATTTGCTCCTTCAAAATTTGCCAACGGCATTAACATGGTAAAAATGCATGTATATGCACATACCGATAAAAGTAGTTTAAACTTAACAATCCAAATACTCGGATGTAGTAAGTAACCAAGTCTTCCATTTACAGTAGGAGCATGACTCTGAATTACTCTTGTGGAGTTTATTTCTCTTCAGGAGCCTTCGAGTCCTTTTCAAGCCTATCGACAATTATATTGGCAGGCAGTACCACCTTCGGGTACAGCGGCTCCAAATTACCCACCGCATTAGCAATTGTCAGCAGGTTTGCCGAAGGATAACGCACAAGGATGGCAAGTGTAAATCTAGCTCCTGCAAAAACTTGAGCTCGAACCAAGTTTTGGATCTTCTTGGCGTTACTAAATTCTGACATTAAAGTCAACAGCGTGGAAGGGACTGCGTTCAAAGGGAACATCATCTTCCATATTACTCTCAACCCTTTGTAGCACTTGTCGAAGAAGCGATGGACCTGCTGCACCCGATCTTGGAACTTCGTGACAGCAGAAGCCTTCGAGTGTTCTTTCTAGAAAACTTCATCTGATGATGATAGCTGAGTCAATGCATTCACACGCTCGTGAATCCGCTTGTTCTCTTCAGCAGGGTTCATAGCTACGACTAGCAAAAGAAACAGGGGAAGATAAGACGATGCATTTTGTAGAAAAACAAGGAGGAAGAGGACAAGGGGGCTTACAGTTGAAACTTTCTGTGGCCCTATGCAATTCCGTAAGAGCATAGCGCTCTACGTCAGCTGCAAGCTCACTCTTCTTTCTGATAATAGCAGCCAAGGCATAAGTACTGTGCAAATCATTTTCCATCTGCGTGATCCGATCCTTCATACGCTGGAGTCGATCACTTTCAGAGACAGCACACGAAGAATCATCGACAAATGTAGGTACGGGGAAAACCTGCAAAACATTGTTAAAGCGCATGATGGATTGCGTGGATCTGGCACTTGAAGTTACTCCCATCGAGAGAGTGCAAATAAAAATGTCATAACAAGAGTACACTAGCAACATTGCCAGCGTGGAATTTATTACAACCACACAAGTCTTATGGCGGGACATTGTTTTAACCAAGCCAAATTACAAGAATCAGAGGGCTTGGGTCTGGTTTGAAAAACTTGGACCAACTGGTGATTTCTTTGCTGAAACCAGTTCAAGGAGTTGGCGAGCAAACTTAAGAGCCAAAGTTTTAAAAACACCCAGGTCGACAAATTGCCCATCTTGCTCTTTCGGCAGTTCTTTGGACATTTCTTCAATATCGGCTTTGAAGCCATGACCCATCATGAGCTGGAAGGCTAGGAGGGCGCCATAGGTACGCGAAGTACGTTTGAATACCTCGATAACTTCCTTGGTGTTGACGGCGAAAGCGTCGATCAGCTACCCCAAAGTCTTGTCTTGATTAATCTTGGGGAAGATCATCGAGTGCATCCGGGCCATGGCTCCCTTACCCTTCTGAAGGAGGTCCTGCGTGAGCTGGTGAGAAGCAAGGGTCATCGACAGAGCATTCACCGGGGAATTGTTCGGAAGCTTGTCCAGAGCTTCGACAGGAATATCAGCGGCCTCTGCGAAAAACGAAATAAGAGGAATTCATTAACAAAGGATAGAATCCGCAAGTTAATAATCAACAAAAGAGCAGAAAGGGAATTACTGAGCAAGGCCAAAGATGATCGTCCCTTTCAATCGCCCAAGCCTCAGTGGCTAGCCTGGATGCCTCTTCGTCCTTTAGTCTCTTCTTCAACCCCTCGAGCTCCTCCTTCAGGGAGTCGACTTCCTGGCGAGCTTCGGTAGCTATCTTTATTGCGCCCTCCAGGTTCGAGGAAGAAGACTTGACCTCCTTTTGCAGTTGGGCCTTGTCAGCTTCCAGGGAAGTGTATTAAGAGGCGAAAGTCTCTAAATATGATATGACAGCTCGCAAATCCTTAGGAGATAAGGAAAAACAGGTATCAGATGAAAAACTATTAACCAAGGTTCATTCAAGAAGAATCTTGCAGAAGAAGACTCACAAGTTTTCCTGAAGAAGGAGCTGCGGCTGCCGAAGGAATATCCTTCCCTTTGGAAAGGGAAGAAGCAGTCGATATCTGGGCTGTGGGGGCTGCAGCAGGGGCCGAAGCCTCGAAGCTGCAGGATTCACCGGAACAGTGCTGGATTTGACCTTCTTGGGCGGAGGCTCGGTGAGACCTTCGTCACTACGAAAATTGGCAAAGTCAAGAAAAGAATGTGAATGACAAGGACAGAGTACAAATTCTGGGAAAGGAAGCAAGGAGTTACAGGTCGAAAAGATCGTCTTCGTCGGCAAAGCCGCCGGATGGTCTCTTCAAAGGCGACGCCTCAGCCTCCTCCACAGCTGCATCAATAAAGGCAGCACGATCATCGTTGTCATCGTGCATTGACCACGCTGTGTCGCTAAAATCGTTGGCTGGGGATGGAGGATTGATAAAGTCAGCTTCAGAGTTCATCGGATCATCGCGTTTATCCTTTGGGCTTGCATTTTCTTCGGAACGAAATCCTACAGGGGCTGAGGAATCTCTTCCTTCAGAAGTATCGTTCGGCAGCTTGCAAATCTACAGGAGCCATGGCAATCTGTCGAAGTAAAACACGTAAGAACAATGGCGGTCGCATTGATTAAGGGAAACAGCGCAATAAGAATATGGAGAGGAAAATTTACCTCCATTGACGGATGATCAGCATCAAACGGAGGATGGGAAGATATCAGCGGGATTGAATCTTTCTGGCTGAAGAGAGTGAGGCGCCGAACTTCATCAAGCAGTTCCTTTTCTGATAATTCGGCTATATTTATCCTAGTCTCATCCTTGGGACCCGAATATAACCACATCGGACGAGCCCTAACCATGATCGGTTGAACTCGACGCTTCAAAAACACAGTGAATACCTCCGTGCCTATCATGGTCTGGCCATCGGCTTCCTTGATTCGAAGAAATCTGTCAAATAACTTCATCGGGAGAAAGGATATTTTTCCAAGATTGCTTAGGCTTGGCTTCGAGAACATCGGAGAAGTGAGGGAGCTGGGATTCAATTGTTGAAGAGTCCATAATATAGAACCACTTCAGCCTCCACCCTTGCACAGACTCTTTCATCGGAAAGTTGAAATAATTGACTTCTTTACGAGCAACAAACCCGACTCCGCCAATGACAAAAGATCCGCCACTGCTGTTGTACCTCTTGACGAAGAAAATTTTCTTCCACGGACCAAAGTGAGGCTCAATGCCCAAAAACGCTTCACAGAGGGTGATAAAAATAGCAAGGTGAAGGATTGAATTGGGAGTCAACTGCCATAGTTGGATTTCGTAAACTCGAAGGAGATGGCAAAGGAATTTGTGAGCGGGGAGTGAAAGACCTCGGTACAAGAACGACAAGAACATCACGGTAAAACCAGCGGGAGGATTGGGCCGTGAAATCGCACCTGGAAGAATGACATTCCCCTCGTCGGAAGAAATAAGTCCAAAGCTTCGAGCTTTCTTCTCATCACGCTTTGTGGTGGTGGACATCGGCCAATCGCCGGGGCTGGGCCCAGCCGTGGAGCTTGATAGCGCTGGCGGCGCCGGAGCTAGAGGAGGAGCATCTGGAGCGCCTCTCCTCGGCGGATTTGGAGAAGCCTTGGCAGCGGCGCCGCTGCTCGTAGCACTGGTGGCGACGGAGGAGTTCTTCTTCTTCACCATTATTGGATCTTAGGAAGATCTGGAAGCGGCGGCGGCGCAGCGGTTATGGATAAAGGAGATGGAAGAAGGAGTAGTGGATGCAAGGATGGAGTATGGGAAAGGGAGAGCTTTCTCCAAAATATTATAAAGTATAAGGAATGAGCGGGCACGTGTCATCGTTCCTAATTTATTAAGAGGACCCTCTTTTCGTCATTGGTCGCAGAAATCGAGGAGACGCCTTGGTAATTGTACGTGAGTAGCAGTCATTTCTTAAAATAGAACCGCGCAGAGCTAGGGTAGGCCCGTCAGGTCACGTCCTGTCAATCAAACCACAGCAGTGGTTGCGTCATCAATGACGTCATGAAGCTCGCCGGAAGCATCCAAAAACAAAAAGCGTCGGGTGGTCAACTTGAGTCTATGCATGGATTGCAAGCATCCATACCTAGACTCGGGGGCTACTCCCATTGGGAGCGCTGGACGCGCACCCGATAAACGTGAACTTGAAGATGTTCCTGCGAAGAAAAGCGTGAAGAAATATTTGAAGAAAAGGATGGGATGATCAGCTCGAGTCTGCACCCGGTCACAAGCGCACGTGCCCAGACTCGGGGGCTACTCCCATCGGGAGCGCTGAACGCGCACCCGATAAAACTTTTTTGCACTCCAGGATCATGCCCGGGGACTTGATTCTGTGTAGGGTAGCGTTGTTTTTCCATCGGCAGTTAACCAGCAAATCTGGGCACGTTGCTCAATATCCTTTACGCGTTAAAACTTTAATGAAAAGTATAAGCCTCGATGCAAATGTATCGGGTAACCTATGAAGACCTGCAGAAAACTTCGGCAGGAGAAGACGTTCGAGTAGCACAACTTGAGTCTACGCACGGATTGCAAGCATCCGCACCTAGACTCGAGGGCTACTCCCATCGGGAGCGCTGGACGCGCACCCGATAGAAGAAGATGAGACCACAAGATGGAGAAGAACATTCAGTGGAGGCATGCTTTAGTCTCTACCCGAAATATCTTCGGCTAGACACTCGGGGACTACTGACGTGGGCATTACCCTTCGGGTAACCGACATTGCCCTATCCTGTACGGCCCAGCTGGAGGCCCATGAAGATACCCGATGGCAAGGTGGGCCACTAGGACGGTGCTGGAGAGGATTCTTTGAAGAACAAGACAATGAAGAGTCGAACAAGGAAAGTTTAGAGGTAGGTCTTTTGTAAACCTAGTCGTACCCGGACAGATCTCTTGAGACCTGGCCTCCTATATAAAGGCCAGGAGATGGGCTGCCGAGGGACACAATCAATCTTAGCAACTTTAGCCACCATAAGTCTAGAGCTAGGTCGCCGTAACACTTAGCTTCTCGACGAGATCACAGCCGAAACCTTCGGCACCCCATTGTAACCCATTATTTTCATAATCAAGATCAGACAGGCAGGACGTAAGGGTTTTACCTCATCGAGGGCCCCGAACCTGGGTAAATCGCTCTCTCCGCTTGTCTGTTAACCGATGTCTCGTGTCAGCCTACAAGATTCCATCAATCCTAAGCCCTAATCGGAGGGCATTGCCGAGGAGTACCCTCGACACATGGCGACTCCAAAGGGGTTCTTGGTGTGGCGTTGTTCCTTGGCGAGCCACGGGTCCGTTTTGCGGGGTCCCTGGTCGAAGTACTTAGCCTTTCAAGTCACCTGCCTAAGGTAGAGGAGGGCGTTTGTGTGTTGTATAGCGTAGCACTATACGGTTGCTGGGGCTCGGAGGGCTGGTCGAGCGGGCGACCCTGCTGTTGGATCCAGTCGCCGTTTTCGCTTGACGGCGTAAGGGACGCGGGGCTAGCCAGACCTGGTGTTGCGACTGGCGTGCGTGGCGCGCCCTTGTTAGCCGAGCTACTTGGCTGATCGTGGATTGCTCTGCCAGCAGCAAGAGAAAGTCTCCTAGTCCCTGAGTCGCGCGATTTGGCGACTGGGCTCGTGATGGTGAGTTGGGAGATATGTTCATGCGGTGCGCGGTGGCGAGGGGATTGACGAATGCGATTGGGGCAACAAACGAATTTATTGATACTCAGGTGTTTCTTACATGTCTTCTTGTTGTAAAACCGTCGGACGAGGTTAACATTCCAGGGGCGCTTGACCTCCCTGGTGAGTGGCTCGCCTTTGTCGTCTTTGCGAACGTCGGTGAGGTAGTAGGCGTCGTTGCCGAGTACGCGGCTGGCGGCGAATGGTCCTTCCCATGGGGGGAAGCTTGTGCATCCCTTTCTTGTCCTGGATTAGCCGAAGGACGAGGTCGCCCTCTTGGAAGGAGCGACTGCGGACGCGGCGACTGTGATAGCGGTGAAGGCCTTGCTGGTAGATGGCCGTTCTGGAGAGCGCGAGGTCACGTTCCTCGTCGAGGAGGTCGATGCCATCTTGGCGGGCGAGCTTGTTTTCTTCCTCGGCGTAGTTGGCGACCCTGGGCGAGTCGTGGTCGATGTCGGTTGGCATGACTGCTTCAGCGCCGTACACCAGGAAGAAAGGCGTGTAGCCCGTTGACCTGTTTGGGGTTGTGCGAATGCCCCAAGGCACTGAGGGTAGCTCTTCTGCCCAGCACCCGGCCGCGCGCTCCAGAGGTACCTCCAGTCGCGGTTTGATTCTGTGTAGGATGCTCTGGTTTGCTCGTTCGGCTTGGCCGTTTGACTCAGGGTGTGCGACTGAGGCGAGGTCGAGTCGAATTCCCTTCTCCTCGCAGAAGTCGGCCATTTCTCCCTTGGCGAAGTTAGTGCCGTGGTCGGTGATGATGCTATGCGGGTACCCGTAGCGGTAGATTAATTCTCGCAGGAACTTCGTGGCGGTCTTGCCGTCGCATTTCTTGATCGGTTTTGCCTCGACCCACTTTGTGAACTTGTCAACTGCGACGAGGAGGTGAGTGTACCCGCCGGGGGCTGTTTTAAATTTCCCCACCATGTCCATGCCCCAGACGGCGAATGGCCAGGTAAGGGGGATGGTCTTCAACACCGATCCCGGCAGGTGCGACTGGCTCGCGTACTTCTAGCATCTGACGCATGCGCGGACGAGGTCGACTGCGTCTGCGTGGGCTGTTGGCCAGTAGAAGCCGTGTCGGAAGGCTTTGGCCACAATCGAGCACGCACCTGCGTCATGGCCGCAGTCGCCCGCATGAATGTCGCGCAGGATTTTGCGACCTTCGTCGGCGGTGACGCACCGCTGGAACACTCCAGAGACGCTGCGTTTGTAGAGCTCATTGTTGATGATGGTGAAGGACTTGCAGCGGCGCACGAGCATGCGTGCTTCTGTCTCGTCCATTGGTAGTACCTGATGCTCGAGGTAGTTTATATACGGTTCCGTCCAGTCCCCAACATCGGAGGCGAGTGCGACTAGCACGGAGTCGGGTGCGGGTGGTTCGGCGATGTCGATCTCCCGGGGCACACGCACCGACGAGTGGGTGAGGATGTCGAGGAAGACGCTTGGAGGAGGTGGAAGCCGCTTGGACCCGAGCCTGGCCAGTGCGTTTGCTTCTTCGTTCTTGTGCCTGTCGACCCACTCGACGACGTGACCGGCGAAGTTGGCGCCGGCCTGGTCGACCGCTCGCTTGTAGGCGATCATGTTGGCGTCGGTGGCGTCACAGGTGCCGGATGTCTGGCTAGCGATGAGGCCGGAGTCGCCGAGGCAACACAGTCGTGTCGCGCCCATCTCTTTTGCGATGCGCACATGCCGTGGAGGAGTGCCTCATATTCGGCCATGTTGTTGGTGCAGGGCTCAAACTTGAGCTGCAGGACCTACCTCACGAGATCGCCATTTGGGGAGATGAGGACGACCCCTGCTCCCGCCTCTTCAAGGTTCTTGGAGCCGTCGAAGTACAGGGTCCAGTACTTGAGGTCCGCTGGGGAAGTTGGCTGCTGAGCTTCTTCCCAATCGATGACGAAGTCAGCTAACGCCTGAGACTTGATTTCACGGCGGGCTTCGTAAGTGATGTTGTGGACGCCGTGTTCGACTGCCCACTTGGCGATTCGGCCGGTTGCGTCGCGATTGAGGATGATGTCGGCGAGTGGTGTTGAAGCGACCACCTTAATGGGGTGCTCGTGGAAGTAAGGTGCCAGTCGCCGCTGGGCCCTGAGTACTGCGTATACAAACTTTTGGTAGTGCGGGTACCGTTGCTTCGACTCGGTTAGGGCTTCGCTGATGTAGTAGACTGGGCGCTGTGTGAGCTGCTCCTTTCCTTCTTCCTTGCGCTCAACGACCATGACTGCACTTATTGCGCGATTGGACGCGGCAACGTACAACAGCGTGGTCTCTTGCGGGAGTGGGGCCGCGAGGACAGGAGCGTTCCTCAGGGATTCTGGAGTTCTTCCAGGGCCTTCTGTGCTTCATCCGTCCACTCGAACGAGTCTGATTTCTTCAAGAGACGGTAGAGTGGTGTGGCCTTGTCGCCGAGTCGGGGGATGAAGCGACTGAGCGCTGCGACTCGCCCGGCGAGTTTCTGTGCGTCGAGCAGGCAAGTTGGTCTTTTTGTTTGCATGACCGCCGAAGTCTTGTCCGGGTTAGGCTCGATGCCGCGTTTGGAGACGACATAGCCAAGGAGTTGTCCGGACGGGGCCCCGAAGGTGCACTTCAAGGGGTTGAGCTTGATCTGGTAGCGCCTTAGATTGGCGAAGGTTTCGGCGAGGTCGGCGACTAGGTCATCTTGCCGAGTCGACTTGACCACCACATCATCGATGTAGACGTGGACATTGCGACCGATCTGGCTCTCGGGGTAACTGTTCATGCACCGTTGGTAGGTGGCTCCGGCGTTTCTGAGGCCGAAGGTCATGGCTGTGTAGCAGTAGGCACCGAGTGGCGTGATGAACATCGTTTTCTCCTGGTCTTCTACTGCCATCTTGATTTGATTGTACCTGGAGTATGCATCGAGGAAGCATAGCGACTCTGATCCCGCGACTGCATCGATGATCTGGTCGATTCGCGGTAGGACGAATGGGTCCTTGGGGCAGGCGCGGTTGAGGCTGGTGTAGTCGATACACATTCGCCACGTTTTGTTTTTATTTAGCACCAAGACTGGGTTTGCCAGCCATTTGGGATGCTTGATTTCCATGATGAACCCGGCGGCGAGTTGCCGGTTCACTTCTTCGGCGATTGCGCGCTGACGCTCTTCGCCCACGGGTCGCATCGCTTGCCGGACGGGGCGTGCGGTGGGGTCAACATGTAGTTTGTGCTCAGCAAGTTCTCTCGGGACACCTGGCATGTCAGAAGTTTTTCCATGCAAAGACATCTCGATTCTCATGGAGGAACTTGATGAGCGCGCTTTCCTATTGGGCGGACAGGCCTGTCCCAATGGTAACCTACCTACTCGAGTCGTTCTCTACAAGATCTACTTGGCGAGTGTCTGTTGTAGGCTTGAAGGTTGCTGCGGACGAGTCGAGCTCAGTCGGCTTCTCGAGGATGGCGGGGTCGTTGCGGTCGACTGGGTACTTGGCGAGCTCGGCGGTGTTGTCGCGTTCCTCGGCGATGACGGCATCGGCGAGCTTGGCGTCGTTGTCCTCGCACTCCACGGCCAGGTCCGGGTCGCCGTGGACGGTGATGACGCCGCGCGGCACGGGCATCTTCATCATGTTGTAGGCGTAGTGAGGCGTGGCCATGAACTTGGCGAACGTCTGGCGGCCGAGGACGCAGTGGTATGGGCTGCGGAAGTTGACCACCTCGAAGGATATCCGCTCGGTGCGGTAGTTCACAGGTGTGCCGAAGGTTACCGGCAGCGTGACCTTGCCAATTGGGAAGGCCTTCTGCCCCGGGACGATGCCGTGGAAGGTGACGCTCGTATTCTCGAGGCGCGAGTCGGGTAGGCCGAGTCGCCGGAAGGTGTCATAATACATAATGTTGATGGAACTTCCTCCATCCATCGGTGTCTTCGGGAGCCAGTAGTCGGCAACCTTGGGCCTGACGATAAGCGCCACTCGCCCCGGGTACTCGATGCGTGGTGCGTGGTCGTCGCGGCTCCACGTGATGCTCTGCTCGGACCAGTTGAGCCAGTGGGGGACGTCTGTGACGACTGCATTCACGGCCACCGCCCGTGCGAGGACTTTCCTGTCGCGGCGGTCGCCGACCCCGGTAAAGGTGTGGAGCGAGCCAGTGCTACGGCCGAACCTGTCTTCCTTGTGTTGGTCCTGGTCTTTGTTGCGGTCCTTGTTCTGGTTTCTGCCGTTGCCCTCCTTGGCGCGGTGGGCCTTCTCTATCTGCTTCAGGGAGAAGCAAGTCCCAGTCGTGTGGGTGGAGGGCTTGCCCTCCCTGCTGTGGTAGATGCACGGGGCGTCCAGAAGGCTACGTGCGTCGAACCGCTTGCCCTGGGGGCGGTCTTCTCTTGGTGCACGGTTGTCTCGGCGGAAGGACTTCGGGTCGCGCTGCTCGTAACCGGCGTTGGCGACGAACTCTGTGTGACCGCCGTCGGCGCGGCGCTTGCCGTTGCTTGGTCGGGCGCTGAATCGGTAGTCGCCGCGGCGAGTGTCGGTGTGAGTGGGGCGGCAATTGCGCCGCTTCCCGTACTCGTCGTCCGAGTCGACCGTAGGGTCTTCGTCGGCGTAGCGCTGGGCGATATCGAGGAGCTCGGCGATGGAGATGTTGTCCCTGCTGACGCGGCGGAGCTTGGCGCCGAGTGGCTCGTATCGGCAACACCGCCGGAAGCAGTAGATCGCCGTGTCTGTGATGATGCCACTGGAGGTCGTCCACATGTCCTGCCAGCGTTGCACCCACCGACGAGTCGATTCGCGTGGGCCCTGAATGCAGCAGTCCAGGTCCTCTATGGTGGTGGCGCGGGTGTACGCGCTGGCGAAGTGCTGGATGAAGGCGGCGCGAGCCTCCTCCCATGAGTCGATGCTGTTCGGGGTGAGGGTGTTGAACCAGTGACGATTCACTCCATCCATCATGAGGGGCCGGTAGCGGGCGGCGAGCAGCTCGGAGTAGCCCTGGATGCCCATCGCCATGGTGTACGAGTCAATCCAGACCGTGGGGTCGATGTGAGTGTCATACTTTTCGATGTCGCGGGGGCCCTTGAACACCACGGGGTAGGGCTCACTTCTGATCATGTGGCCGACGCATGCTTGGCCGACTCGGTTGAACGCACTCTGGCGCGGGAGCTCGTCGGCGAAGCGGTCGTTCAAGCGGTTGCGCGCTCGCCACTCTTGGTCGTTGACGATGTGTGTGCGCGCGTCGATTGGCTGCCCGTTAGCGGCGACCATCGCTCGCGGAGGGCGCGGCTCGACTCGGTGTGGCGGGCAGTTGTTGACGTTGGCGACTGCGCGATTCGCCGCTGCTGATGACGCGGCGCGGCTAGCGGACGAGCATGAGTAGAGCTGTCCCTGGGAGTCAGCGGCAGCATGCTGTTGCTCCAGGGCCTTGGCGACTAGGGCCTTGGCGTGCTGGACGAAGATTGCGCCGTCTCCCGTTTCGGGGAGGTTGGCGAGGGCGGCATGTGCAACCGCGACGTTGTCGGCCGGCGACGAATGAAGAGGTAGGTCATTGGCGTCGACCTCCGAACGGGGCGCTAACCGTCAATCAGGTGGTGGAGGGGGTGGTGGTGGCGCGCCATGCGCCACTCTGCTGGCGGCGGCCCGACTCGACTCGGGGACGCCGTGATTTTGGATCTGGGCGACCCGGACATTTCTGTCCGGGTCGTCGAAGTTAAGGCGAGTGCTAGGCAAGCCATGTGCGCGGGCGCGCTCCATGCGTAAGCGATTACGTTCATTGCGGTAGTGGGCACGGCTCTCACCGAGTCCTGCTCGAGGCGGAATTTCTGCCGCTCAACGAGCTCCGTCTTCCTCTGCTCCTCCAGGGCCGCCTGATGTGCTTCGATCTCGGTTGCGGTCGCGGTTGCAGGGAGTGGCATGGAGAAGGGATCTAGCGGGGGTGGAGCTTCGTCGCCAGTCGCCATAAAGACGGCGGTGGGGTACTGGTACCGCGTGGTGTCGACAGAGTCCGACTCGGAGTCGCTGCTGAAGAGGGGGAGGACGGAGTCGTCCTCAAAGTCACTCGGGTTGGAGACCGGGGTGATGGAGTCCCCGAACAACGTTGTGGTGATGGATCCTGCGACTGACGCAGTGGCCGCCGAGTCGGCGTCGTCCTCAAGGGCCGACTCGCCCTCGACGTGTACTTCGCCGGTGAGGGGGAGAGTGGCGGTGAGGGGTTGCCCTGGCGCAAAGGGGTCGTGCAGCCAGCTAGGGCGAACCTTGGTGGGGTCGCTGACGCCGGCGAGCCTGACGAAGAGATTGATCGTGCCGACTGGCACCATCCAAGCGTGCGCGAGGGGCGACGAGGCCGGCCGGTAGGAGCTCGGCTGGATGTGGAAGAAGTTGCCCGTGGCGATCATCCTGCCGGAGGCGACCGACCGGCGCACCGGCGAGTAGGGCCTCGCCGCAGCTCGGAGGCCTGATGTCCCATGGCCCACGGTGGGCGCCACTGTCGTGGATGTGACCACGTCAGGTGCTACGGGGGGCAGCACTTCGTTGATGCGGGGGCAAGGGAACACAGCCATCTGTGGAACGAGGTGCACAAGACGCAAGTTTTATCCAGGTTCAGCCCCTCCGGAGAGTAAAAGGCCTACGTCCTGCTGGATCTATTACTCAGTGGAGAATTACAATGGGGGGCTCAGTCGGCGGCTACGCCAAGAGCTACAAGGGGGAGATTGGATCTCAGATGACGTGTTTTCTAGGGTCTAGCTCGGGGGTTTATATAGGCACCCCCGATCTAGGGTTACATGGAGATAAGCCTGAATCATATCAGTTGCTACTAATCCGGGATTCTTCGCTCCTCTTGCAAGTAATCTCCTTCTTCAGTCGCACGGGCCTTCATCCAGTCGGCCCACCCAGGGGTCTCAGCCCAGTCGTCGTACGGCCCAGCCATGCAGTCGCTCCGGCGACTGGCACCCTTCCTGGGCCCCTTGCTCCATGGCGAGTGGAACTAGTAACACACCCCCCGAGGGCATATCCCCAAAACCTGATGCGCCACAAACCGAATGAATGATTTGGGATGTTCCGGCACCTGGCTTGCTCCGGACAGCCTCTGCAGTTTGTTTAGTAGCAACAAGAAGTAATTCCTTAACTCGGGCTTGTTGCTTCACCAAAGCATCACCCGATCAATGATCTAATTCCTCAACTGTGGCTTGAGCAGCCCTAAGAGTTTTATCAGGAGTACTATACTTCAGCTTCTTTGTCGGCATAAGGGATGCCGACACAGACATACCGGAATGCGCTTCTCGACGTAAGCCCTTTTCTAAGTTATGGCCACTAAGTCGGGTTGCTGCTACTCTGCTAGGATCTACATATACGGAAGCAAAGCCATGGGCTACATTGTACTCACGTAGGGTGATGTTCAATGCCTGTTGGGCACGACCCATGATGTCTACGCACGCTTCTATTCCTGTAGACAGTGTTGGGCCTCCAAGAGCAGAGGTTTGTAGAACAGCAGCAAGTTTCCCTTAAGTGGATCACCCAAGGTTTATCGAACTCAGGGAGGTAGAGGTCAAAGATACCCCTCTCAAGCAACCCTGCGAAGACAAGTCTCTTGTGTCCCCAACACACCTAATACACTTGTCAGATGTATAGGTGCACTAGTTCGGCGAAGAGATAGTGAAATACAAGTAATATGGATGATTATAAGTAGTAATTGCAATCTGAAATACAAATGGCAGCAAGCGAACATGTAGCAGAACTTGCTGGAAATGGTGTTTCAATGCTTAGAAACAAGGCCTAGGGATCATACTTTCACTAGTGGACACTCTCAACAATGATCACATAATAAATAAATAACTTCTCCTCACTTGTGCTACTCTCAAACACTCTCTTGTTGGATAACAAACACTATTCATTGTGTAGGGCTACAAGAGCACCCTCAAGCCGGAGTAAACAAACTCCACAATGTCATAAAGGAATCACACACGATGCGCACACTGTCACCGTCACACCGTGGAGAGTGAATCCGGAGTTCATATTAAAGTAACCTCTAGAGTGCATAATAGACCGTTGCAATTTAGACCGAGTACTAACATAGCATACACACTGTCAACGATAGCTATGAAAGGGGGAATAGATCACATCAATACTATCATAGTAATAGTTAACTTCATAATCTACAAGAGATTACAATCATAAGCTACGCCAAGTACTACATGATGCACACACTGTCAACTTTACATCATGGAGGAGGAATAGACTACTTTAATAACATCACTAGAGTAGCACATAGATTAATAGTGATACAAAGCTCATGATCACATAAAGATCACACCACGGGAGAGAGAGATGAACCACATAGCTACCGGTAGAGCCCTCAGCCTCGGGGGAGAACTACTCCCTCCTCATCATAGGAGACAGCAACGGCGATGAAGATGGCGGTGGTGTCGATGGAGATGACTCCGGGGGCAATTCCCCGTCCCGGCGGCGTGCCGGAACAGAGATTCTGTCCCCCGAAACTTGTCTTCGCGATGGCGGCGGCTATGGAACTCTTCGTGGAATATGACTGGATGATTTATGGTTTTCGCGACGGGGAGAATATATAGGCGAAGGGGCGATGTCGGTGGAGTCCCGAGGTGGCGTCCCCACCTGGTGGCGTGGTCAGGGCTGGGCCCGCACCCCCCTAGGGTGTGGGCACCTCGTGGCCCCCCTTCGTCTCTCCTTCGGACTCCGTGAAGCCCCTGGAAAAATAAGAACGTGGCCTTTTGTTTCGTCCAATTCCGAGAATATTTCTGTGTAAGATTTACGAAACCAAAAACAGCGAAAGCGAGAACCGGCGCTTCGACATCTTGTTAATAGGTTAGTACCGGAAAATGCATCAAAATGATATAAAGTATGAATAAATCATGTAGGTATTGTCATAAAACTAGCATGGAACATAAGAAATTATAGATACGTTGGAGACGTATCAAGCATCCCCAAGCTTAGTTCCTACTCGCCCTCGAGTAGGTAAACGATAACAAGGATAATTTCTGAAGTGACATGCTACTATCGTAATCTTGATCAACACTATTGTAAAGCATATGAGATGAATGAAGTGATTCAAAGCAATGGTAAAGATGATGATTAAACAACTGAATCATATAGCAAAGACTTTTCATGAATAGTACTTTCAAGAAAAGCATCAATAAGTCTTGCATAAGAGTTAACCCATAAAGTAATAGATTCTTAATAGAAGGTTTTGAAGCAACACAAAGGATGATTAAAGTTTCAGCAATTGCTTTCAACTTGTAACATGTATATCTCATGGATAGTTGTCAACATAAAGTAATATGATGAGTGCAAATAAGAAAGTATGTAAGAATCAATGCACACAGTTGACACAAGTGTTTGCTTCTAAGATAGAAAGAAGTAGGTAAACTGACTCAACATAAAGTAAAAGAAAGGCCCTTCGCAGAGGGAAGCATGGATTACTCATGTGCTAGAGCTTTTTATTTTGAAAACATGGAAACAATTTTGTAAACGGTAGTAATAATTCATATGTGGTATGCATAAAACCTCCTATAAGTTGCAAGCCTCATGCATCGAATACCAATAGTGCCCGCACCTTGTCCTAATTAGCTCGGACTTCCATGGATTATCATTGCATTACATATGTTTCAACCAAGTGTCACAAAGGGGTACCTCTATGCCACCTGTACAAAGGTCCAAGGAGATAGATCGCATTTGATTTCTCAGTTTTGATAGATCTCAACTTGAGGACATCCATACCGGGACAACATAGAAAACAGATAATGGACTCCTCTTTTTAATGCTTTAAGCATTCAACAACAATAATATTCTCATAACAGATTCTGAGGATTAATGTCCAAGCTGAAACTTCCACCATGATACATGGCTTTGGTTGGCGGCCCAATGTTCTTCTCTAACAATATGCATACTCAAACCATTTAATCATGAGAAATCTCCCTTACTTCAGACAAGACGAACATGCATAGCAACTCACATGATATTCAACAAAGGTGTAAAAAGTTGATGGCGTCCCCAGAAACATGGTTACCGCTCAACAAGCAGCTTATAAGAACTAAGATACATAAGCGACATATTCATTACCACAATAGTTTTTAGGCTACTTTCCCATGAGCTATGTATTGCAAAGACAAGGAATGAAATTTTTAAAGGTAGCACGCAAGAAATTTACTTTGGAATGGCAGAAAAATACCACATATAGGTAGTTATTGTA
>NC_061510.1:195087418-195120583 GCF_022539505.1 Lolium rigidum | reverse complement strand
AAACATGATCTTCTTGAGAGTTCAAAACAATTGCCAAGTATCAAATTATTCAAGATAATATACCAATTACCACATGAAGCATTTTCTATTTCCAACCAAATAGCAATCAATGCTGAGGCTTTCAGCTTTCGCCATGAATATTAAAGTAAAATGAAGAACACAAGTGTTCATATGAAAAAGCGGAGCGTGTCTCTCTCCCACACAATGAATGCTAGGATCCAATTTTATTCAAACACAAACAAAAATAAAAGCACACATACGCTCCAAGTAAAGCACATAAGATGTGACGGAATAAAAATATAGTTTCACTAGAGGTGACCTGATAAGTTGTTGATGAAGAAGGGGATGCCTTGGGCATTCCCAAGCTTAGATGCTTGAGTCTTCTTGAAATATGAAGGGATGAACCATGGGGGCATCCCCAAGCTTAGACTTTTAACTCTTCTTGATCATATCATATCATCCTCCTCTCTTGACCCTTGAAAACTTCCTTCACACCAAACTCAAAACAATCTCATTAGAGGGTTAGTGCATAATCAAAAATTCACATGTTAAGCGAGGATACAATCATTCCCAACACTTCAGGACATTACCCAAGGCTAAGTTAATGGAACAAAGGAATCCGCTCAACACAGTAAAAGAGGCAATGCGAAATAAAAGGCAGAATCTGTCAAAACAGAACAGTCCGTAAAGACGAATTTTTTCGAGGCACTTAACAGGCTCAGATGAAAAAGCTCAAATTGAACGAAAGTTGCGTACATATCTGAGGATCACGCATGAATTTTTTCAGCATTTTACGAGTTTCCTATAAAGAGATCAACTCAAATTCGTGACAGGTAAAAATCTGTTTCTGCGCAGGAATCCAAATCTAGTATCAACTTTACTATCAAATACTTTACTTGGCACAAAAACGAAATAAACATGATAAGGAGAGGTTGCTACAGTAGTAACAACTTCCAAGACACAACAAAACAGCAGCAAAAAAACATGGGTTATCTCCCAAGAAGTGCTTTCTTTATAGCCATTAAGATGGGATCAGTAATTTTAATGATGCTCGCGCAAGAAATAAGAGTTGAAGCAAAAGATAGCATCAAAAGCAAATAAGAAACACTTTTAAGTCTAACCCGCTTCCTATGAAAAGGAATCTTGTAAATAAACAAGTCATGTAAGCATAATGCAATAAGCATAGGAAAACAAGACAAGCGCAACTTCAAGATTTTAAGCAAAGAGAGAGGTGTTTTAGTAACATGAAAATCCCTACAACCATATTGTCCTCTCTCATAAAGATTTTCAGTAGCATCATGAACAAACTCAACAATATAACTATCACATGAAACATTCTTATCATGAGCTACATGCATAAAATTATTACTCTCCACGTAAGCATAGTCATTACTATTAATTGTAGTGGGAGCAAATTCAATAAGATAGATATCATTATTATTCTCATCACCATAATCATCATATATAGGAGGCATATTGTAATCATAATTAATTTTCTCCTCAATAGTAGGTGGACTGAAAATATGATAGTCATCATTGTAATCATCATATATAGGAGGTAAAGTATCATCAAAGTAAATTTTCTCCTCCATGCTTGGGGGACTAAAAATATCATGCTCCTCAAAACCAGCTTCCCCAAGCTTAGAATTTTCCATAGCATTAGCAACAATGGTGTTCAAAGCATTCACACTAATAACATTGCCATTAGCATGCATATAAAGTTCCATAGGTTTTTTAATTCTCTCTTCAAACACATCATGTCCTAATTCAAGATAAAGTTCATAAAGATCTCTAATTTTTTTTGTTGTTTTCCATTAAGCCTAACTAGTGAAAATAAAAACAAGAGACAAAAAGATAAAATTGCAGAATCTAAAGGAGATACCTTCGAGCACTCACACACCGGCAACAGTGCTAGAAAATAGCTTAGTAGTCGGAGGATGTGAATACCTTTTACCTTACCTCCCCGGCAACGGCGCCAGAAAATAGCTTGATGTCTACGCACGCTTCTATTCCTGTAGACAGTGTTGGGCCTCCAAGAGCAGAGGTTTGTAGAACAGCAGCAAGTTTCCCTTAAGTGGATCACCCAAGGTTTATCGAACTTAGGGAGGTAGAGGTCAAAGATACCCCTCTCAATCAACCCTGCAATTAAGATACAAGAAGTCTCTTGTGTCCCCAACACACCTAATACACTTGTCAGATGTATAGGTGCACTAGTTCGGCGAAGAGATAGTGAAATACAAGTAATATGGATGATTATAAGTAGTAATTGCAATCTGAAATAAAAATGGCAGCAAGCGAACATGTAGCAGAACTTGTTGGAAACGGTGTTTCAATGCTTAGAAACAAGACCTAGGGATCATACTTTCACTAGTGGACACTCTCAACAATGATCACATAATAAATAAATAACTTCTCCTCACTTGTGCTACTCTCAAACACTCTCTTGTTGGATAACAAACACCATTCATTGTGTAGGGCTACAAGAGCACCCTCAAGCCGGAGTAAACAAACTCCACAACGTCATAAAGGAATCACACACGATGCGCACACTGTCACCATCACACCGTGGAGAGTGAATTCGGAGTTCATATTAAAGTAACCTCTAGAGTGCATAATAGACCGTTGCAATTTAGACCGAGTACTAACATAGCATACACACTGTCAACGATAGCTATGAAAGGGGGAATAGATCACATCAATACTATCATAGTAATAGTTAACTTCATAATCTACAAGAGATTACAATCATAACCTACGCCAAGTACTACATGATGCACACACTCGTCAACTTTACATCATGGAGGAGGAATAGACTACTTTAATAACATCACTAGAGTAGCACATGGATTAATAGTGATACAAAGCTCATGATCACATAAAGATCACACCATGGGAGAGAGAGATGAACCACATAGCTACCGGTAGAGCCCTCGGCCTCGGGGGAGAACTACTCCCTCCTCATCATAGGAGATAGCAACGGCGATGAAGATGGCGGTGGTGTCGATGGAGATGACTCCGGGGGCAATTACTCGCCCCGGCGGCGTGCCGGAACAGAGATTCTGTCCCCCGAAACTTGTCTTTGCGATGGCGGCGGCTACGGAACTCTTCGTGGAATATGACTGGATGATTTAGGGTTTTCGCGACGGCGAGAATATATAGGCGAAGGGGCGATGTCGGTGGAGTCCCGAGGTGGGGTCCCCACCTGGCGGCGCGGCCAGGGCTGGGCCCGCGCCCCCCTAGGGTGTGGGCACCTCGTGGCCCCCCTTCGTCTCTCCTTCGGACTCCGTGAAGCCCCTGGTAAAATAAGAACGTGGCCTTTTGTTTCGTCCAATTCCGAGAATATTTCCTTTGTAAGATTTCTGAATCCAAAAACAGCAGAAAACAGGAACTGGCGCTTCGGCATCTTGTTAATAGGTTAGTACCGGAAAATGCATCAAAATGATATAAAGTATGAATAAATCATGTAGGTATTGTCATAAAACTAGCATGGAACATAAGAAATTATAGATAATCGTTGGAGACGTATCAACCCACCTCGTTGGCTCCACTGAGAAGGTTCTAGCGCTACGCCTCCAACTCGGCTTGAGTCGCAACCACGTCGGCATCGGGTGCAACGGGCTTCAACAACTTGTCCATGGCGACCTGGAGAGGAGTTGCTACCGGGGGCACTACGGAGGTGTCGGCGATGTTCTGTTGCCACTCAGGCGCCTGCTTGGCCATGCGCCCGGACTTGGTGGGGTCTTCCTTGTTGCCGGATGCGGCCTTGCCGGTGCCGTCCGCGCCAGCCATCATCACCTCCACGCTACTAGCGGTGCGATCGGTACGCATGCCGCAGGATGGGCGAAGTGAGGGTGAATCCGGTGCCATGAGCGCCACAACAGGGAACCTGCGTGCTGTCGTAGTGCCGATGTAGATCCGGTGCACGCCGAAGAGCACGAAGCTGCCGTTCCTGTGGAAGGCTCCATTGGTGAATCTGCCAGCATTGTCACAGACGAAGTCCAGCGAGCCGAGCCTCTGGACGAAGCCAGAAACCACATGCTCGCCGGAGGCGGTGATGAACCTCGTCCGGATATGAACCCCAGCCGGCACAGGTGCTAGCCCCATGGTGGGCACCAACTATCGTCGTGGTGAACAAACAGATGCCATAGGTAGGCTTATCTTGAGGCCAATGTGCATCGAGTGTCGTTGCCTATTCGATGGTACCTCGGAGGAGGGATCCTCACGAGGGGGAGAAGAAGTAGGGGCCATCAAGCGGAGAGTCCTCGGGACGGTGGTACATGATTTTCCCAGCTTCGGAACACCTGCACGATGACAGGGCCTACTGCTTCTTGTCTGGAATTATCTCGGCGCTTTCGCGTTGTTACAATGAGTTGTGGTTGTGCCTCTAGGGCTCCCAGGATCCGGTTTATAAAGGCGCCAGGATCTAGGGTTTACACGAAGAGTCCTAGCCGGAATACAAGTCGCCTAACTACGGAATATTACATTGCCATGCACGTCAAGGATCCGCCTTCCCTTATACGCCGTACTGGATCCGGCTACCCCTGATGGGCCAGGCCGGATCCAACTTCCAGAGTTGGTCGGTGGATCCAGCTCCTCGTTCCTGGGCTGTACTTCATCCATCTTGATCTACAGCAACTGGACCGCTCGATGGGCCATACGCCACCATCACCGTCTATGGGCCACCCGGGCTTGCCGGATCTAGGCACTGTCGACGGTACATCCATGAAGTATACCCACAACACTGAGAGATCCGGAGGAGGGGGAGATGGAGAACACACACACGATGACACAAGGTTTTACCCAGGTTCGGGGCCCTCGTGAGGATGTAACACCCCTACTCCATGTATAAGCACACAAGGAGCTATAATGGTGATCCTCAAGCTCTTGGCTAGAGGTAAAAGATGAAGTTCTACAGAGGGAGAAACCCTAGAGAGTTAGCATATAAAGAGAGAGAGATCGTCCCGTGCAAGGGAGTGCTACCTCTCCTTATATAGTGGAGAGGTAGCTTACAAGAGAAGGAGCCCCGATAGTGGGAATCTTTGCATATGTAGAGCCAGTCTTGGATCGTAGCTTTGACCCTGGGCTCATGATGTCCTTCCCTGTTCTCTGTGGCACTGACTATTGTTGTTCTGTGCACTGTAGCCTTGTCAACACCCGGATTTTTAAGTCCAGATGCCTATTATGCCATACATCGCAATCCCAGGAAGATTGTTTTTGCGAGACATAACAGTTGATATCACAACACATCATTCATTACAAACCATAATTGTCTTACATCAAAGGATCACATGATCCAGTCTTAATACAATAGTTGATCTAATGATCAATTACAAAACACATAGTGGAAGCGAAGTAGTAGCGGTCCATCTGTTCCACAGGCAACTGTTGACGTCAGGAGTGGTCCTAGTTATCGTAGACGTCCTGCTGTCCATCTTCCTGGTACTGGGACTCCTCTTCATAGTCTGGCCATTTGAATAGCCAGGGACAAAGCCATGAGTACTTTAAAGTACTCGCAGACTAATACTAGTGTAAGCACTATCAAATATAGTAAGGGGGTTCTAAGCTCTAGGTTTATTTGCATAAAGCCAATTTTATTTCATAAGCACTTAGTAGTAAAAGACTCTTTATTTGCCTAACTAACTCAAGTGGAAACATTAGTGTCATTCCCACAACTCTGTTGTGGTCAAGTCAAATTCAACTTTCAAGTTCATTTCACCAGTCACCAGTCATATGTCACATTTTGAAAATGGTCTGATGATGGAACAGTATGGCCTTTCCAATCGTCCATAACCGTGGACACGGGTATTCGAATAGTTTTACACTCTGCAGAGGTCGCACACTTTTGCCACAACATTTGCAATAATCCGTCAGGGTTAACTGGCCCTGATTTATCACACTCCGTGTGCAGACTACCAACCATAACCTTGCACTTACATACCCTAGTACCGGCACCTCTCCCCATGAGCTTGGCCTCCCAGTGAAGACAAACCGTCATCCTGGGAACTGCACAGGGCTTGGGTAGGACATTCACCTCATTTTCACGTCATTTCATATATCAATGGAGGCAGCCTCGGCATAACCCCTATGACGCTTGTTTAGAGGGAACCCATACTAAAGCACTTAAATTTCTAGTTAAGCCCTACCCATGATCAGGTATTGTGGGGGTACTTTAAAATTGGAATGGTATCGCATCCGAACCCAACCATCAGTTTTCGTAAAATTCACCATGTCATTCACAAGTCATATTCACCTTCAAAACTTTCAATGGAATGACTCATCATTCTAAGGTTTTCAAAGTCATTTGATTCACATGTTCCCATCTAGAGTAGTCAATTTTAGTTTAGCACTAGCAACTAGCCATGAGGGGTGCTACCTAACTTATAGTTCTCTAAGATAACTTTGATACTCTTGCAATACTTCATATCTAGACCAAAGTGAACTACGAACGAAATAAACTTTGATAAACCAAAGTAAAGCTTGCATGACAAAAACTTTGGATTGGATCCTTAAACACAAAATAATATTGCAATGGTGCCTTGCTCTGGTAGAGCTTTGCATTAGGGTAGCTTGGTAATAGCTTCCAATAATATAGCTTGCTTTGAGTGGTACAGTGATCAAAGTTTTCTTCTTCTTCCTCGAAGTAGACCTCCTCCTCCTGGTAGTCCTCGGTACTAGCGTCTAAAAACGGATACGAGGTACACAATCACCAAACAAATCTTAGGGGCTTGACTAAACACACAAAAAGTGTTCACACAAGCTATTCTAGCATCGCATCCTTATTAACATGGTGGTTGACTTTGTTTTCTTTTTAAGAAAAATAATTTTCTCTCATTGAAATAATTATTAGGGTTGCTATTTATGGTCTTTGAGAAATAATTTCCTCTCATTGAATCTTATTAAGATTTAATCTCCTCAAATAATAATAAGGTATGAATACATGTTGACCAAGGTCAACACTTCATATTTATTATTTGGGAAAATGATTTAAATGAGGTGCTACACCTCATGCAATTTTAACACTAACATATTAATAATTTAATATCACCAAATAATACAATATGAGACTATATGGACCAAGGTCAATACCTCATGTTGAATTACTTGAGACAAAGATTTAAATGAAAGAAAACCACTCATACTATTTAATAAATAATTTTGGGTAATTTAAATGGACTAGAAATAGCCACATAGCCATTATTTTGCTCTAGCCCATGATCATAGTAAACACCTATGCTATATTTTTATGTATTCATGCAGAGTATTTGAAATGTGATTTATGAGAGTTGGAATCAACTCAAAATCATTTATGGTTGATTTTTAATAAATGTTTGAAGTTTGAAAAAGGCCCTGCCTTGTTAGTTTTGCTACATGGGTTCTACAGCAAATCTAGGGTTGAGACCAGTGGGGTTTGATAGAGAATTTTATAGGCTTTCCAACAATATAAAATTCATCAAATTTGGCTTGGTAGATTTTGTTCTATTTAAAATTGAATTGGGAACCAGTATTTGAATTCTACTAAATGAATTAAATCCGATTTGAATAACTGGGCTTGGCGGGAAAAGGCAATGGGCCAGGAGAGGGAAAAGGGGAGCAGGCCGGCCCAACTACGCGTCTCGCACGCAGCGGGCCGCCTGGCAGTGGACCCCGTCTGTCAGTGAGTTATAACTAGCGAAACGGTACGTGAAGCGTGGACCGTCGGATTAGAAGTAGATCTAACGGTGCACCGTCGTCGTCGTCGCCGGTGAGAGCCAGGGTTACTGGCGGCGAGCCTAGGGGGTCGGACAGCTCACCGGTGGTCGGTGGTCGGTGGTCGGCGATCGTCGGCGTTGGCGGTGTTCGACGTTGTCGACGATGGCGAGGCGAACGGTGGTCGAGGGAGCGGCTGGGGTGGCGCCAATCGTCGTCGCCGTCTTGCTACTGCCGCGGCGGTCGCCGATGAAATTCCGGCGAGGGAGAGGACAATGTGGAGGGGAGAGAGGTCGAGGAGAGTCAGAGATGAGAGGAGAGGGAGCTGGTGTGAAGAATGGAGGCGGGGGTTTCCTCTATTTATAGGGGCGCGAGGTGTTGCGGATGTCACCGGCGGGTCGGTGGCGTCGACGTGGCTACAGGGATGGAGAGAGTTGGGCGCTGATGCGGAGGTGTTGGCGACGTCATGGCGGTCCTGGGGTGCGTCTTTGTGTAGCAGGGGATGGACGGAGGCGTGCAAGCGACGTCGTCATCCTTGCAGCACCGTGGCGGCAGACGTCGGCGACAGTGCACGCATGAGCAGGCGAGGTTGTCCAGGAGGTAGGTGGCATCGTGGCGGAGCTGCGGGCGAGAGGAGAAGTCAAGGGGTGGTCGGAGTCAGCGGGGCGACGTCACGTACTGGTGTGTCCAGGGTGTGTCCTGGCGCGCTCTGGCGCGTCCTATCGTCTTGGGCGCGTCGTGTTCCAGGCGTTGGCTTGCTCTCCTGGGCCAGGGCTTGCGCCAGTAGGGTCAGGGGAGTGAGGCAAGCATAGTTGACAATGGTGGGAGAGAGAGGGGAGGACCAGGGTGAGGGTTGGGATGGTGGTGATCATGGTGGCCGGCATGGCATGGCATTGGATTTCTTGTGCATAACTCTTGGTCTCTGAGTGCATGGCATGCTTGTGGGAGGTGAGGCTGGTGGGTTTGACAAGGTGAGCAAGGTTGGGGAGGGGTAGAGTAAGCATATTGGATCAATGCCAATATGAGTGACATAAGCCATGTCATTGGTAGGTCTTGGGTCATGGTGATCATGGCTAGGCTTGATGATGTCAAATGGGAGTTGTTAGGGTACAATGCACTATAGATGAGCACAAGAGAGAGGAGGGTGAGGTGGTACATGGTGGTTGGAAAGTGGTTGTACTTCTAATTTACTCTATGTGATCAACATAGGTTACATGCAATGGTCTCATTTGTGTTTGAATTTGGCCAAATTTCTTCATAGATGTGTTCTAAATAATGTTTGGCATCAATTGGTGACATTGGTTTGGATTTTGGAGTTGATATGTGAAAATTCTAAAATTTGGGGTAATCTAGAATCTGTTTCAAAGTTGCCACTTTGCATGCTTATATTTGGAGTTTGACTTTGAACCAGCAAGGTTGACTTTGACCAAGTTGTTCACTTTCATGAGTACAATAGATCTGAGCAAAAATATTAGAAAGTTTAGTTTAGAAAAATTTAACTAAAGGGGCTCAAAGTGGGTAAGATGTTAAAAATGGCTCATGTGACCATTATCACATGCACTTAGGGTTTTTCATTTTCTTTTCTTTTGCTTTGATTTTCTTTGACCCAAAAGATGTTGTCTTGAGTTGAAATGGTATAGGATGGTGTTTTCAAGAATTAAAACATAGAAAGTGGGGCATTTGCTCAAGTTTGCAAATTGGCCAAACACTCGCATATGTCTCTCTTCCATTTGATTTTTATTTTCTTTCTATTTGGTTTCCCTTTGGATTTGGCCTAGTGAGTGCTAGGTTAGGTTTGTTAAAGGTTTCAAACCATTGAGGTAAAGTAAAAATGGCATAGTTCATTATTTGCAAGTATGGCTATTTGCTCACATAAGCTTTTCTTTTTAATTTAATTTCTTTTCTTTGTTTTACCTTTGATTGTGAAAAAGAGCAAGGTTTAGGGTTTAGGAACTTTTCAAAGTACTTCACATAAGCATCATGGCAAAACTCACAACATTTAGGCATGAGCACTATGCACATTATAGAACTCAAATAAAGTTTTTGTTGGTTCCAATTTTTGGAAAAAGGAAATTCATTTTTCTTCTTTGTTTGAAAAGTTGGGATGTTACAAGCCTCCTTCGTCATTGGCATGCTCTTGCTCCAGTTGGAACCTAGCGATGGTCTCGTCATGAGGAGATCTTCTGTATCTCCTCCATGTCCTATAGCGACACGACCGGATCTTGGACCAGCATCTGACCGTTGGCCCTATGCAAGATTCCTGGGCCAGCATAGGTGAAGTATGTTGGTACCCCTTGACCTGTACGCTGAATCCATATGTCGGATTACCTAGCGGGTTAACTTATGTCAGCATTAGAGCTCCGGCTTCATCTTAAGTCGGCATTAGAGCTCCGGCTTCATCTTAAGTCGGCTGACCTTTAATCCGGTCAACACTTGATTCACCATCGCACCGTAATCTGACATAGCTTGTTTATCCGGCATAACTACCTTATGCCGGCTAATCATGCCTAAGCTTGACCTACCGGGGTCGTCCCCCGGACATCTGCTCTACTATGCTTTGCCACCGCTATTGGTCGGCCCCTGCCGCACTCGGTTCGCACCTATGTGCCACCGCTATCGCTGGCATCCTCACACTCGGTTCACACCATACTCCTCTTGTACTTGTTTACAGTAGTTTCTCCTCCTACCGTGCACACACCTCCTCGCTTTACGGTAGCTTTCCCTACCACCATCCGCCTTCGGCATCGCACCGAACCCTGCTGGCCGCAACCAGGACGCTCCACGTGGACATGGCCATAACGCACAGAACACCGTGCACACCTCACACACTTGACGGGCTTCAACTGCAACAGATCCTCACGGAGACGAGCACTTGGAAACGACGACAACGACTCACATACACGACGACGCTGACTCGGCATGCCAATTTGCATGCCCAAGACTCCTTGATTCATCGGACTCCTCCGAATATGACCTTGACAAAACTCCTGGACAACGATCTTGATGGGACTTTCGGTACCGCACCTCGGCACCACCTCTCCCATCAATGATCATCCACCTCCACCACCTTGCTGATGATGTCACCCCGCTGTATCCTCCGTGTCGCTCCACCGAACAACGATCGCCCGCCCCGAGGCGCTACTACGGGTCGCCTCCCCGGGGCAAGCGTGGCTCAATTATTCGAGCTCACTCTGATACCAATTGTTGGGATTCGCCCATGGACCAATTACATGAAACTAGACGAACACACGCGAAGTCAAAACTTTATCGCCAAGGTTGCGGGTCGCACCCTCTAAACTATTCTCTTTATTTTTTCTGATTTTCTCAACTGAACTCACGGTACAATCTTACGACCGACCCGGCCATGTATATATACACGCTTGAAGACTTCCTGAGACGCGCGTGAGACCCTCCACGCGCCGCCGCCCCTCCACCCTCCCAGCATCGGCGCCCGCTCTCCCTGCGCCGCCGCACCTCCACCTCCACCACCGACCCCTCCCACCCCCTCTCCTCCTCCCCACCCGACCTTCGCCCCAGGTCGTCTCGCGCAAGGCAGCTCTGGGCGACGACCCAAACCATAGAAGAAGGTGGCCGATCTCCTTCCACCTAGCCGTTGTCGTCGTCGGGGTCGGCAGTGGCGGTCGCGCCCGGTTGCCAAAGGCAAGGGCGCTGGTGGCGCGCCCATGGACTCCCCATCGCGCGGAGGCGGGGTCTTTTAGGGGCGGCGACGGTGGACGGCGGGTCTGGTGGCGGTGGCCTTCGGCTACATCACCTGGATCATGGCGGGGGACGTGGTGTTGTGGCGGATCTCGGCGGGGATGAAGGGTGGCAGTGAGATCGGGCGGCGGTGGCAAGGTACATGGTCGCCCGGCGGCAATGAGGCTCGGCCACGTTTTCTGGCGGGCATCAGCCGGCCGTCTCCGCGTCATGGGCGTGCATAGCCGCTATCCCGACGGCTGCGGGCCTCCACCGGCCTGGTTGGAGGAGGAAGATGGACCACGGTTCCAAGCCATGGCGGCGACATGGGGCCGGCCGTTCCAGCTTTCATGGTGGTGGTACTAGTGTTCTTCTTTCGCAAAGATGAAGACGTTCGGGATGCCGATCTTTCTTCATCTAGCCAGAGTGATGAGTTCCAGACGGCTCTGACAATGAATGAAACAGTGCATCTTTTGCCTAGAGTTCACACGATCGGGTGGTATTTGGTCGCGCGCACCCATGCTTTTATTCCGACCGTTTGGTTCCGGAGGGAGCGGCGTGAAGCTCTGTTCTTTGTTGACATCAAGAGACTTTTGGTCCATGGTGAAGTCAGAAGCGGAGAATATCATGAAGGCGGGACTGGGGGATTAGCTAAAGAAGGTTCAAGTCTCCGCGATGTTGAGGAACTTGCTTGGTGTTCTGTGATTCGTAGCAGTGGTATGAAAGTGGGGGCGGCAGCACATGTGAAGTTTAGAGTCCTACCTTTCAGGGTGAAAACCTAAGATCTTTGATCGGGCGACGACGGCACGGGTGCACTGTTCCCTTCTTGGAGGCGTCGCTTTTGGAGAGTTTGTATTTTATATGTTGTCTTGCTGGTGGATGTATTGCTGTTGCTAGGCCTGGGATACTGTAGCAGGACTTTTATTTCTTAGTTTTCTTTTCTCTTTTTTGGCTGTGTGCATCCGTACTGCTATTAGGGTGTTGGGTTGTTGCAGAGGCTAGGTGTAATTGGTATCTTTTGATATTAATTTATTCCCTTTATCAAAAAAAAATACACGGCCAACAAGCCACGACTCGAGTCCTAAACTGACTCTTGAATTTTAATACGACTAGGGCAGATTATTTCTAACAGTCACACGATGGCAAAGTTAGCTTTCTGCTAATTCGGCCAGATTGACAATAAGCAGCAAAAAGAATCTTGATTCACACAAAAATGACAGCAAATGTGATGGGTAATAATGTGCAGTGACTATTCCAGCTATCTGTTAGGCCAGCTGATTGCTGAAAGTACATCCCTATGTTTAATCACCATTTTTTTTTCAGTGAACTGTTCAGGAGTTGGAACTCTGAAGTCTTGAACTCCAAACCAAAACTAAAAACATATTTCTAATGTCCTGTGGTTTCTGTAGAGTACACAGGTGGCGTGCCACTGAGATGAATGGGAGCGATCCATGGTGACCGCTGGTTGAGAATTTTGAGTCTCCTAGGTCAGATCATCCTCGGCATCTGACAATTCACCCTTGGCATCAGATAATTCACCTTTGGCCGCGTTCACCTCCTGGCGGGAGAATTCCCACAGTAGTTGTTCGATTCCAAGCTTCCTCAGCTCATGTGTACCTTGCTCAACTGTAACAAAATGTATTTCAAGAGTGGGAAAAACGGAATGCACATTGGAAGAAATGTATGGCTTAATTATGCTAAGTCATCACATTTGGAACGGCGCAATTTGTGCCAGTCTGCATGTTTTGTAGCAAATGAACAAACAAAATTTGCTTAAGTCAGCAATGTATAACCAGTTAAGCACATACCATCTACAGCATCATGTGAAGTTGGTTGCTGCTCATGTCGATCGATCCACATCTGCAACCGTTCCTCCGCGATATCTTCTTCGACATTATGGGTTTTAGCCCTTCTCCAGAAATAGATGAGCCAAGCCTGAGTAATACCAAAGCGAAGGGTCACCTCAATGGGATAAGAAATACATCATATACTTATGAATAAAAAAATATGCCTTATATTATTAAACGGAGGGTACATAATTCAATAGATACCTGCTTGAACAATACATCTTCCTCTTCCTCCTTGCTTAGGTCTGCAAAACCAGAATTAAGTTAGGCAAATGATAAGAAAATTGTGAAATGTACCATATGAAAATAATAACATAGCTTTGTGCAATCGGTAACTACTGAAAAAATAGTAAAATCATGTAGCTAACTATATCTAGACAGAAGAAAATAAAGATAAAGATGATTGTACCAAATGCTTCAATGAATTTTTCATCACCGGATGATTTAATATCTGCAATAAAAAATAGACATGTGTTAGCCTCTCTGATGTGCAACGAAGAAATTAAGATAAACTAATGCACAATAATTAAAGAATTAAACCTAAAATATTTATAATTAAAATTTAAGTAATTACATAGTCAATAACAAGAAGAAAAATCTACTGCAACTAAGAGACCTGGATCTGATAGCTCCGCGACATTAGGACGATGGAGTTGAGCAAGAGCAATAAGCACAGCATCCTCAACCTTATAATTTGGAACAAACAGTGTCAGAGTTCGGAACAGCGAACACGAAATAGGAATATCGGCTTCCAATGAAATAACATAAGCACCTTTAAAAGGGCAAGCTCTTTAAGTCCTTTATCAACAGCAAGCATTGTTTCTATGTTGCCTTCTCCTGCCGTGACATTCAAATCATGAACAAGCATGTCTGTTTCTTCCAAACCAGTATTCCCTGTTACAGTTTTACACAATATAACAGGGAACAGTTAGATATTTAATACTTCAAAGTTTGAACAGTCAGAAGATCGATAACTTGCCACTATGATGAGATCCATTCTTAGCTCTACGTCCAGCAGATGTCACATACTCAAGGGGAAGAGGAGCATACGAAGACCAGTATTCATATTTTGACATAGAGATGTCTGGATAGATGCCTGAAGAATTACAAGATTCAACTTTGAATTTGCAGAAATAGATTGGCAACTAAAAAATGGGAGTGAAGTTACTGTTTTCTGATGAGAGTTAAGAAACACAGAAAAGAGCACCAAAATTATGTGAACACTCGTATTTCAAATCCCCATATGTCACGTTACCAGCATTGAATTTAAGGAACTAATTGCATAGAGAATATCCCTCCTTCGGAATCTTTGTCTTTATTCAACAATAATTGGTAAGGCCCTAACGATAACTTACCATATTGAACTGCCAAGCCCCAGTAACGGGCAAGCCAACATCTCTTCATAACAACTTCTTCCTACACATCACGCACTTTAAATTAGTATTTTCACAAAAAAACATGGATCTCTCTGCAAGTTTGCATCTTTTGATTGAAAGGCAAAGGAAAGTAACCATTTCTTCTTTGCTCAGAATCATCCTGTGTGTCATTGTGCGCAAGGCTTTCATTTCAGATTCGGCTTCATTGAGTTTCCGCTCAGCAACTGATGCCTTTTCACTTGCAGACTAGAAGAGAGAACAATAATTGACCAAATATCTTTGTTAAAAAAACAAATTGACAAAAATTGATACTACTTTTGTTAGTAGGTTTATTATACTTTACCTGGAGTTGTTGTTTTAGAGTGGCGATTTCCTCACTTTTATCATTCTTGGATATAAGCGCTTTCCTTATTTCTTGCTGTTTTTATTTTATGAAATCACATGTATCAATATCATGTTCATGCATAACATCCAGCAGGCAAACAGTAGCAATATGACTAACAAAAATAGTGTATTTCTATGCTCCAACTGAAGTGCATGCAGGTGCGTATACATTTACATTGCATTAATGTAGCGAAAATTACCATGCCAGTTTGTCCAGTGAAAATATGACCGTGGTGCACTATTCATCACAGTTGGACTATCGATGCCAATGTTATTTAACAACTTCCCAAAAATACCAATGGACTATTCAGTAGAAAACATGTAACTATGCAAAACCCCATTCAAATAAACTATGCAAAGCAAAGACTGTACCTCCTTTCTCACTAGCATCTCCTCTCTCCTGCATTAAAGTCAGAAATCGTCAATAATGTGGCAGGTGAGCTAACATGCAAGAGGACCCAATTATACTCATGGTTACCTTTTCATAAGCTTGACTTCCATAGATAACCCATCACCAAGATTAGCAACCTGAACATATTAACAAAAAAACTGTGATCGATATGACATGTGATTGTCATTATCTACTTGCACTGGTAATATTAGTTTATTACTTTTCATACACCAAGTCAGCTAACCAGTTCCACGACCAAATGAACCCCTTGAAATGTACATATGAAGTTAAGTTTAATCTTGAAAAAGATGAAACAAACCAAGCTTAAGGGTGAGAAGCACTAAGTTTATTCATAGTAGGATGTAGCCCATCCCATGGCCAAGACTCCCTCAAGACCAACAAGTCCCCCAAGTGGACCAAATGACTCGAGCTAAAGCCAAAGCTCTCCAACAAGAGGTGAACTCCCTCCTATCTACATGTGACTTTGATACCCCATTGGATGGTATACTTCATTCTGATACCCTATGAGTCATCAGGTACAACCCTCAAGGACTACCACCATGGCATGGAGCCAAGGATCCGAGACCGGAAGTATGGACAAAAGAGAAGATGATCTGAAACTCCAGGAGCCGGTACTACCACCCCCGAGCCCGGTACTACCGGTCATGGTCGTCGCGACGCCTCCGGACGCCTCCCAGGAAGACCCTGGAGCGGTACTATTGCCTGAGCTACTGTCCGACATCGGCAGCGGTACTACCGCCCCAGGTAGTAGCCAGGTACCGCCTGAGGGTGGCAAGCACGCAGAACATGGATAGGTACCTCAACCGGTACGAAGTCAACGCCAATATAGCCTAAGCAGTACTGCCACCAGCTACCTTTCCGTTGCTGGCCAATATAAGGACCCCTGCCCCCATTTGTAAACCCTAGAATTGATGATGAATTAGGTCTGGCCTACGCCTCTACCTCCTATGTGGGAAAACCCTCTCATAACTAATACTTGTGAGTTGTATCAAGGCTCATCCCTATCAAAGATCTTTCCTCTTTGCTGAACTTTACCTTGGTTGATCTCTTGTTTGCAATTCTACCTTTTGGGTCTTTTGCTTGTAACTCTATCAACTTTTGTTCTCTTTACCATTCTAGGATTCTAACTTTGGTTTGGCAATCTCCTTTTGGGATTTTTACCGAAAGGTCTCGTCCCGCAAACTCTATCGAGTTAGTGTTTCTGACAATGAGAACAACTGGAATTGCGTGTATGCTTTGTATCCGATCCCATTTCCGTGTTTTTCGTGTTCATCCACCACACCCACGAATTCCCCACTTTGAGGTAAATCCGCGAGATCGGGCCACCCCACATGGTTTAGCCCACATCACTATATATATGTACAGAATTAGAAAATATAATCTTGGTAGGGTCATGGTGCATGTAAGAATAAGTAAACAACTTACTTGCTTCTCAAGCTCCTTTGTTCGTGCATCAGATTGTCTGAATTTCTCTTCTGCGAGTCCAAGCTAAATTTGGGAAAACAACTGTATTATCACTAGTGCCGTACACAAGGAAGACACTTCCTCTTCACCTATTTCATTGAATTGATCACAGCACATGCAAGAGTTGTAACACACCTTTTCCAAAAGATTCACATTTTCATCTTTGAGCATCTCAACCTGAAAAAGAGAAGTAACCACAATCTGATGTAAGCCTCATTCGAATTAAGTTACTGTGTTATTATTCACGAACATTTCATTATATAAACAATAGTTACACGGTGTAGTGTCCAACTCATAGTGTGAGCTGAAAACAACAAAGTTGAGGGAGAACCTCTTCTGTTAGTGTTGAACTGTCATGTGAGTCCCTTGATCTTGCGGACTGCGCAAAAGTAGGATCTGGATAGATTGTCCTACAAAGTATTCCAATATAAATTTATTAACCTTGATTACAGCAGTACGTTGTCAATTTATATATACAAGTATACTTGACTTTAACTTTGTTACAGATGAACGATCTTGACATAGTGAACATTATTCTGACAATAACAGCCATATGTAATTATTCCAACAATAGCAACAATATGTAAGAGTACTTTGGGTGAGGCATGTTGTGTAACATTTCAATGCAATAAAAGAGATACAGGGGCTGTGGTGGTCACAACAACATAAATTCGACGCACACAGTATGCTCGTGCTTAAAACATCAAAGATACATAAACATGTACTATTTTTCGAGCCAATTTGGTAGACAATATGGTGGTATCAGATAACGTTTTTACAGTGTCACATTTTACTCTCCCGTACAAGGTTGCTACAATCAGTACCGCAAATAAATTAGCAGAAGAAGAAAATAAATTGTAAGACACTAAAATGCCAAGAAAATAAAATTATCTCAAAAAATATATTCACTTACCTTCTTTCCCTAGGTGTCCCATTGGGCACCTCCACAGCTTGTAGAGGCCTCACATTAGCCCCAACAGGTGGTGCAAAACTCGACCTTCCTGCTGATTGTGGGCGGTTTGCTGCACCTGAGTCCACACCGTTCCGACCTAACTAGGTAAACAAGGAAAAATATAATAAGTCAGCCATTTCATAGAACTGAAAACAGGAAAAACACATCGTTCTTCATTTCTTCAATTATGGTAACCATATTATCATGCACATGCATCAACACTTAATATATTTTGAAGACATTAGAAACTCAGACCAACTTTGTTACTGATTTTCTTTTTCACCATTCAGCATGAAGCACAACAAGCTTTAATTGTACCAACAAGAAGCATCAAATAGCGCAACACCATGAAAATATAACTGACTAACTACAGTTCCTGTTATCGAGAACCAAAAACATTAGGCAATGAACAGTATATCTGCAGAGCAATCCGTTAACCAGACACCACTTAGATTCCAATGCACTTTGTCCACTTTTAACAATGAAATCTTTGTCGAAAAAAAACAACTAAATGTTCCATTACCTGATGGTGCCGCACTAGAATAAAATCGCCCTAGTTGTTTTGTTTTATGAAGGAAATGGAAAATATGTTAGTTTCAGAACCAGCGGACGGAGCAGAAGTGCAGAACACATTTTAACCAAATTTGAGCAGAATGATTCATACTAGATTCTAAACCGAAGAAATTGCTTAGATTAACGAAAGAAAGCTATAATCGTTGACATTACTTATGGCCGGCGAGTTGCTCCTGCTGCGGCTTCCGGTGACTATTGCCTCCAGCGGCTTTGGCAACGCATGGTTGACATTACTTATGGCCGGTGAGTTGCTCCTGCTGTGGCTTCCGGTGACTGTTGCCTCCAGCGGCTTTGGCAATGCATCGTTGACATTAATTATGGCCGGTGAGTTGCTCCTGCTACTGCCTCCGGTGACTAGTGCCTCCAGCGGCTTTGGAGGCGCCATCGCCTCCTCCTCTCCATCCTCGCTCCCTTGGCTGCTAGGCCAGCTCTCCACTTGGGCCTCCACCTCCACCGCCGTCTCAGCTACATTCGCATTTACAACGTCCTCCGCACTGCTCCCCCGCCTTGACCGTCGGCTCGATGGCCTCGCAGCCAGCGCCTCCTTCTCCGGTGTCGCTTCCACCACGCGCCTATTCGCGCTAGAACTCCGTCCTCCGCGGGCCAGCTGCTGCAGTGGTGTCACCTCCTCCACCGCCGGCGGAAAGACCGGCTTCACCTCGGCGACCCGCGCGGGAGGCGCGCTGACGCGGGCGCTCTCCCTCCGCATGCCCCGCGGGTCTCTCAGATGCACCGGGGCATCCAGCTCTTCCTCCTCGCCGCGTGATCCTCCGTGCGCACTATCAGGTCGCGCCCTCCAAGGGCCGCCGCGCCGCGATCGCGCGTCGTCCACGTGGCCGATGTCCTCGGTTACGCTTCCCTCACGCCGCAAGCGCGCGGGGACCTCGTCCCTTTCGCCCGCGCCGCGTTGCCGCGGGGCCGCCGGAGGCGTCGCGTTTCGGCGGTAGCGCTGGAGGGTGGGGAGCGGGGCTTCGAGGATGATGCTGAACTCGCCGGCGGCGCCCGCGTGGGCGAGCATCACCTCCTCCATGCGCGCCATCGCCTCCCGAGCCGCTGCTGCGCGCCGGGGATCCGACGCTGCAGCGGGGGTCCTGGCCTCCTCGCAGGGCCGCCGCGCCGGGCCGCGTCCATTGGCGTTAGTTTGGTCGACGCTGCAGCTTTGACTTTAGTTTGACCTTTTCTCTCCCGTCTGTCTGGCGTCTGGGTTGGAGGCTTGGAGCGGAAGGGGAAGCTGGAATTTTGCAGCAAGGCGTGCGCTCATTTGCACTTCACTTTGAGGAGTCGTTTGGAAACCAGGCTTTCATTTCATTTGTAGCATTTTGAAATGAATACATACATTCATTTCATTTACATTGTAATTCCAGAAATGGACACTTGTTTGGTTGTCACAGGAATTGCAAATGACAGCATAATTCAATAGGAAAATGCTAACAATCGTCCGGGGGAACGACGCCTCACGATCCCCCGCCTCCTTTGCACGCCGCGTGTCCAGCCACGCGCCCACGCGGAGAGAAAGCGATGGAGGGCCCACCTTATCGTTTTGCTGCTGTCTTCTCCACGAGCGTCTCCTCTGTCCAGAAAAAAATCTATGAACTAGTCCCCTTCCCCGCGCCTCCCTCACGTACCTCCTCTCTTCTCGCGTACCTCCGGCCGCCGGCGTCGGAGCCTCAGCTACTGAGCCATCCCGCATCTCGGCGCCCTCCTCCACGCGCCACTCCCAGCGGAGCCATGCGCCGGGAACGCCGCCTCTTGGCCAAACATGGCTGCAGTCCGGACGACGACGCGATCCGCCTCCTCGAGGTCTGGATCGACGCGATCCTAGAGGCCCCCCTCCCCTACCCCCGGAGTCCGCCGCGACCCCCCGCTGCTACAAGCAGCCGCCTCCGTTTCTACAAGCAGCCGCCCCAGTTGCTACAAGCAGCCGCCAGCTCTGCTACAACCAGCGGCTGGCTCTGCTACAGATGGCCGTCGGTTCTGCGACAACCTGTCGCCGGCTCTGCTACCACCGGGCTCGAGCTCCTTTTCCACCACCGTTGCTGCAATCAAGAGAAGCACGCATGGCCAGCGCGTGCTGCTGCAGGCAGGCATCTTGCTCCCCCAGTAATCGCCGGTCAGCCATACGGCGGGACCAAGGGAGTGGGGGCTTGCTACACATGGCGGCGGGGTCTGCTACCGACGACGGCCGGGTCTGCTACACACGGCGGCAAGTACTGCTACCGACAACAGGTTCTGCTACCGACGACTCCCGCATCTGCTACACACGGCGGCCCGCATTGCTCCCTACGACGGCCAGCGATACTACCAAAAATTATGGTGCTCCGACGAAGATGCTGCGACCTGCGACCCGCCACCGATGGTGCTACGAGCGGGCGTCGAAGCTCCGGCGACGGGCGAGGCTCACGGTGGAGTGACGGGGTGGTGCTGCACTAATGAAGGCGATGATAGCGAGCGCAACCGCCGCTGCTGAGAGCCGCCACCACCGGTGCTGCGAGCGGGCATAGAATCTCGGCGACGTCTTCTCCGGCAACCGGTAGACGGTGCTCACGGAGGAGCCACGGTCGTGCTGCTGGATGGTGATGGTGGCGAGCGAGGAGGCCAGGATGGGATAGTGCCTGCCTTTCTTCCATGGAGGATATTTTTCTATTCGTTTGTGTGGTGGTATAGGTGGACACGTGTCAGATGCTGGAGGCGGGGGATCGAGGCTCCGATCCCCCGGGGGACGCTCAGCACGCCCCAATTCAATATTGAATTTGTAAATGGCTTCCACAAGAATTGCAAATGACAGGTCTCAGCTTGGAATTGTGTTTACCCATGGTGTCATTTTGCTGGATTTCCTAAATGAAATGATGACCCAATTCTATGACAACCAAACAGCCCACCTATGGAATTCCAAAATGAATTCCAGAATTCCAGGCCCAAATGATGAATACCAAACGACCTCTGAGTAAATTTCCAAGCAAGCCTTCACGAAAAGCCTACGACTACTTTCTCTTTTTTTTTTTGAACAGGAAGGGCCCCGAAGGACCTAGGGCTTCGATTCATCAGCGGTGGAGTTACATATTACAGATAAGGCCAGGATAAAATAGGAAATTACAAGCAAGCCCTTAGAAATTACAGTGAGGACCTCAAGAAGAAATTGAAAAAAGCAATCGGGTCCAGCTCCAGCTTCACCGCTGCAAAGCTCGTCGGAGTCAACCTCTGTGCCGCCGGGGACGAGACCACTTGGGGCACAGCGGTGGGAGCCAACTCCGTCGAGCTTGAAGAACCTCCGAGTCGGCAAAAAAAGCTTGACGGAGGAAGTTGCTGCTCTGAGGACGGCTTGTAGCCGTCGCACGAGGAAGGAGGGGCCGCCCTTCGGCCGTGGGATACGGCGGCAGTGGCGCCGTAGAGATCCTCCGAGGGTCTTGCAGGCGGCCTGTCGCCACCATACAAGGAAGGAGGGGCTGCCTTCCAGCCATAAGATCCGGCGACAGAGGCGCCGTGTAGATCCTCCGAGAAGAAGCCAATCTTCTCTCGCTGCGGATGCAACGACCATCCGAAAACAAGAAGCGAGAAACTTCTTCCTCTCGTCACCACGACGAGGAAGAAGAAGGAGACTTCCACTGCACATCAGGCCACCAGATCCGCCCAGGACGGCCTTATTTATGGAGATCTTCGCCTCCCACCACCGCCTCATCTCCAGCTCCGACCACCGCAGCTCGACGAGGAAGAGAAGGGGAGCAAGGCAGTGCCAGATCTGGCCGATGAGATCTGCCACTTCCCTCCTGGCATGAGCGCCATACGCCATATAGGACAAAAAACGAAACCTAGAACTAACCCTATCTACTCCGGCGCCATCTCCTCTCCATCTCCGGCCGGCTACCCCGGCGGAGAGGAGGAGGGAGAGGCCCGGCGAGAGAGAAGGAGGCCGCAGGAACTGTAGAGGGAGGAGAGCGAGGTGGGGGGGTATGGGGCACGGGACTACTTTCTCTTCTATGCTACTTAAAAAAGAACGAACGTGCCCCCCCCCCGACTGGTGGCTCACCTGAAGCGACCAGAATTCTTGCTGCCGCCGGTCGCCCAACCTGATTTTCCGTTCGCGTGAATGAGAGGATGTAGAGTTCCGCCACCGCTGTCTCTGCCCCTTGCTCCGGCCGTCCCTGGCGATCTGCGAGAACGAGCTTGTCCCGGTCCAGTAGAGATGCGAGGCCAGCCTCCTCACGCGCTCTAATGCACGCACTCAAGGACCCCCACCCCGCCCCCATCCTTCTCCTTCGGGCTGCCATGCCCAGCGCCACTTCCTCCTCCAACGCCATCCATCGACTCCATGATAGCGTACTACTGCGATCCACGCGCCTCTAGATCCAACCATCCTTGGCCTGTCGCGGCCGACATGGATCCCAAGCCAGCTCACTACCGCCATGGTTCCCGGGCTAGCTCACTGGCGCCATGAATCCTAGATATATCACCATGAATCGCGGCCCAATATCCTACCCAACGTTCGTGTTTTCTCTTCTTTTTTATGTAGTACATAGTATCTCGATTTGGTTATCTAATTTGTGTGTGGGTGCTGCAGACCAACTAATGGCCACGCTGCGGAGGGAAGTGGTTGACTCCAAGGATGACATGAGGATGTGTGAGTCTTGTCGATCCTACATGAATTGCGTGGGTATGTTGTTGTAACTGTAAGTTGCCACTGTGACTGGGAGGCGCCTCCCTGCACAGCACCTCATCGCCGACGTGCTCGAGGACCTCCCCTCCACCTCAAGGCCCCCTATTGTCTGAAAATTGCTATTTGTTTTGTGTACTAGCACTGATGCATTCATCACCATGGCGGGGGCTGCTCCCTCGTGTGCTTCTGTCTCCCTTGCCGTGATTTTATTAGTATTCCAAGATTTTCCTTGATGACCTCTCGGTTCCTTGTTCTTCTACGTATTACACTGACCGGTTCTAGATTTTGAGGCTTTCTTAGTTCTCGTGTTTGGCCTAAATGATTGGAGATTTACATCACGACTTGAACAGAAGCACCAAGAGGGAATATTTGGCTATGGATATCTGAAGCTGCACACTCCCATTGGCTGAAACTTGCAGGTAGGCAATGGTTGCTCATCTGTTGTGTACTTGTGTTGTACATTCGTTAGTTCAATATATCATCTAGCGGTACAAGGGATGCTAATAAGAAAATGACTATTGTGTTGGACATTTGTTAGTTCAATACATATGTTGGGTGAGACCTATTGGTGGGCAGTAGCGACTAAACGTGGAGGACCGATATCCCAGTTGTCAGATCATTGTTTGTCCAGATACAACTATATGAAGGCATTACTTTACCCTATACGTTGTTTGACGAAATGTGAGATCATTATGTTCGCAATTCTCGAGTTGCATATATTTATGTTCATGCCTGAATCATGTTAAAGGGCATACACTCAGTTCCGATACTGCTGACAAATCGGATTTCAATATCTTTTCTTTAATTCGAACAAAACCAAGTCGGGATTATGCAGCTATTGGTCCACTGTTTGGAGATTATTGAACTTGTCATAGTATTGAGCACGATGGTAACCAATGCTTGTACATCCTTGATGGAGTATTTAGGTCTATCCAAATATCAATCATGTGTTGCATCTCTGCAGATGGCTTGGTGGTAATAGACTAGAGGCAAAAATTGACCAAGACACTTTTGAAGTAATCCATGTCGCGGGGAGATTCTAAAGGAGTTGCCCATGAATCCAGTCTACGGATTGTCCTTAGGTACAAATATCGACCTAGGGATGACGACATAGGGATGGTAGAGGTGGTGAAGATTAAGAGCTCATGCCCAAGCTGGGCTTCGTGCTAATGCGGGTGGAGTAGGTCGACAGTGGGGAAAGTTGTTGGCATGTTGGAAAGTGTCGTCAACATTTACCTCCTCCAAGTAATATGTGTATGCAGGTGTGGACCTCAGGATACTATGAGGCATACATAGTGGGAGCATTAAGATGTGGACCTCAGTTTGTAGATTTGAGATTGGATTTCTCTTACATTGCCTACTCCAGGAAGTAGTAGGTGTTTGAAGTGTTGTGGCTGCCTTAAAAAAATTCATTGTATTTGTACGATTGTGTAGTTGTGCTTGTGACAAAGTGTTTTGTACACAGATTTTGGACTAAGCAAACACACTATTTTGACAATCACATAAGTGTAAAACCCTCAATTGTGTGACATAGATTTTTGCCTTTTGATCTTGCTCAATTGTATATAGTTAGAGATATCAATTTGCGAAAAGAAATAAGCAATTGCGTCTTGTTCCGATTTGCCTACGAGGCTTTAAAAAATATGCGAACAAGATCTGGTGTTTTGTTGCACAAATATTTAACTTCCTGCATGCGATCAGATAGGTATTTTTCTGTTCTCAAATGTACTACGTGATTTTATTTATAGAAACCAAACTAGCATATTCTTGTGTAATTGTTTTAGAGGGGAGAAAATGAATCTTGATTCACATAAGAACATCGACGTCAAGAGAAACCATGCAGAAAGAGAGAAGGATGGTAGTGATCGTAGCCCGGAAGAAAAGCAAATGTTCAGCATGATATACTTGAAAATCAAGTTCCATTGAGATCACTCTTAATGTGTGTGTTTGCCATATATAGCAATAATTTTATGGTTTTTCTAGATAATTTTTGATAACCCGTGACGATGCATGGGCATTTAACTATTTGAATACAACCACCGCTTTTTCAACTCCATGCCAAACCATACAGCACAACCTGAAGAAACACTTTTCAGAATTCGTGGTTAAGTTTTGTAACTTTTTTAGAATTGTTTACCCGTGCGTTGGCATTTATATAAAATATAAAGGTCGTGAAAATATTTTATTATTGATTATTATATAGTGCATGTCTACATAACATGTTGGGGTATTGTCTTTTTTTCACTTTGCGAAGTGGTGCTGATGTTGAAATGATGTTTCATAAGATATCTTTTCATGTTGAAATGGTGATTAATAAGATATCTTTTGCTTCACATACCGTGGGGAAATTTATGTACATTATAATATAACTGATTTGTTTAAATTTCTTAGTGAGTTATAAATTATATATGTTCATTGAGAAATAATATTTGAGTACCCGGGACAACGCACGGGCATTCGTACCAGTTTTTTCTTTATTTATAAATGTAGGTGAAAAGAGCTGGATGAACTATCAGCGTAGCCACGTAGGCACGTTTGTTAACGGGACGACCTGCTCAGTGTATTTCCACTTGGTCAAATAAGATATTTGTATGCTTCTCCCTACCCCACCCCCAATAATTTTTTTGAAAACAATAGTAAACAAATTTTAAAAATCTGAAATTTTATACAATGAACATGAACAAATGTTCTAACAGCACACGAAAAATCTCCAAGAGATGACGTACTTAGTGGTCTGTGCAAAATATTGTCGTATGTGAAAAAAAAACATTTTTTTGCACGTACCATTAAGTATGTTTTTTTTGTTTTTTGAATTTGTTTGCTATTTTTTCGATGTTTTAATTCAACCAGGAGCATATGAGTTCGGGTTCAGAACTAGGTTTTTTTTCTTCAATTTGACTTGAAAATTATTTGTTTGAAGAAGATCGAATGGATTAGACAAGGTCGCCCCCTCTCTCCCGCTACGGTAGAGAGAGTAGAGATTGTTGAAGCCTCCCGAGATTCCACCAAGTTCGCCAGGGGATCGGGGATTTCTCACCCTCCGGCGGCCACTGCGACGGCGGGAGGACCAGGCCCAGCTGCCCGACGCATAGTGTCCGGGATGTTTGCGGAGACGCAAATCTGGTCCAAATATGCGTCGAGTTTGCATCTCGGCGGGCGCGTCGAGTGACCGCCGAAAATCATGTAGGACCAGCGCGTTAGTGGCAGGGACGCCGCTAACATTCCCGCCAGTGGCCATTCCCAGCGCGAAAAATCAAAGTAGACCGGCGCCAATAGTCCAGGCCATAGCCATGGACGTTCTCGTCGCCACAGCCACCATGGATTCCGAGGGAACCCTCGCAGACGCCGCCCCGGACTCCCCCATAGCCACCACCATAGCTCCAATGGAGGTCGCATCACCGGCCGAATCAAAGTGTGCCGCCAAGCCGGGAAGCTAAGCCGAAGGCGGCAAAAAAGGTGTTGTCCAAGGAGGAGAAAGGCGTCGAGACCGCGAAGCGTCGCGGCCGGCGCAAGAATCTGAAGGAGAGGAATGCAGTGGCCGCCACCGCCCAGCACGTGGAGGCCACTGCCCACATCGCGTGGCTGATGCAGCTAAAAGCCGGCGCACAAGTAGGTCTCCATCCGAGCATAGCGGAGACAATGCTCCTCGTCAAGCAAGAGAGGATCGTCGGCGTCGCTCCCCCGACCTCGTCGGTGAGCTCGGTAAGTTCCCAGCTGCATCCTGGAACGCCTGCACCCTCGCAGGTCCACACGGCGTCGTGGTTCGCCTTCGGCGCCGGTGCACTTCAATGGGTCGCCGGTTCCCGACTTAAACCGGACGCCGAGGAACGGTGACTCGTGCCCAAGCGCGATAGAGAACGCCTGATATGTTGCGTCATTGTCAAGCACCATGGCCTCCTTTTGGACTATATTTGTTGTTCTGGTCATGTTGTGCCCCTTTTTAGACTCCATTTTGTATCGTTACCATGTGCAGAATATGATGAACTTATTTGAGTCCTTAATTTGAGCCAATATGATGGCCATATTTTCGCGCAATTTGATTGTTTCAGCTGTTTTCAGATATTTCTGAAAAATAAATGATTCGCTCGGAATACATCGGGTCGCTGGAGCCATCCAACGCAAACGAACGCATGACCATTTTGGCATTAGCAAGTCGATGCAAACGGATACGCGCGGATATTTATCTGAAATTGGTTGGCATGTTGGAGATGCCCTTTGCCCTTGTTGCTTGTCCCCGCGTTGGGTTGCGTCATTTCCCCAGCTTTGGTCGGCGGATCTTTGCCTCTTAAACAAAGCTAAAAGGTCAGAGTGTAAGAGGACGGGCATTAATTAGGCGGGTTGACTATGCATGTACACGCAGAGGCCGTCCACCAGACCACCTGGGGATTCCCACTAATTAGCTTTTCGATTCCCTAAGTTACTTGCTAAGACTAGCCACAGTGGGAGTATCATAAGTAGTATCATGCATGCCATGTTGGCAAAAATCTGATGTGGCACACCAATTAATGAGGTGAGAGATGAGAGTGGTATCATAATATGATACCGTATCATAGCACATAAAACTAGAAAACTTAATGGCAAACACATCATGTACACACATTTGTATTGAGATTCTACAAAACATTAAATATGATGATACTATGATACAATCTTATGATACTATGCATTGTGGGGTTAGTATCATAAATTAGTATCATGTGCATGATACTAGTGTATGATACTTCTCATTGTGACTAGTCTAAGTCCTGGCTAATTATATTTTCCGGTATACTGCCGCCGGTGTTTTTTTTTTTCTTTTTGAAGTGTACTGCCGCCGGTGTTGATCAAGCTCCAATTTCGCCGGCCAAAATGCAATCGTTCAGCAGGGATCGAGTTGCCTATCCTCTCACCCCTCACATAGTAGGAGTGAGTCGAGTAACCAGTAACCGTTTCCATTTCTTGATCAATATAAATACGAGTTTTTTGTGCGAAAAGTCTCTTTGACACATGAGCTCCAGTGATCCTAGTACTATTTGAAAAACATATTTCTGTAATTCCAAAAAATCAGAAATTAAATGCCTACATATTTATAAATATTCCGAAGGTATGCTTTAAATTTCGGATGAAAATATTTTGTATTTTGAGCCATACGAAAATGACAAATTTCTGACAAAAATCTAAAATTTCCATCCCTACAAATTTGTTATTTTTCCTGAGCTCAAAATACATGGAAATTTTTACCAAAAATTTACACGAGTATTCAGAACATGTGTATGTATTTGTGAAATAAAATTTATAATTTTTTTAAACACATAACTATAATTTTTAAATATTACAAAAATCAGGAGCAATGGCACCTGGGTGCACCAAATCTGCTCTCCCTTTTGTGTCATTCTTTCGACAAAGATGGCACATACTTAGACTACAAATTTCAAGTGCACGCAGCACGCTAACACGGTTCGAGTGATCGAGCTGCCTACAACTCTGTCATAAGAACGATCCCGAGCGCACAAGACAAGCATGTGTTTAAATTTCGCTTATTTTCCTTTAGCGAATAGATTGGTTACATTCCGCGTAGTACTGTACTATTACCACCAAATTAACTCGATAAAATTGAAACACATGCTAGTATTACGATACTCTACCATGGCTGGAAAAGATATTGAAGTGATTAGCAGTAAACGCATACCTTGGGCAACGCGAAACCGAAGTACTTGTCCTTGACGACGCCGCCGGCGCTCCGGCCGCCGTACCCGTGCAAGGGGCTGCGGCCACCGTCGTGCCGCCCGTTAGTAGCTCCGCCGGCCACCTGATCTCCGACGTCGTATCCGTACCCGTTCTCGTAGTCGTCCTCCTCCGCGGCGGCGACCCGCGTGCCCGGGCGCGCCATGACATGCGCCAGCGCGGCCGCGGCTCGAGCCTTGGACCGCGCGGCCAGCGGGTGCACTGGCGACGGCTCGGGATGAACGAGGGGATGTGCCGGGGACGCTGGAGCGGAGTAGATCCCCGCCCCCGAGCGCCGGCGGCCGTACGTCGGGCTCCCTGTCCGCCGCCAGTCCATCACTACCTGCCGCGTTCGTCGGCTTACGGAAGGGAGGGTGTCTTTTGTGTGTACGAGAAACGGAGAGAATACTCGAAGAGAAGTATGGTTAAGCGTAAGAGAGATGTGAAGTATGGTAGCGTCAGATCTGGAAAGCATAAACAAGTCCAAGCCTCAAAGGCGTATAACAGTGGCCTTGCTCAAGCGTTTGCCAAGGCAACCCAGATTTTCCGGTAAACGGCGCTATGGACAGACAAAGTGATAGGGATTTGGTGCACATGGCACCAGTGCTCCCTCCATTTTTAGATTTTTAATTTTTTAAAAATCTCACACTTCTATTTGTTCAAAAATTATGACGTTAAATATGTTACATCCATACTGTACATATCTATCTATATATTTAATACCATAATTTATAGAAACATAGAAATGTGAGATTTTAAAATTTTCGAAAATCTAAAATTGGAGGGAGCACTGGTGCCCATGTGTTAAAGACACTTTTTGGAGACAAAGCTACTCCCTCCGATCCGAAAAAACTGTTGGATGCTTAATACAGTTAACGTTTTACACTTAAGCCCTGGAAAAAGGTGTCTGACTCCGTGTTCTGGCCGGCCGGATCGATTGTTCGCCCGCCTCTGTGTTGGCTGGCTGGATCGATCGATCGATTGCTCGCCTCCGCGCTGGAGGGCCGGGTCGATTCACTCGCCTACCTCCGTGTTGGCCTCCGCGTTCTAGCCGGCCCGAACGATCGCTCGCTCGCCTCCGCGTTCCGGCTGGCCAGATCGAGTTCTTGCTCGCTCGCCTCCTCCGGCCAGCTCTTCCTCGTCAGATCGTCGGCGCGTGCGGATGAATGCGCACTCGGTCCAGCTAGCTCGTCGCGACGCTGCGGGTCTCCTCCTACCTGTGGGCCCCGCCGCTGTTCTAATCCTGGAGTGTTAGGGGATAAGGGAGCACAGCAAGAGAGGCGAGCGGTTGCGGGTGAGATGATGCGGGCCATCCCACGATAGGGGAGAAGTGCGGGTTGATAAACAACAAGCTCGTGGGTTATTTTGCAAAATCACCATTCCGACATTTTTTTAGGATCAGAGGGAGTAGAAAAAATATCTATCTCTATCTATTTTTACCTACCAATCTCTACTAATAAGTTACGGATTAGTGGTGTTGGTAGGTCAAAAAAATCGAAACAAATTTTCGTCCGTCAAATTAAATAACCGTGATCGTCCTTCAGTCTACAAACCAGAGCCTCCACTTCGTACGTCAAAAAACCTATAGTTGTCTACAAACCAGAGCCTCCACTTCGTACGTAAAAAAAAAAACTATAGTTTAATCGGATCAGCCTACATAAAAAAAACGGTTATTCCGTCCGCGCATGCTTCCTATTCAACTTTCAACCTCTGATAAATCGCCAGCAAAAAGACCGATAGGAGCGGCCAAAGAAACCGGATCTGGGACCACCTTCGTGCGAGAGTCCAGATTGAATCGATGACAGATCCTTCCTATGTTCGGTATTATTTTCCCAGAGCGTCAAGCGTGGCCTACTCGAATTATACAGGAAGTTCAAAACAAAAAAAACTCGAATTATACAGGGACCGAGCCAGCATCATGGGCGGAGCCGGGGCCCGGCGAGCCCGATCTGCGTTGCCTCTTGGTATTGATACTTTCGCTAGACAAGCCGAGTACTAGGGCAACGTTGTTCCGGGCAAGTCTTCAGAATATACTTTCGCTAGACAAGCCGAGTACTAGGGCAACGTTGTTCCGGGCAAGTCTTCAGAGTATAGCTCAGCGGTCGGATTCGTTATGGAGGTCCCGGTGCGCCTCTACACTGGTTGGACGAGATGTGCTGCACGTGTTTGTGTAGCTGCAAGATCGATCAAACTTCTTATCTACTAAGTACAAATGTACAATACATCGAACAAGCACACCCAGTCTGGCCCAGCATCACGTATAAACATACAGGAAGGCTATGGTGGTGTTCACATAGAAGGAATCCGACGTGAGTTCGGAAATTCAGAGGTGATCACCATGGTAGTGTCCGTCACCGTCTTGATCGTGGACCTCTTCGTGCCGACGCCCACGGCATGGCCTCGGTACTAGCCGCTACCTCCACCACGCCTAACCAAGATCGGATGCCGGCCTCGATACTGGCCGCTACTGCCGCCGACGCCACTCCACCCCTGGCCACGGTCGCACGAATCCGTCCTCTTCTGGATCCTCACATCGCACCGTCGCCCACTCCTTGACGATTCCCCGCCACCGGACGCACAGGGTCGGAAATGGAGAGCGTCCAGTGGCAAGCAGTTGGCCGGTAGCGAGCTTGGCACGAGTGCACGGGTGAGCTGGGGGGAAGCGTAGGAGCGGCTCGGACCCGGTTGGAGCAGCAGCATGAGACGGGGCTGCTGGATGAGGTCGGCGGCAGGAATCGATTGAGGGAGCCAGCATCCGACGTCAGCGAGGCCATCTGGTGTCGGTGGATCCTCCGCGACGGATAGAGGTGAGGACGTGAGGTGGTGGGCGGAAAGATGTGCTGGAGGGGGAGCAAGGCAGCCGCTCGCGCGAGGAAGAAAGGAGCGAGGGAACGGTTCCAGCAATAAAATCAGCGGCCTCGCACCTTCAGCCGGTATATAATGTAGCAACATTGTGGTCGTGGTGTGCAAGTGCAACACACTATGGATTTGTAACAGTTAATGATCTAACTTAATTAGTGGTCTGAATATGAATTTGTATTGTGTCAGTTAATGATCTAACTTAATTAGTGGTCTGAATCAGGGAAAACATTGTCGAGAGTTTTCAGATATAGCCGCACTAATGACCTTGCAGTTATAAGCAATTCTGTTGTAGTGGTAGAGACATGCCACTCAAAGTCCACAACGATGTTACGCAACCTGAAGCACGCCACCGGCCGCTTGGGCGGCATCAGCAACTGCAACGGAATCATCATATTCATCGGTACCAATGAGAGTCGATCCATTACCATCCACAACGATGGGGCGCACGTTAGAGCTGTGACCGTCCCCACTTTTTACCCAAGCGGCGCGGCCAGAGCAGCCAGGTTCCACTCCATGGTTTACCCAAGCACGACAGCGGCATGACGAGCAACACGCATCTCAGCGCGCTGGAGGAAGATGCAAACCAGGCAGCCACAACAACAAGACTAACACCATGCAGCTCTATTACGCCAGCGCCCGGCTTCCTGGCGCCTTTTCTTGCTAGGTCGTGCAAAGTTTCAGTAAATTCAGTTTTACATTACTTAATGTGTCGATGCAATGTTTGGATCCTTCATGTCGTTGCCTATTCGACGGTGCCTCGGAGGAAGGATTCTCACGAGGGGGAGAAGAAGTAGGATCCATAGGGCGGAGAGTCCTCGGGACGGTGGTACGCGATTTATCCAGCTTCGGAACACCTGCTCGAAGACAGAGCCTACTACTACTTGTCTGGAATTATCTGGGTGCTTTCGCGTTGTTACAATGAGTTGTGGTTGTGCCTCTAGGGCTCCTGGGATCTGGCTTATAAAGGCGCTCGGATCTAGGGTTTACACGGAGAGTCCTAGCCGGAATACAAGTTGGCTAACTACGGAATATTACATTGCCGTGCAAGTCAAGGATCCACCTTCCATCTATGTCGCACTGGATCCGGTTACTTTATGGGCCTCCACGGATCCGGCCTTCTTCGTAGGTCGGTTGGGATCCGGCTCCTTGTTCCTGGGCTGGACTTCATCCTTCATGATCTACAGCAACTGGGCCGCCCGATGGGCCATATGCCAACATCACCATCTGGGGCCACCAGGGCTTGCCGGATCTAGGCCATGTCGTTGATATACCCGTAAAGTATACCCACAACAGTAGCCCCCGAAGTTCTCCGAGATTCATCATTCCTCCGACTTCAATCAACTCGGATCGAAAGAGAATCTTGAAGAGCTTCCAAACTTTTCTCTCTGACGTCACTCTCCCGGAAATCATTTGTTCTTCAGTAAAATCAATGTAGCAGATTTTTCGCTTATCCCGCGCACAACTTCCTCCTTTCCCGCGCTAAATTTTCGGAGATGCGAATCTTCAGCCGGAAATTTCGGAGGTGCACAGTTAAGTTACATCTGCGTCGTTTTACCGCT
>NC_061510.1:195030035-195087318 GCF_022539505.1 Lolium rigidum | reverse complement strand
TCTCTCCTGCATTAAAGTCAGAAATCGTCAAAAATGTGGCAGGTGAGCTAACATGCAAGAGGACCCAATTATACTCATGGTTACCTTTTCATAAGCTTGACTTCCATAGATAACCCATCACCAAGATTAGCAACCTGAACATATTAACAAAAAAAACTGTGATCGATATGACATGTGATTGTCATTATCTACTTGCACTGGTAATATTAGTTTATTACTTTTCATACACCAAGTCAGCTAACCAGTTCCACGACCAAATGAACCCCTTGAAATGTACATATGAAGTTAAGTTTAATCTTGAAAAAGATGAAACAAACCAAGCTTAAGGGTGAGAAGCACTAAGTTTATTCATAGTAGGATGTAGCCCATCCCATGGCCAAGACTCCCTCAAGACCAACAAGTCCCCCAAGTGGACCAAATGACTCGAGCTAAAGCCAAAGCTCTCCAACAAGAGGTGAACTCCCTCCTATCTACATGTGACTTTGATACCCCATTGGATGGTATACTTCATTCCGATACCCTATGAGTCATCAGGTACAACCCTCAAGGACTACCACCATGGCATGGAGCCAAGGATCCGAGACCGGAAGTATGGACAAAAGAGAAGATGATCTGAAACTCCAGGAGCCGGTACTACCACCCCCGAGCCCGGTACTACCGGTCATGGTCGTCGCGACGCCTCCGGACGCCTCCCAGGAAGACCCTGGACCGGTACTATTGCCTGAGCTACTGTCCGACATCGGCAGCGGTACTACCGCCCCAGGTAGTAGCCAGGTACCGCCTGAGGGTGGCAAGCACGCAGAACATGGATAGGTACCTCAACCGGTACGAAGTCAACGCCAATATAGCCTAAGCAGTACTGCCACCAGCTACCTTTCCGTTGCTGGCCAATATAAGGACCCCTGCCCCCATTTGTAAACCCTAGAATTGATGATGAATTAGGTCTGGCCTACGCCTCTACCTCCTATGTGGGAAAACCCTCTCATAACTAATACTTGTGAGTTGTATCAAGGCTCATCCCTATCAAAGATCTTTCCTCTTTGCTGAACTTTACCTTGGTTGATCTCTTGTTTGCAATTCTACCTTTTGGGTCTTTTGCTTGTAACTCTATCAACTTTTGTTCTCTTTACCATTCTAGGATTCTAACTTTGGTTTGGCAATCTCCTTTTGGGATTTTTACCGAAAGGTCTCGTCCCGCAAACTCTATCGAGTTAGTGTTTCGACAATGAGAACAACTGGAATTGCGTGTATGCTTCGTATCCGATCCCATTTCCGTGTTTTTCGTGTTCATCCACCACACCCACGAATTCCCCACTTTGAGGTAAATCCGCGAGATCGGGCCACCCCACATGGTTTAGCCCACATCACTATATATATGTACAGAATTAGAAAATATAATCTTGGTAGGGTCATGGTGCATGTAAGAATAAGTAAACAACTTACTTGCTTCTCAAGCTCCTTTGTTCGTGCATCAGATTGTCTGAATTTCTCTTCTGCGAGTCCAAGCTAAATTTGGGAAAACAACTGTATTATCACTAGTGCCGTACACAAGGAAGACACTTCCTCTTCACCTATTTCATTGAATTGATCACAGCACATGCAAGAGTTGTAACACACCTTTTCCAAAAGATTCACATTTTCATCTTTGAGCATCTCAACCTGAAAAAGAGAAGTAACCACAATCTGATGTAAGCCTCATTCGAATTAAGTTACTCTGTTATTATTCACGAACATTTCATTATATAAACAATAGTTACACGGTGTAGTGTCCAACTCATAGTGTGAGCTGAAAACAACAAAGTTGAGGGAGAACCTCTTCTGTTAGTGTTGAACTGTCATGTGAGTCCCTTGATCTTGCGGACTGCGCAAAAGTAGGATCTGGATAGATTGTCCTACAAAGTATTCCAATATAAATTTATTAACCTTGATTACAGCAGTACGTTGTCAATTTATATATACAAGTATACTTGACTTTAACTTTGTTACAGATGAACGATCTTGACATAGTGAACATTATTCTGACAATAACAGCCATATGTAATTATTCCAACAATAGCAACAATATGTAAGAGTACTTTGGGTGAGGCATGTTGTGTAACATTTCAATGCAATAAAAGAGATACAGGGGCTGTGGTGGTCACAACAACATAAATTCGACGCACACAGTATGCTCGTGCTTAAAACATCAAAGATACATAAACATGTACTATTTTTCGAGCCAATTTGGTAGACAATATGGTGGTATCAGATAACGTTTTTACAGTGTCACATTTTACTCTCCCGTACAAGGTTGCTACAATCAATACCGCAAATAAATTAGCAGAAGAAGAAAATAAATTGTAAGACACTAAAATGCCAAGAAAATAAAATTATCTCAAAAATATATTCACTTACCTTCTTTCCCTAGGTGTCCCATTGGGCACCTCCACAGCTTGTAGAGGCCTCACATTAGCCCCAACAGGTGGTGCAAAACTCGACCTTCCTGCTGATTGTGGGCGGTTTGCTGCACCTGAGTCCACACCGTTCCGACCTAACTAGGTAAACAAGGAAAAATATAATAAGTCAGCCATTTCATAGAACTGAAAACAGGAAAAACACATCGTTCTTCATTTCTTCAATTATGGTAACCATATTATCATGCACATGCATCAACACTTAATATATTTTGAAGACATTAGAAACTCAGACCAACTTTGTTACTGATTTTCTTTTTCACCATTCAGCATGAAGCACAACAAGCTTTAATTGTACCAACAAGAAGCATCAAATAGCGCAACACCATGAAAATATAACTGACTAACTACAGTTCCTGTTATCGAGAACCAAAAACATTAGGCAATGAACAGTATATCTGCAGAGCAATCCGTTAACCAGACACCACTTAGATTCCAATGCACTTTGTCCACTTTTAACAATGAAATCTTTGTCGAAAAAAAACAACTAAATGTTCCATTACCTGATGGTGCCGCACTAGAATAAAATCGCCCTAGTTGTTTTGTTTTATGAAGGAAATGGAAAATATGTTAGTTTCAGAACCAGCGGACGGAGCAGAAGTGCAGAACACATTTTAACCAAATTTGAGCAGAATGATTCATACTAGATTCTAAACCGAAGAAATTGCTTAGATTAACGAAAGAAAGCTATAATCGTTGACATTACTTATGGCCGGCGAGTTGCTCCTGCTGCGGCTTCCGGTGACTATTGCCTCCAGCGGCTTTGGCAACGCATGGTTGACATTACTTATGGCCGGTGAGTTGCTCCTGCTGTGGCTTCCGGTGACTGTTGCCTCCAGCGGCTTTGGCAATGCATCGTTGACATTAATTATGGCCGGTGAGTTGCTCCTGCTACTGCCTCCGGTGACTAGTGCCTCCAGCGGCTTTGGAGGCGCCATCGCCTCCTCCTCTCCATCCTCGCTCCCTTGGCTGCTAGGCCAGCTCTCCACTTGGGCCTCCACCTCCACCGCCGTCTCAGCTACATTCGCATTTACAACGTCCTCCGCACTGCTCCCCGCCTTGACCGTCGGCTCGATGGCCTCGCAGCCAGCGCCTCCTTCTCCGGTGTCGCTTCCACCACGCGCCTATTCGCGCTAGAACTCCGTCCTCCGCGGGCCAGCTGCTGCAGTGGTGTCACCTCCTCCACCGCCGGCGGAAAGACCGGCTTCACCTCGGCGACCCGCGCGGGAGGCGCGCTGACGCGGGCGCTCTCCCTCCGCATGCCCCGCGGGTCTCTCAGATGCACCGGGGCATCCAGCTCTTCCTCCTCGCCGCGTGATCCTCCGTGCGCACTATCAGGTCGCGCCCTCCAGGGGCCGCCGCGCCGCGATCGCGCGTCGTCCACGTGGCCGATGTCCTCGGTTACGCTTCCCTCACGCCGCAAGCGCGCGGGGACCTCGTCCCTTTCGCCCGCGCCGCGTTGCCGCGGGGCCGCCGGAGGCGTCGCGTTTCGGCGGTAGCGCTGGAGGGTGGGGAGCGGGGCTTCGAGGATGATGCTGAACTCGCCGGCGGCGCCCGCGTGGGCGAGCATCACCTCCTCCATGCGCGCCATCGCCTCCCGAGCCGCTGCTGCGCGCCGGGGATCCGACGCTGCAGCGGGGGGTCCTGGCCTCCTCGCAGGGCCGCCGCGCCGGGCCGCGTCCATTGGCGTTAGTTTGGTCGACGCTGCAGCTTTGACTTTAGTTTGACCTTTTCTCTCCCGTCTGTCTGGCGTCTGGGTTGGAGGCTTGGAGCGGAAGGGGAAGCTGGAATTTTGCAGCAAGGCGTGCGCTCATTTGCACTTCACTTTGAGTAAATTTCCAAGCAAGCCTTCACGAAAAGCCTACGACTACTTTCTCTTCTTTTTTTTTGAACAGGAAGGGCCCCGAAGGATCTAGGGCTTCGATTCATCAGCGGTGGAGTTACATATTACAGATAAGGCCAGGATAAAATAGGAAATTACAAGCAAGCCCTTAGAAATTACAGTGAGGACCTCAAGAAGAAATTGAAAAAAGCAATCGGGTCCAGCTCCAGCTTCACCGCTGCAAAGCTCGTCGGAGTCAACCTCTGTGCCGCCGGGGACGAGACCACTTGGGGCACAGCGGTGGGAGCCAACTCCGTCGAGCTTGAAGAACCTCCGAGTCGGCAAAAAAGCTTGACGGAGGAAGTTGCTTGTCTCCGAGGACGCGCTTGTAGCCGTCGCACGAGGAAGGAGGGGCCGCCCTTCGGCCGTGGGATACGGCGGCGCTGGCGCCGTAGAGATCCTCCGAGGGTCTTGCGGGCGGCCTGTCGCCACCATACAAGGAAGGAGGGGCCGCCTTCCGACCATAAGATCCGGCGACGGAGGCGCCGTGTAGATCCTCCGAGAAGAAGCCAATCTTCTCTGCTGCAGATGCAACGACCATCTGAAAACAAGAAGCAGAAACTTCTTCCTCTCGTCACCACGACGAGGAAGAAGAAGGAGACTGCCACTGCACATCAGGCCACCAGATCCGCCCAGGACGGCCTTATTTATGGAGATCTTCGCCTCCCACCACCGCCTCATCTCCAGCTCCGACCACCGCAGCTCGACGAGGAAGAGAAGGGGAGCAAGGCAGTGCTAGATCTGGCCTATGAGATCTGCCACTTCCCTCCTGGCATGAGCGCCATACGCCATATAGGACAAAAAATGAAACCTAGAACTAACCCTATCTACTCCGGCGCCATCTCCTCTCCATCTCCGGCCGGCTACCGCGGCGGAGAGGAGGAGGGAGAGGCCCGGCGAGAGAGAAGGAGGCCGCAGGAACTGTAGAGGGAGGAGAGCGAGGTGGGGGGGTATGGGGCACGGGACTACTTTATCTTCTATGCTACTTAAAAAAGAACGAACGTGCCCCCCCCCCGACCGGGTGGCTCACCCGAAGCGACCAGAATTCTTGCCGCCGCGGCCGCCCAACCTGATTTTCCGTTCGCGTGAATGAGAGGATGTAGAGTTCCGCCACCGCCGTCTCTCGCCCCTTGCTCCGGCCGTCCCCGGCGATCCGCGAGAACGAGCTTGTCCCGGTCCAAGAGAGATGCGAGGCCAGCCTCCTCACGCGCTCTAATGCACGCACTCAAGGACCCCCACCCCGCCCCCATCCTTCTCCTTCGGGCTGCCATGCCCAGCGCCACTTCCTCCTCCAACGTCATCCATCGACTCCATGATAGCGTACTACTGCGATCCACGCGCCTCTAGATCCAACCATCCTTGGCCTGTCGCGGCCGACATGGATCCCAAGCCAGCTCACTACCGCCATGGTTCCCGGGCTAGCTCACTCGGCGCCATGAATCCTAGATATATCACCATGAATCGCGGCCCAATATCCTACCCAACGTTCGTGTTTTCTCTTCTTTTTTATGTAGTACATAGTATCTCGATTTGGTTATCTAATTTGTGTGTGGGTGCTGCAGACCAACTAATGGCCACGCTGCGGAGGGAAGTGGTTGACTCCAAGGATGACATGAGGATGTGTGAGTCCTGCCGATCCTACATGAATTGCGTGGGTATGTTGTTGTAACTGTAAGTTGCCACTGTGACTGGGAGGCGCCTCCCTACACCAGCACCTCATCGCCGACGTGCTCGAGGACCTCCCCTCCACCTCAAGGCCCCCTATTGTCTGAAAATTGCTATTTGTTTTGTGTACTAGCACTGATGCATTCATCACCATGGCGGGGGCTGCTCCCTCGTGTGCTTCTGTCTCCCTTGCCGTGATTTTATTAGTATTCCAAGATTTTCCTTGATGACTTCTGGTTCCTTGTTCTTCTACGTATTACACTGACCGGTTCTAGATTTTGAGGCTTTCTTAGTTCTCGTGTTTGGCCTAAATGATTGGAGATTTACATCACGACTTGAACAGAAGCACCAAGAGGGAATATTTGGCTATGGATATCTGAAGCTGCACACTCCCATTGGCTGAAACTTGCAGGTAGGCAATGGTTGCTCATCTGTTGTGTACTTGTGTTGTACATTCGTTAGTTCAATATATCATCTAGCGGTACAAGGGATGCTAATAAGAAAATGACTATTGTGTTGGACATTTGTTAGTTCAATACATATGTTGGGTGAGACCTATTGGTGGGCAGTAGCGACTAAACGTGGAGGACCGATATCCCAGTTGTCAGATCATTGTTTGTCCAGGTACAACTATATGAAGGCATTACTTTACCCTATACGTTGTTTGACGAAATGTGAGATCATTATGTTCGCAATTCTCGAGTTGCATATATTTATGTTCATGCCTGAATCATGTTAAAGGGCATACACTCAGCCTCGATACTCGCTCGACAAATCGGATTTTAATATCTTTTCTTTAATTCGAACAAAACCAAGTCGGGATTATGCAGCTATTGGTCCACTGTTTGGACATTATTGAACTTGTCATAGTATTGAGCACGATGGTAACCAATGCTTGTACATCCTTGATGGAGTATTTAGGTCTATCCAAATATCAATCATGTGTTGCATCTCTGCAGATGGCTTGGTGGTAATAGACTAGAGGCAAAAATTGACCAAGACATTTTTGAAGTAATCCATGTCGCGGGGAGATTCTAAAGGAGTTGCCCATGAATCCAGTCTACGGATTGTCCTTAGGTACAAATATCGACCTAGGGATGACGACCTAGGGATGGTAGAGGTGGTGAAGATTAAGAGCTCATGCCCAAGCTGGGCTTCGTGCTAATGCGGGTGGAGTAGGCTGACAGTGGGGAAAGTTGTTGGCATGTTGGAAAGTGTCGTCAACATTTACCTCCTCCAAGTAATATGTGTATGCAGGTGTGGACCTCAGGATACTATGAGGCATACATAGTGGGAGCATTAAGATGTGGACCTCAGTTTGTAGATTTGAGATTGGATTTCTCTTACATTGCCTACTCCAGGAAGTAGTAGGTGTTTGAAGTGTTGTGGCTGCCTTAAAAAAATTCATTGTATTTGTACGATTGTGTAGTTGTGCTTGTGACAAAGTGTTTTGTACACAGATTTTGGACTAAGCAAACACACTATTTTGACAATCACATAAGTGTAAAACCCTCAATTGTGTGACATAGATTTTTGCCTTTTGATCTTGCTCAATTGTATATAGTTAGAGATATCAATTTGCGAAAAGAAATAAGCAATTGCGTCTTGTTCCGATTTGCCTACGAGGCTTTAAAAAATATGCGAATAAGATCTGGTGTTTTGTTGCACAAATATTTAACTTCCTGCATGCGATCAGATAGGTATTTTTCTGTTCTCAAATGTACTACGTGATTTTATTTATAGAAACCAAACTAGCATATTCTTGTGTAATTGTTTTAGAGGGGAGAAAATGAATCTTGATTCACATAAGAACATCGACGTCAAGAGAAACCATGCAGAAAGAGAGAAGGATGGTAGTGATCGTAGCTCGGAAGAAAAGCAAATGTTCAGCATGATATACTTGAAAATCAAGTTCCATTGAGATCACTCTTAATGTGTGTGTTTGCCATATATAGCAATAATTTTATGGTTTTTCTAGATAATTTTTGATAACCCGTGACGATGCATGGGCATTTAACTATTTGAATACAACCACCGCTTTTTCAACTCCATGCCAAACCATACAGCACAACCTGAAGAAACACTTTTCAGAATTCGTGGTTAAGTTTTGTAACTTTTTTTAGAATTGTTTACCCGTGCGTTGGCATTTATATAAAATATAAAGGTCGTGAAAATATTTTATTATTGATTATTATATAGTGCATGTCTACATAACATGTTGGGGTATTGTCTTTTTTTCACTTTGCGAAGTGGTGCTGATGTTGAAATGATGTTTCATAAGATATCTTTTCATGTTGAAATGGTGATTAATAAGATATCTTTTGCTTCACATACCGTGGGGAAATTTATGTACATTATAATATAACTGATTTGTTTAAATTTCTTAGTGAGTTATAAATTATATATGTTCATTGAGAAATAATATTTGAGTACCCGTGACAACGCACGGGCATTCGTACCAGTTTTTTCTTTATTTATAAATGTAGGTGAAAAGAGCTGGATGAACTATCAGCGTAGCCACGTAGGCACGTTTGTTAACGGGACGACCTGCTCAGTGTATTTCCACTTGGTCAAATAAGATATTTGTATGCTTCTCCCTACCCCACCCCCAATAATTTTTTTGAAAACAATAGTAAACAAATTTTAAAATCTGAAATTTTATACAATGAACATGAACAAATGTTCTAACAGCACACGAAAAATCTCCAAGAGATGACGTACTTAGTGGTCTGTGCAAAATATTGTCGTATGTGAAAAAAAAAAAAATTTGCACGTACCATTAAGTATGTTTTTTTTTTGCTTTTTTGAATTTGTTTGCTATTTTTTCGATGTTTTAATTCAACCAGGAGCATATGAGTTCGGGTTCAGAACTAGGTTTTTTTTTATTCAATTTGACTTGAAAATTATTTGTTTGAAGAAGATCGAATGGATTAGACAAGGTCGCCCCCTCTCTCCCGCTACGGTAGAGAGAGTAGAGATTGTTGAAGCCTCCCGAGATTCCACCAAGTTCGCCAGGGGATCAGGGATTTCTCACCCTCCGGCGGCCACTGCGACGGCGGGAGGACCAGGCCCAGCTGCCCGACGCATAGTGTCCGGGATGTTTGCGGGGACGCAAATCTGGTCCAAATATGCGTCGAGTTTGCATCTCGGCGGGCGCGTCGAGTGACCGCCGAAAATCATGTAGGACCAGCGCGTTAGTGGCAGGGACGCCGCTAACATTCCCGCCAGTGGCCATTCCCAGCGCGAAAAATCAAAGTAGGCCGGCGCCAATAGTCCAGGCCATAGCCATGGACGTTCTCGTCGCCACGCCCACCATGGATTCCGAGGGAACCCTCGCAGACGCCCCCGGACTCCCCCATAGCCACCACCATAGCTCCAATGGAGGTCGCATCACCGGCCGAATCAAAGTGTGCCGCCAAGCCGGGAAGCTAAGCCGAAGGCGGCAAAAAAGGTGTTGTCCAAGGAGGAGAAAGGCGTCGAGACCGCGAAGCGTCGCGGCCGGCGCAAGAATCTGAAGGAGAGGAATGCAGCGGCCGCCACCGCCCAGCACGTGGAGGCCACTGCCCACATCGCGTGGCTGATGCAGCTAAAAGCCGGCGCACAAGTAGGTCTCCATCCGAACCTAGCGGAGACAATGCTCCTCGTCAAGCAAGAGAGGATCGTCGGCGTCGCTCCCCCGACCTCGTCGGTGAGCTCGGTAAGTTCCCAGCTGCATCCTGGAACGCCTGCACCCTCGCGAGTCCACACGGCGTCGTGGTTCGCCTCCGGCGCCGGTGCACTTCAATGGGTCGCCGGTTCCCGACTTAAACCGGACGCCGAGGAACGGTGACTCGTGCCCAAGCGCGATAGAGAACGCCTGATATGTTGCGTCATTGTCAAGCACCATGGCCTCCTTTTGGACTATATTTGTTGTTCCGGTCATGTTGTGCCCTTTTTAGACTCCATTTTGTATCGTTACCATGTGCAGAATATGATGAACTTATTTGAGTCCTTAATTTGAGCCAATATGATGGCCACATTTTCGCGCAATTTGATTGTTTCAGCTGTTTTCAGATATTTCTGAAAAATAAATGATCCGCTCGGAATAGGTCGGGTCGCTGGAGCCATCCAACGCAAATGAACGCATGACCATTTTGGCGTTAGCAAGTCGATGCAAACGGATACGCGCGGATATTTATCTGAAATTGGTTGGCATGTTGGAGATGCCCTTTGCCCTTGTTGCTTGTCCCCGCGTTGGGTTGCGTCATTTCCCCAGCTTTGGTCGGCGGATCTTTGCCTCTTAAACAAAGCTAAAAGGTCAGAGTGTAAGAGGACGGGCATTAATTAGGCGGGTTGACTATGCATGTACACGCAGAGGCCGTCCACCAGACCACCTGGGGATTCCCACTAATTAGCTTTTCGATTCCCTAAGCTACTTGCTAAGTCCTGGCTAATTATATTTTCCGGTATACTGCCGCCGGTGTTTTTTTTTTTTTTTTTTTGAAGTGTACTGCCGCCGGTGTTGATCAAGCTCCAATTTCGCCGGCCAAAATGCAATCGTTCAGCAGGGATCGAGTTGCCTATCCTCTCACCCCTCACATAGTAGGAGTGAGTCGAGTAACCAGTAACCGTTTCCATTTCTTGATCAATATAAATACGAGCTTTTTGTGCGAAAAGTCTCTTTGACACATGAGCTCCAGTGATCCTAGTACAGTATTTGAAAAACATATTTCTGTAATTCCAAAAAATCAGAAATTAAATGCCTACATAATTATAAATATTCTGAAGGTATGCTTTAAATTTCGGATGAAAATATTTTGTATTTTGAGCCATACGAAAATGACAAATTTCTGACAAAAATCTAAAGTTTCCATCCCTACAAATTTGTTATTTTTCCTGAGCTCAAAATACATGGAAATTTTTACCAAAAATTTACACGAGTATTCAGAACATGTGTATGTATTTGTGAAATAAAATTTATAATTTTTTTAAACACATAACTATAATTTTTAAATATTACAAAAATCAGGAGCAATGGCACCTGGATGCACCAAATCTGCTCTCCCTTTTGTGTCATTCTTTCGACAAAGATGGCACATACTTAGACTACAAATTTCAAGTGCACGCAGCACGCTAACACGGTTCGAGTGATCGAGCTGCCTACAACTCTGTCATAAGAACGATCCCGAGCGCACAAGACAAGCATGTGTTTAAATTTCGCTTATTTTCCTTTAGCGAATAGATTGGTTACATTCCGCGTAGTACTGTACTATTACCACCAAATTAACTCGATAAAATTGAAACACATGCTAGTATTACGATACTCTACCATGGCTGGAAAAGATATTGAAGTGATTAGCAGTAAACGCATACCTTGGGCAACGCGAAACCGAAGTACTTGTCCTTGACGACGCCGCCGGCGCTCCGGCCGCCGTACCCGTGCAAGGGGCTGCGGCCACCGTCGTGCCGCCCGTTAGTAGCTCCGCCGGCCACCTGATCTCCGACGTCGTATCCGTACCCGTTCTCGTAGTCGTCCTCCTCCGCGGCGGCGACCCGCGTGCCCGGGCGCGCCATGACATGCGCCAGCGCGGCCGCGGCTCGAGCCTTGGACCGCGCGGCCAGCGGGTGCACTGGCGACGGCTCGGGATGAACGAGGGGATGTGCCGGGGACGCTGGAGCGGAGTAGATCCCCGCCCCCGAGCGCCGGCGGCCGTACGTCGGGCTCCCTGTCCGCCGCCAGTCCATCACTACCTGCCGCGTTCGTCGGCTTACGGAAGGGAGGGTGTCTTTTGTGTGTACGAGAAACGGAGAGAATACTCGAAGAGAAGTATGGTTAAGCGTAAGAGAGATGTGAAGTATGGTAGCGTCAGATCTGGAAAGCATAAACAAGTCCAAGCCTCAAAGGCGTATAACAGTGGCCTTGCTCAAGCGTTTGCCAAGGCAACCCAGATTTTCCGGTAACCGGCGCTATGGACAGACAAAGTGATAGGGATTTGGTGCACATGGCACCAGTGCTCCCTCCATTTTTAGATTTTTAATTTTTTAAAAATCTCACACTTCTATTTGTTCAAAAATTATGACGGGTTAAATATGTTACATCCATACTGTACATATCTATCTATATATTTAATACCATAATTTATAGAAACATAGAAATGTGAGATTTTAAAATTTTCGAAAATCTAAAATTGGAGGGAGCACTGGTGCCCATGTGTTAAAGACACTTTTTGGAGACCAAGCTACTCCCTCCGATCCGAAAAAACTGTCGGATGCTTAATACAATTAACGTTTTACACTTAAGCCCTGGAAAAAGGTGTCTGACTCCGTGTTCTGGCCGGCCGGATCGATTGTTCGCCCGCCTCTGTGTTGGCTGGCTGGATCGATCGATCGATTGCTCGCCTCCGCGCTGGAGGGCCGGGTCGATTCACTCGCCTACCTCCGTGTTGGCCTCCGCGTTCTAGCCGGCCCGAACGATCGCTCGCTCGCCTCCGCGTTCCGGCTGGCCAGATCGAGTTCTTGCTCGCTCGCCTCCTCCGGCCAGCTCTTCCTCGTCAGATCGTCGGCGCGTGCGGATGAATGCGCACTCGGTCCAGCTAGCCCGTCGCGACGCTGCGGGTCTCCTCCTACCTGTGGGCCCCGCCGCTGTTCTAATCCTGGAGTGTTAGGGGATAAGGGAGCACAGCAAGAGAGGCGAGCGGTTGCGGGTGAGATGATGCGGGCCATCCCACGATAGGGGAGAAGTGCGGGTTGATAAACAACAAACTCGTGGGTTATTTTGCAAAATCACCATTCCGACATTTTTTTAGGATCAGAGGGAGTAGAAAAAATATCTATCTCTATCTATTTTTACCTACCAATCTCTACTAATAAGTTACGGATTAATGGTGTTGGTAGGTCAAAAAAATCGAAACAAATTTTCGTCCGTCAAATTAAATAACCGTGATCGTCCTTCAGTCTACAAACCAGAGCCTCCACTTCGTACGTCAAAAAACCTATAGTTGTCTACAAACCAGAGCCTCCACTTCGTACGTAAAAAAAAAACTATAGTTTAATCGGATCAGCCTACATAAAAAAAAACGGTTATTCCGTCCGCGCATGCTTCCTATTCAACCTCTGATAAATCGCCAGCAAAAAGACCGATAGGAGCGGCCAAAGAAACCGGATCTGGGACCACCTTCGTGCGAGAGTCCAGATTGAATCGATGACAGATCCTTCCTATGTTCGGTATTATTTTCCCAGAGCGTCAAGCGTGGCCTACTCGAATTATACAGGAAGTTCAAAACAAAAAAACTCGAATTATACAGGGACCAAGCCAGCATCATGGGCGGAGCCGGGGCCCGGCGAGCCCGATCTGCGTTGCCTCTTGGTATTGATACTTTCGCTAGACAAGCCGAGTACTAGGGCAACGTTGTTCCGGGCAAGTCTTCAGAATATACTTTCGCTAGACAAGCCGAGTACTAGGGCAACGTTGTTCCGGGCAAGTCTTCAGAGTATAGCTCAGCGGTCGGATTCGTTATGGAGGTCCCGGTGCGCCTCTCCACTGGTTGGACGAGATGTGCTGCACGTGTTTGTGTAGCTGCAAGATCGATCAAACTTCTTATCTACTAAGTACAAATGTACAATACATCGAACAAGCACACCCAGTCTGGCCCAGCATCACGTATAAACATACAGGAAGGCTATGGTGGTGTTCACATAGAAGGAATCCGACGTGAGTTCGGAAATTCAGAGGTGATCACCATGGTAGTTTCCGTCACCGTCTTGATCGTGGACCTCTTCGTGCCGACGCCCACGGCATGGCCTCGGTACTAGCCGCTACCTCCACCACGCCTAACCAAGATCGGATGCCGGCCTCGATACTGGCCGCTACTGCCGCCGACGCCACTCCACCCCTGGCCACGGTCGCACGAATCCGTCCTCTTCTGGATCCTCACATCGCACCGTCGCCCACTCCTTGACGATTCCCCGCCACCGGACGCACAGGGTCGGAAATGGAGAGCGTCCAGTGGCAAGCAGTTGGCCGGTAGCGAGCTTGGCACGAGTGCACGGGTGAGCTGGGGGGAAGCGTAGGAGCGGCTCGGACCCGGTTGGAGCAGCGGCATGAGACGGGGCTGCTGGATGAGGTCGGCGGCAGGAATCGATTGAGGGAGCCAGCATCCGACGTCGGCCGAGGCCATCCGGTGTCGGTGGATCCTCCGCGACGGATAGAGGTGAGGACGTGAGGTGGTGGGCGGAAAGATGTGCCGGAGGGGAGCAAGGCAGCGCGCTCGCGCGAGGAAGAAAGGAGCGAGGGAACGGTTCCAAGCAATAAAATCAGCGGCCTCGCACCTTCAGCCGGTATATAATGTAGCAACATTGTGGTCGTGGTGTGCAAGTGCAACACACTATGGATTTGTAACAGTTAATGATCTAACTTAATTAGTGGTCTGAATATGAATTTGTATTGTGTCAGTTAATGATCTAACTTAATTAGTGGTCTGAATCAGGGAAAACATTGTCGAGAGTTTTCAGATATAGCCGCACTAATGACCTTGCAGTTATAAGCAATTCTGTTGTAGTGGTAGAGACATGCCACTCAAAGTCCACAACGATGTTACGCAACCTGAAGCACGCCACCGGCCGCTTGGGCGGCATCAGCAACTGCAACGGAATCATCATATTCATCGGTACCAATGAGAGTTGATCCATTACCATCCACAACGATGGGGCGCACGTTAGAGCAGTTTTAACTTCCCCACTTTTTACCCAAGCGGCGCGGCCAGAGCAGCCAGGTTCCACTCCATGGTTTACCCAAGCACGACAGCGGCATGACGAGCAACACGCAGCTCAGCGCGCTGGAGGAAGATGCAAACCAGGCAGCCACAACAACAAGACTAACACCATGCAGCTCTATTACGCCAGCGCCCGGCTTCCTGGCGCCTTTTCTTGCTAGGTCGTGCAAAGTTTCAGTAAATTCAGTTTTACATTACTTAATGTGTCGATGCAATGTTTGGATCCTTCATGTCGTTGCCTATTCGACGGTGCCTCGGAGGAAGGATCCTCACGAGGGGGAGAAGAAGTAGGATCCATAGGGCGGAGAGTCCTCGGGACGGTGGTACGCGATTTATCCAGCTTCGGAACACCTGCTCAAAGACAGGGCCTACTACTGCTTGTCTGGAATTATCTGGGTGCTTTCGCGTTGTTACAATGAGTTGTGGTTGTGCCTCTAGGGCTCCTGGGATCTGGCTTATAAAGGCGCTCGGATCTAGGGTTTACACGGAGAGTCCTAGCCGGAATACAAGTTGGCTAACTACGGAATATTACATTGCCGTGCAAGTCAAGGATCCGCCTTCCATCTATGTCGCACTGGATCCGGTTACTTTATGGGCCTCCACGGATCCGGCCTTCTTAGTAGGTCGGTTGGGATCCGGCTCCTTGTTCCTGGGCTGGACTTCATCCTTCATGATCTACAGCAACTGGGCCGCCCGATGGGCCATATGCCAACATCACCATCTGGGGCCACCAGGACTTGCCGGATCTAGGCCATGTCGTTGATATACCCGTAAAGTATACCCACAACAGTAGCCCCCGAAGTTCTCCGAGATTCATCATTCCTCCGACTTCAATCAACTCGGATCGAAAGAGAATCTTGAAGAGCTTCCAAACTTTTCTCGTTTCTGACGTCACTCTCCCGGAAATCATTTGTTCTTCAGTAAAATCAATGTAGCAGATTTTTCGCTTATCCCGCGGACAACTTCCTCCTTTCCCGCGCTAAATTTTCGGAGATGCGAATCTTTAGCCGGAAATTTCGGAGGTGCACAGTTAAGTTACATCTGCGTCGTTTTACCGCTTTTAACCTAAGACATTGTTGACGTCAGAAACCCACTGGCGGGCAGAGACGGGCAACACCGTAGAGCCGGGAACAACTAGGGCTGCGGCTGGCCCTAGTCCCTCTGAGCGACGGCCCGCAAAGCCTTCTGGTCGCACGCACCGATGTTTATCACAAGGGCGTGCCACCCGACCTATACCCGGTCGGGAAGGTGTGGATGATGCCTCGCTTAGTTTCCTGCAGGGCACACACGTAAACGTTAAATACGAGCCTCGATCGGCTCTCGAGTTATCCCGTGAATCGGCTCAAAGAGCCGATCCACCCATGATTCGGACGAGGTGTCCGAATATATGGTGGTCCCGCTTGATCATGGTAAAGCTAATGAGATCTACGACGATGTGGGGTTTTCACCGCATAATCGGATCGTCCTACTCCAGGTTGGGCCTCGCGGCCACGCACGGTGATCGTAAGCCGATCCTAAGCAAGGCCTAAAACCAACACGAGGTTGATCCTCGAACATCCTCGCTTAGGGCCAACGAACGACACCCTACGTGCCGCCGGATCCTCCCCCTTCGTAAGGCCTAACTATTGCAGTATATTAAACTAATCCTTGTAGAACAAGGAGCAATCGTAACGGATCAGATCTACTAAACTACGATCAAGCGGGTGCCGCCCCTACGCCTAAGATAAGCGTAAGGGCGGCTAGACATGCAAGGGTTGCACTACGAAAGCATGTAACATGAAGAACAATGCTAACCCTAACATGTCTAAGATAACTACGTTGCTCGCCATCAAAAAGGCTTCAATGACGAGCAACGCGTGAACAACGTAGGCAAGCTTAGTGCCGCCTAGATCGCAAGATGCGATCTAGGCAGCATGATGCTTACCGGTAGAAACCCTCGAGACGAAGGGGTTGGCGATGCGCCGAGATTTGTTTGTGGTTGAACGTTTGTTGTTGTTTATTCCATAAACCCTACGTACATATTTATAGTCCAGCGGACTTTCTAATGTGGGCGTGCACTAAACCGTGCACGAGTAAGATTCTATCTCTAAACTAAGATGCGATCTAATATGTTACGTATACACGGGCAATTAAGCCCAACTTGGTATAAAAGGCCGATTCATGTATTTCTTCTATATAGATTTCTTCAAGCCCATCTTGATCGCGGCTCACCTCTGACTTGGTCAAATTCTGGTGATAACACATGCCCCCCTGGTTTTGGAAATGACATTTCCAAAATCATTATGCTTTCTCTCGTCGGGTCATGTCGTGGCAGAGCAGAGCTGCCGCGAATCCCCATCACGATGCCTTGCCCCTTCCACTTCTCCACGTGGCCGTAAAATTTTCCCGTTGGGCAACACCTCCTCGGAAACTGCCGTGGCATTGAATCTCTCCCATATCCCCTTTATTTAACCGTTCTAAACAACTTGCGTCTCCTTCGTCCTCCTCGCATTAGCACCAAAAACCCTCTCGTGCCGCCATGTCTTCTTCCTCTTCCTCCGAGTTTTCCTACGGGTCCGACTCCTCCCGCGAGACGCCGCCGAAATTCGTGCCCCGAAGATCGGGACGAGGAGAGCCATGCCTCCTCCATTTGGTCCGAGGACGACAAGTCCTTGACCGCGATGAAGATCTCCAGCTCCTCGCCGATGGGGAACTGGAGCCCAAAAGTGAGGACGACCAGTTCTCCTGGGACGGCTGCCCCACCTCTGAAGAAGAAGGAGAAGAAGACGACGACGACGACGACTCCCTCGAGGGCTACCCGCCAGCGAAGCGCCTCCGCATGTGGTGGGACGACGACAGCAGCGACGACGAAGACGGGGATGAAGCCCCCATGGAGGGCTACGGGAGTAGCGACGAGGAGCCCATCGGCAGCAGTGCCGATGAGAGTTCTGAGGATGACGATGAGGGCAGTGATGGCCCGTAGATTAGGATCTAATAGTGTAGGCCTAGCAGTAGTAGATTGGTCAATAGACCCTTCTTTGTTCTTCCCTCTTTGAGCAATCGGCTCCCCATTGTAAGAAATCCGCATATTAATGAAGAATTCCTTTAGCTTGATTTCGCCGATTTCTTTCCTGCTGAATTTGTCGACTGTTGGCCTAATCCATGCTTAGTGACTGATGGTACCGCATCAGTTTCATGATAATCTGCGAGACGGGCCAATTCAGACATCCCTCCAAGCTAGCCGGCTTCTGCCGATGATGATGACACAGCTGATCCTGGCAAGCTGGCAACCTGATCTTTGAGCAAGCGACTTTAAAAGAGCCATGGAACCGTCTTGGATGCTCAAACTGATGACTCTGTAACAGAACACCGCTCTCTAAACCAGTTGTGTCGCAGGGCTAGCCGATTCCACCTAAATCGGCTCCCTAGAGCAATGACCTTTAGGGCGAGCTGCCCCCCGAGCCTTAGTGAAGGCGAACCAGACACATGTGCCGACATTAGCCTTAACTCATGACGTGGCCCCAAGCAGAGAACCTTCAAGGTGAGCTTCCCCCCGAGTTTCTTCAGTTCTTGCCGGCCAGATCGGCTCCTTTCCTTTGGTGGATCTGATGCGATCCATCCTCGACCTGATCCGCACGTCCAGGCTGCTCCTGCCATTGTTCTTGAAGAGAGGATTCAAACCTTTAGACTACTCCATTGAGGAGCTCTTCCATTAGTGCTCCATTGACCCTCTGATCGTAACAGTTATTCCTCTTGAGTCGATGGCCATGCATCGGCTTCCATATCCTTAAGTCGATGTCTGCTGCATCGGCTGTGCTCGAAAATTTTCGAATTTTTAGATTTTTACTTTTTTACGGCCGACTAGCGCATCGGCCCCCATATTCCAATACCCATCACCAAAGGATGAGACGCTTTCATTGCATATCCTCGTGTTCTTTCCTCCTGGGTGCCCCCCCCCCCGAGCCGATTCTGTCAAGAGGATTGATGGTATCGGCTCTGTTGGATAACATGTTGAACCCAAGCGGAACGGTGGGTGAGGATAATTTTGGCCGATTGCTGGAATCGGCCTCCACGTTGTTTGCTCGGCGAAGGTTTTGTGATGTCCCTTTATAAATTTTTGGGGCCGATCACAAGGATCAGCCTCGCCATGTTTGCTCCTTGACGGGCTCTTGTTACTCGTTCAGGCCGGTAGATAAGACCAGCCCAATCTCTGACTTCATCATGTTGGCACGCTTGCTGTCGCCCACCTTGAATGCATCGTGTGATCGTGGAGCGCTAAGCTCTGCCGGAAGAACGAGCACCATGTTTGTGCCAGCCGATGCTTCATCATCGGCTTTCCTTTGCTTGGGGCGCCACTCCATTTTCCGTGGACGACCCTCTTCATCCAGGGTTCGCCGAACCTTTGCAGCCTGCATCAGGCCTTGCCTTCCTCAATGTATGCAAGTATAACCTCTCGGCTTCTTCCAGGCCGCGCAATCGTTGAACCCCGCGTTTCGGGAACGGCCGAGTCCGTCGGGCACCACCTTGGCCGGTGGTACTCCGTCTTCTTCTTCTCCCTCGTCTTCTCGAATCTTCGAGATCTTCCAACCGAGGGGACTCAGCTCGTTTGCTCTGTGGCGGGAGAGGTCCTAAGCGCTCGAACACGGACACGTTGGCTGCCTCCTTCTTCTTCCGGTTGCATTCTGGGCAATTGCCGATTGTTGGCAATCGGCTCATTCCTGAATCCCAGCAGTGCCTGAAGAAGGGACAATTCCAGTGTCTGTCCTCGTCGCCTTGCTCCCTCGCCTTTCCCTTGGCACAACGCTCGTGCTCCTCCTCATCGCGATTCCGCCGACGATGTCTTCCGGCTTCTCCGGCCGACGAACTCCTTCATCATCATCGCTGGACCGCCGGCGTTGGTCGTACTGACCCACATACTTGTTGAGGAGGTGATCAGAGAGAGGTCACTGATATCTTATGTTCTTCACTTCTCCCTCTGTTACATAGCGCTTGCCGTCTTGGCGGAGCCGATCGCGTGGAGCGGCTCCCTCTGTATCTTTGCTATGAGAGCTGCTGCCCTCATCTCCATCCTTGCCGCCGTGGTGTCCAAGATCTACCATGTTGATATTGCACAGAAAACCCGGGCCGGCACCCCGCATGGCAAGCATACTCCACCATGTTTACGGCGGGGAAGGGGTGTGTGTCGACCTTCATGGCGTACCGGTTGAAAATTAGACGCCCGTTCTCTATCGCCGCTTGGATGTGCCGACGCCACACCCCGCAGTCGTTGGTGGCATGGGAGAGCGAGTTATGCCATTTGCAGCATGGCTTTCCATTCAGCTCTTGCGCCGTGGGGAACTTGAGACCTTCGTGTATCTTCAACTCGCTTTTCCTTGAGTAGGAGGTCGAAGATTTGCTCGGCCTTGGTCACGTCAAAATCAAATCCCCCGGGCGGGCCTCGGTGGCTTTACCCACTTGCAGGACACGGGGTTCCTCCCCGAGTCCACTCAGCCCACCGCTACTTCTTGGTCTCCCGCAGAACTTCGTCTTCCTCTCGCATCGACCGTGGCCACCGCACGCTTGAACTTGTCTTGGTACAGTCCGGGTGGCGCCGTTCATATGCCGAAAGTTTCGAACCATGTGCGCCGCCGAGGGATAATCCGCTTGGGAGGCCGTGTCCTTGAGCCGTGTTGCAAGGCCCGCTATCGCCAACTCGATCGCTTCCTTCTCATTTATACGAACCGAAAAGCATCGGTTCCTAAGATTCCCGAAGCGCCGGATGTATTCCCGTCACGCTTCTCCGCGCTTCGACGTAGTTGTGCTAGATCGGCAATGCTAGACTCGGAAGCCTCCGAGTGGTACCGTTCATGGAACCGCTCTTCCAACCGCTTCCAAGTCCGGATGGAGTTCGGTGGTAGCGATGTGTACCACCCGAAAGCCGATCCCGTGAGGGACCGTGAGAAGAACCTCACGCGCAACTCATCCGACGCCGAGATCGTGCCCAGCCTGTGCCAAATATCGGCTCACATGCTCGATGGAGCTGGACCCGTCCGATCCACCGAACTTTGTGAAGTCCGGGAGCCGATATTTAGGTGGCAGCGGGATCAGCTCGTAGCTGTTGGGGTACGGCTTGGTGTAGCCGAACGCCTTTCTTTTCGGCATCATGCCGAACCGATCTTTCGAATTGCATAAATCTGATCCGCCGAGATGGCTGAAGGTGTCGAACCCCGAAGATTCGCCGGGTGGCATACTTAACCAGCCATGCTTGTTTTTCTCGGTTCTAAGCCAACCGCAGGAGCTGGGCTTTGGAGGTTTGTCGGGGTGGCGTACTTAGCCAGCCACGACCGCTTCTCGTGATCGGCTCCCGACGTTCCTCCCGCCGTTCCAGCAGGCCGCCGTTATTGCAGCCTGGTTCGAGAGTGCCAAGGCGTTGCCGTCCGGCACGTATGCGCACGCGTATCCGTGCGGGACCTCCTTAGGTGGCTCGTGCAGGAATTGGTAGTCACTAGGATCACCACCAATCTTGTAGACGACGTATGCCGATGAGTTCGGCAGTTCCGGTGCTGCCCACGCGAACGGCCGGGGCCGGAGCGGCATCTCTCCTTTGAAAGTACCCGCAGCCGGTCCCGACGGGGAGTACCGGTGACTCATGATCTCCCGGACGACGCGCAGCGACACGCTCCAAGGTATTCACCAGTGCTCTCGCAGTGGCGGTGCAGCGAATGAGCCACCATGTAGTTGATCTCCCGCCGCAGCCGACTCCGGTGCGTTCTTCCGACGGGGCGGACAAGTCCACTCCATCGAGTGCGCCTTCAGTGTGAAACCCTTCCACCCGACGCCATGGGAGCGGGTTCGGTGGAAGGAGCCGATGAGTTCGGCTTCGAGGGTTGCCTTGATCTCGTCATGCTTCTTCTTGAGCTCATCGTGCAGATCCGCGTATGTGACCGGAGTGTCTTCCGCCATCTTGGATGTAGATGGCGATGTCGTGGATGTCGTCGACTGTCCCACCGGGCGTGCCGTAATGTGTTGACGTCGAAACCCACCGGCGGCAGCAGACGGGCAACACCGTAGAGCCGGGAACAACTAGGGCTGCGGCTGGCCCTAGTCCCTCCGAGCGACGGCCCGCAAAGCCTCTCCGGTCGCACGCACCGATGTTTATCACAAGGGCGTGCCACCCGACCTATACCCGGTCGTGAAGGTGTGGATGATGCCTCGCTTAGTTTCCTACAGGGCACACACGTAAACGTTAAATACGAGCCTCGATCGGCTCTCGAGTTATCCCGTGAATCGGCTCAAAGAGCCGATCCACCCATGATTCGCACGAGGTGTCCGAATATATGGTGGTCCCGCTTGATCATGGTAAAGCTAATGAGATCTACGACGATGTGGGGTTTTCACCGCATAATCGGATCGTCCTACTCCAGGTTGGGCCTCGCGGCCACGCACGGTGATCGTAAGCCGATCCTAAGCAAGGCCTAAAAACCAACACGAGGTTGATCCTCGGAACATCCTCGCTTAGGGCCAACGAACGACACCCTACGTGCCGCCGGATCCTCCCCCTTCGTAAGGCCTAACTATTGCGTATATTAAACTAATCCTTGTAGAACAAGGAGCAATCGTAACGGATCGGATCTACTAAACTACGATCAAGGGGGTGCCGCCCCTACGCCTAAGATAAGCGTAAGGGCGGCTAGACATGCAAGGGTTGCACTACGAAAGCATGTAACATGAAGAACAATGCTAACCCTAACATGTCTAAGATAACTACGTTGCTCGCCATCAAAAAGGCTTCAGTACGAGCAACGCGTGAACAACGTAGGCGAGCTTAGGCTGCCTAGATCGCAAGATGCGATCTAGGCAGCATGATGCTTACCGGTAGAAACCCTCGAGACGAAGGGGTTGGCGATGCGCCGAGATTTGTTTGTGGTTGAACGTTTGTTGTTGTTTATTCCATAAACCCTAGGTACATATTTATAGTCCAACTGGACTTTCTAATGTGGGCGTGCACTAAACCGTGCACGAGTAAGATTCTATCTCTAAACTAAGATGCGATCTAATATGTTACAGATACACGGGCAATTAAGCCCAACTTGGTATAAAAGGCCGATTCATGTATTTCTTCTATATAGATTTCTTCAAGCCCATCTTGATCGCGGCCCACCTCTGACTTGGTCAAATTCTGGTGATAACAGACATGTGGCGGCCATCCAACGGTGTGACCGTTCCGTTCTCGCCGTCAGATCCGAATCATGAATCTCCGCGCGAGGTCTATAAATACCACCGCGTGCGGTAACTTTTCCATTCTTTCACCGCAAATTCCATTTCGTCTTCTTCCTCCCGCAGCCCCGCCCCCCGGATCTGAACTCCGGCGAGCTTCCGCACGGTGACCTTCGACCGCCGCCGCTTCAAGGCCGTCCTCGACCCAAGATCATCACGTTTGATCGGGAAAATTCCTCTGCCGCCGATCCGTGGTCATCCGGAGCTCAGCGCACCAAGTCCGGCGATCTCATCTTCGCCGGAGCGACGGCGAACCGCCACGCCATTGAAGGTACGTCCACCGGACTCATAGAAGAAGAAGTACTGTAGACTTAGCTTAGCTTCCGGCTACTCAAACAATTTCATCGCATGCATGCAGCCGGAACCATGTCAACTAACTCACCTAGATATATTGATAGTTCTCCCAATAGTCCGAACTCAAGCTTAAAAGAACCGAGTTTTCCGGAACCATTGGCGTTCCTACCACCATATGTTTCCGACACGCGCTTAGCTCAACCTTTCTCTGCATCTTCCAACAACGCATTAGGACGGATCCCAACCCTCAAATAGATCCAGGAAGAACTTGAGGGCCAGGCTAGAATGGCAGCCAAAGTGCAAGAGGTGGAGCAGGAAAAATGATCCAAGGCCCGGAACCGGGAAGGCGAGAAAGGGCAATGGTGGCCCTGTGAAGTGAAGGACTCAGATCTCAGGGAGCTCCAAGAGGAGGGCATGATCTCTCCGAACTGGAGTATCATGAAAGACTCCGCCACCCCCAAACCAAATCCGGACGAACGCTTCCTTACAATGGCCTGGGTAGAGCGCGATCTATCGCTCCCCTGCTCGGAATTCTTTCTCTCCGTCCTCACCACCTACGGCCTTCAGCCACACAACATCTATCCCAACTCCTACCTCCTCCTTTCCAACTTCGTGACTCTTTGCGAAGGCCACCTCGGAATTCTCTCGGACATCCGTCTGTGGCAGTTCTTTTTCCGAGTGAAGAAGGAAACCAAAGATAAGGCGATGGTGAGCTGCGGCAGCATGACGTTCATGCTCCGCCCCGGAAGGATGTACCCGCCGCACTCCTGTCACGAATCCGTCCGATACTGGAACGCCGGATGGTTCTATGTGAAGAACATTGAAGTTCCAGACGTCCACCAGGGGCTCCCCAAGTTCATCAACGAGCCTCCGGAAGAACTCGACAGCTGGAGCCTGATCCCCGCGCTTGCGCAATATCCGGAGCTGAACAGGGCAGCGCAGAGGATCTCCAGGTTAGTCCACGATGGGCTAACCGGAACAGACTTGATGCTCAGCTGGTTTTCCCGCCGGATCCAGCCCCTCAAGTACTACACCAGGAAGATCTGCGAGTACACCGGGGTGGACGATCCCCTCCAAGTCACCCGCGACAACTTGCCTGCGGATTCTCTGAAGAGGAGGATCAAGACCCTCGTGAAGGTTACCCGGGGCCAGCCGGTCCCGGAGATTGTGATGGATATTAAGACGAACAATCAATGCCCTCTGGTATGTGTATGTATATCAACATCTTAACTTCTCCAAATTGGAAGTGCTTCTAACTTGTCATTTTTATCTCTCTAGCTCGATACTTTGGCGGGGGAGGATTTCAAGACTATTCTCCGAGAACCCTTGAGCCATGAACTCGCGGAGGAGGATCCGGAGGACGACGACGAACAGGAGGAGCAAGCTCCCAAGAAGGTTGCTCCCCGACCCGCCAAACGTCCCCGCGCCAAGGTTTCCGGCTCCGAAGCCGGAGCCAGCGGCGAGGCCTCCGCCAAGAAGGCCAAGACAACAAAGCCACCTCCGCTCGACTCGAAGAAGGCGGAGCGCGAGCGCCTCAAATTGCTTGCAAATGCAGGGAAAGGATCGCGCCCCCTTATTCCCGGAGCCACGTAAGTATCCGAGATCATCTCTCAGTCTCCGTGTAAGCTTTTTATTTATACGTTCCCCTTTGCTTGTCGCAGGAATCAAAAGGCCCCTGCTTCCCGGGTTAACACCCAGAAGCAGATTACTAAATATTTGAAAGCGTCACCAGCGGTTCCTCCGGTCACGCGAACACCCCCAAGCACCTCACACCCCGTTCCTCAATCGCCGCCGCACGAGACCCAACACTCCCCTCCTCCAGCTGCCCAAACTCCACCGGAAATCATTTATGTGAGCAGCGAAAGGGGAGGCGGAAGCTCCTCCGCTGCGAGACGAGCGGCTCCGGAAGGCCCTCAGGACATGGCCCCGGAGAAGAAGAAAAAGAAGTCAACTCCCAAGACTTGGCTGAAGCTCCGGCTAATGATGTCGTAACCTTCCCGGAGAACTTTGGAGATCCGACCAACCTGTGGTCCACTCCAAAAGCCTACGCACACAAGTTTTCCATAAGCTGACGGAGCAGGAGAAATGGGACCTGGAGCAGGATCTCCTAAACTCCATGATGGCCAACGCCTGGCGGAAGGCGGATGTTGAATCTTCCGAGATTCAACTCCATAAGAAGGAGATGAGTGACTTCTTCGACCAACTCCTCGTCAAGCGCAAGGTAAACCGTCATTCCCAGTAGCCCCCAAGTATCAAGGCGGAAACTAGCAATAGTTAGCGCTTTGAAACTTAGAGTAACTTGTACTGAAAATCGTTGTGGTAGCCCCCAAGCGTCATGGCGGAAAATTTTCCTGCAATGATGCTTCGAAAGAACTTACACCCAAAATATTAATGCCTTCGGAAACTAATCCGGACTATGGCTATTTCAGGAGCAGCAGGCGATGTCTTATGAGCTGCACAAAAATATTTCTCTGCAGTGCCGCGTCACGATTGGCCTAGCGAATGATGTCCAGGCCGGCAAGGATAAAATTGCGGAGCTGGAAAAACAGCTGGCGGAAGCCCAAAGTAAGCCTCTGACCTAGTCTATCATTGTTCCAAATTCCGACTGTAAACTTATGTTTAACTTTATGATTTAATAGATGCATCTACCTCCCTCGCCACCGCATCCTCCGAGCTAGAGAACCTGCGCTCCGCCTACCAGGATCTACAGACCAAACTGGCGAAGGGCGGAAAAAGCGAGAGCGGGCGGAGAAGCATCTTACAGAGAAAAATTCTGAGCTCCTCCAAAAAGAATCGGACTTCGTTCAGAAGCGCCAAGTTGAGAGCGAAACAATACAAAAGCTGCAAAAAGATGTCAACGGCCTTTGGAACTATATGACCACGGCGGAGAAAGGCTGGGACCTTCTCAACGCTGATATGGGTAAGAATCCGGACTAGAGAGAATCAAAACGGATCCACTGGTGCGCTGCAACCAGTTTCCCCGTGACGATCTTATCCGGCTTGCCGGAGACGAATGTAGGGAGCTTATCTCCGCTTGCCGGAAGATTTGCCACAACCTGAACATCAAGGACAGCCGCACCTGCGACATCAACGAGCTGATCAAGAGGATGGACATGCTTCCGGAGCTGGTTGTGGACCTCCAAGCTTCTTCCGCCAGGGGCGCTGCCTACATGTCGCTGGCTATGTGCTTGGCGCGGTGACAAGGTATTAACTTGTCAATGCCTACAAGTTGTAGACTAGGGTTTTGCTGGAAGTAGAGGGCAAGTAGATCTCGAAGGTTTCAGCCAGAAAAGTACTCGACTGCTAGAAAACTAGGGTTGTGTTGACAATGAATCGATCCTCTCTTTGTCCCTCGACTCCCCCTTATATAGGAGGCGGAGCCGAGGGTTTCATGATGTACAAGTTACAAAGTCCGGGAGACTCTTTGAGTTCGTCCCGTAATCATTACATGTCATTATTCCTAATACAACTCTATATTTCCAAACTACTTCGTAACTGGGCTTCCAGGCTTCATTTCTTCGGGTCGTGGGCCTTGAGTAAACGCCGGGTACCATCTTCGGCAGACCCATTGGGGATGCCTATGTCAGTAGCCCCCGAGATTTTGCTTGAATAGAAGAATCAAGGAAAATCTCCATCTTTACAATTACCATATGATTTCTTCGAATCAATAAATAATCTTTATAAAGCAATTGTATGTTGTACAGGGATAACGGTAGTTGGGGATGGTTCATCTGACGGATCAGGTACCAGTTAACTGCTCTTGTGGCAATCCGCAAAAACCTACTTCAAGATCACGTCCCTGGACATGATCTCGGGATACTGGCGTAATTCGACATGTGCCGCTTAAGGTCTTACCAGATGACGAATTCCAGTCATGTTTTATCGGGTACCTAACGCGTCCGTTAGTATTTTTCTTCGTATCTGTTAATACGGAAAAAATAGCAGAACGCCGTCAGAGGCGGTGCCACGCCGCGCAGGACAGATCCTGGGGACTTACCTTCGCAAAGTATTGCGGCATTCAGAGATTAATTCGCGACTGAGGCGCTCTGAGAATATATTGTCGAGTGCCTTTTTCGGCTGCTGGAATAGCACATTTATTCGCACTAGTAGGAAAAGCCTCATCAGTGGCGCACGAAAAAGTGATTCTGTGGCGCACGGGTGGTGCGCCACAGAAACGTCGCCACAAAAATAAGGTTTTTGTGGCGCAGTGGCCCGTGCGCCACAGAATTAAGGTTTCTGTGGCGCACATGGTTCGCCATGCGCCACACGAATGAGTGCGCCACTGAATTACATTTTGGTGCGCCACAGAACATTGTACAGGTATACTCGATTTTATACTGCCTGGTGTATTATACAGGTTTTATACATAGTATACAAGTTATATACAGATATAATATAGACAGATATAATATGGACACATATAACATAGCAACATTATACATCATCATCACAGTACTTAGAGCCCGATCGAGATACATATATAGTGTCAAGTGTCAAATGTTTTGCATACAACTCTTAATTCATACAAATTTCACAATTTCGAGATACAAAGTAGTCTTCATTCGGTTCCTTCTTTGCTCTCTCATCTCTACCCACCAGGCTCGCTTGCATCGGGGTCTTCATACCCAGTTCCTACTATGATGAAAATGGAAGAAAGTGAGACCAACAAGTCCGATGCACAAGAGAAATGGAATAAATGCCTCATACATTGTTGGTCAACACAAATATTAACATTCAGGGATGGCGTAAGTGAGACCAAGTCCGATGCACAAGAGATTGATATTTGTGCTATCTTACCAGGCTCACTTACGCCACCCCCAAGTGTACGGGGACCAAACATTATAATCATCGGCATTTTGAAAATCTCAAAGCAAATGGAATGACAAAATGGAATAAGTGCCTCATACATTGTTGGTCAACACAAATACTATGGTCAGAAACCATAGTTGCAGTATACACCGCAATATACTTTGTAGAAGGGCCCCCTTTCCCCGGCCGCCGTTCCGTGAACGGGTCCTTGACGACACAACAACGCCGATCTGCCTCTCTGGCGCAGAACCACGGCAGTCCCAGCCGCCTCCCTTGTGGCCGCGTCTCCCGCGCTCTTCTCCATGGCCGGACCACGATTGGACTCATCGGGGGAATAATGATAATCGCCATCACCACTATCGCCAGACTCCACAGGTGCATAGCAGTTTGTAGCAGATGCCACTTTTCTTCCCTCGCCGTGTAGTGAACGAGTCCTTGATGGAAAGACCGTGCCGGCCTGCCCAGCATTATGCCGGCCCGTGTTGCCGCGCTTCAGGCTGTGTGTCCCGCGCCCTGCACTGTTCATCTTCTTGCCCGGTGAACCAATAGACTGATCGTTGGAATAAGGAAACCGATGACGGCCGGTCGCAAGATTAGATTGCGATCGGCCGTCATCGGCTTCCTTATTCCAACGATCAGTCTATTGTTCACCGGGCAAGAAGGCGAAGAGTGCAGGGCGCGTGAGACACGGCCTGAAGCGTGGCAACAGGGGTCGGCATGATGCTAGGGAGGCCGGCACCATCTTTGCATTAAGGACTCGTTCACGTACTGGACGGCGAGAGAAGAAAAGTGGCATCTGCTGCAAAGTACTCTACACCTGTGCAGTCTGACGATAGTGGTGATGGGTATTATCATTATTCCCTCGGTGTGTCCAATCGTAGTCCGGCCATGGAGAAAAGCGCAGAGCGTAGGATACGCGGCCACAAGGGAGGCGGCTGGGATTGGCGTGGTTCTGCGCCGGAGAGGCAGGTCGGCGTTGTTGTCTCGTCAAGGACTCGTTCACGGAATGGCGGCCGGGGAAAGGGGGCCGTCTACAAAGTATATTGCGGCGTATAGGTGACCAAACATTCTAATCATCGACACTAAAATGGAAGAAAGAGCCAAGTGGTATCTCAACTAGATATCATATGCCTCATACTTTGTTGGTCGAAACAAATATTAACATCCAGGGATGGAGTAAGTGAGGCCAGGTAGGATGCACAAAAAATTGATATTTGTGCCATCACACCAGGCTCACTTGCTCCACCCCCGAGTGTACGAGTGATCGACCAACCATCTAATCATCGGCAAGTACAAAAACACCAACAAACCAGCAACCATGGTGACATAAGTCAAGATGCTCAAACACACATAGCATGCATGGAGCGAGATGCTCCAAAAGGATTATTCATCACTTGGTATATAGACCAAGTGATGCTGGCAAAAGAGAGGCCAATCAAGAACCGAGTAAATCCAGTAAGTGATAGATATGCCTAAACAAGCAACAACACATAGCATATCCGAGCTAACCGGATGAGACAAGTCTTGGTAGCCAACTCGAATCACCTAGCACCACCTAGCCTTTCAAAACCATCGAAACAGTCCTTTTTCTTCAAAGGATACCACGAGTGGCATTCATTTACATGATCCCCTACTGTGGATTCTCTATTTTCATCAAAGCCAACAAGAAATAGAAATTTATCATTACTCAGTTGAGTTCAAAACAAAGTCTGAGGTACCATAAGGGATTATTCATCACTTGGTAGTAACCAAGTGATGCTTGGCAAGAGAGAGGCCAAGCCTGAGCTAGTCAATCCAATAGAGATGGATATGCATAAGTAAGCAAGAACACATAGCCTATCCAAGTTAACCGAGATAAAACCAACCTTGACAGACCAACTTAATAACCTAGCATCACCTAGTCTTTTAAACCATCAGAAACTTCCCATTTTCTTCAAAGGATACCACAATGGCATTCATTTACATGATTCCCTAATGTGAATATCTCTATTTTAGTATACCATCATAAGCATTCCATTTAAATCACACATTTTAGTATCTGTTCTTATCCAAGTTTTTGCCTCAGCCTTTGCATCATTGGCTGAGCCAAGACATCAAGCATCTGGCCAGGGAGCATTCTTTCTTTTTAGGGAACTATATGCACATGATCCAGTAAGCATCCCCACTAATCAGAGCATTTATAAGCATAGTAGCATACCATAAGCTCACAAGAATCCATCAAGTAAATCATCTGGGGTCCAGAAAACTTGGGGTCCAGAAAACTAATCCCAACAGAGAATTACTTGGGGTCCAGAAAACTAATCGCAGGCCAACCAAGAGCAACTATAAATATGTATGTATACAAGCCCACCAGTAGAATTTCATGCATTTAAATTCCTATGAACCAGTTAACCTCACTGATCGAGCACAACAAGCATTTAAATGAACCAGTAGCATCAAATTCCTATGAACCCATCAAGAAAATTGTTAACAGTTAACCTCACTGAGCATAACAAATGAACCAGTAGTAATAAGCCATCAAGATTAACAGTTAACCTCGCTGAGCACAACAAATGAACCAGTAGCATTTCATGCATTTAAATGAACCAGTAGCATCAAATGAACCCTAAACCAGGGCATCAAATTCCTATGAACCCTAAACCTGCAGGGCATCAAATTCAAAGAGGGGATTGAACCAGGGCATCATCGACGATGACGACATTTCGTCGAGCACGTTGTGCTCGCGCGGGAGAGGAAGAGGGAGGGAGGGGAGAAAGCTCACCAACGACGACGGCAGTTGTGGAGGAGCTCACCGACGACGACGGCAGGGGTGGAGGTCGCGGCGGCTCCTCCACCTTGACGCGGCGGCGGCTCCTCCACCTTGACGCCGCGCCGGCCCCTCCTCCTCCACGCCGCAGCGGCTTGTGCTGCTGGTGGCGGGGATGGGTGGAGCGTGGCGGCATGCGGCCCTCGCGGAGGAAGGCGGCGGCGGCGGCTACGGCGACGGCAGCGCTCGCCATGGAAGGTGGCGGCGTGGGGCAGTAGGGAGAGGGGAGAGAGAAGTTATACAGGCGTGGGAGGGGTACGGCCCATGATATAGGAGAAGTTATATCTGTGGCGCACCTGCGACAGTGCGCCACAGAACACGTTATTTTTGTGGCGCACGGAGGCCAGTGCGCCACAGAATACGTTATTTCTGTGGCGCACCAAATGCATTCGCCATAGAAAAAGTAAAACCAATGATTGGGCGTGACAGGGTGTGGGCCCCACCAAATTTTTGTGGCGCATGGCTCCATCGTGCGCCACAAAATTAAGCTATTTCTGTGGCGCACAGTTCCTGGTGCGCCACAAAATAACATTCTGTGGCGCATTCTTATTGGTGCGCCACAGAACTAAGCTCCGCCTATATGGGTTTTCCTACTAGTGGCGAGTCAACGGATGACTTGTATATTGTTATTTTATCCTCCCGATGGGAGTATATGAAGTGTTATTTTATAACTCGGAATATGCTCACCATGACTTCTTGAATTTCATCGGGCACGCGAACTGCGTTCCCGATGGGAGTAGCCCCCGAGGCTACAGCCAAGTGCTTATACTTGGTTGTAGGCTCACCTTTTTAGCACCTTTGTCGCTATATTGTCATCTCTTCTAATTCTCCCATCTTTATCGGGTGCGCGACCAGCGCTCCCGATGAGAGTAGCCCCCGAGGCTACAGTCAAGTATTTATACTTGGCTGTAGGCTCAACTTTTTTTTTCTTTGTTGCAATACTCGAAATTTCCCTGTCGATATTCTTGATGAAACTACTCGAAGTTCTCTTTCAATGATGTTGTTTTTGATGACGGCTGTAGACTAATGTTTATCCTTCTCAATCAACTCCTTTACCAAACCTCTTTAAAAAGTAGCCCCCGAACATTTGAACAAAAACTTGTTTTTGATCAAAGGCTCTCGAAATTATCATTGATACTCTTATGTTGACAATCTTCAAAGTACTTGCAGCCACAATTTTCTCCATAATGACGTCATTGCTGACGATAGCCACGATCATTGTATCGGGAAGACGCGAGTTCTGTCCTGTCGTTGACATGTGGACCCAAAAGTCTGCAGTACTTGACACGTTACGCAAGTGGGGGACACACATCCTCCACTTTTCCTGGCACGCGCGCTGTAGCGCCTGTCCGGTTCCTTCGCAGTAAAAAGACCTTATTACCCATGGAGACACGTGTAGAGCATCAAACCCATTCCTGCTGCATCCAACGGCACGAAGATTCGTGGGTTTGCTATAAAGGGTCTTCTTCTTCCTCCGTTTATCCCTTCGTTGTGCCGCACTCTTGCTCTGTCTCTCTCCAAAATCCCCCATTGTCATAACAAAGCTCCTGCGCCTTTGCTTTCTCCACCATCACAATCAACCAAGTTAATGCCACCGCGGGCGAGGCTCTCCAAGCATACCTCTCCAATGGCAACGGAAGACCTGAAGTTCTCTGAGTGGGAGAGATCCAAGATCTCAAACCAAGATGCGAACCTGCTCAAGAAGCTTGGGCTCATGAAGAAAGACAAGATGCTGATCTTCCCCGGCGAGGAAATCTTCCCCACACCACGCATCGGATACCGGGTAACTTTCGTTGACCACCTCATCCGCGGTTTGTCCACTCCTATCCACGAATTTCTCCGTGGATTACTCTTTGTTTACGGGCTACAGCTACACCAGCTCACTCCCAATTCCATCCTCCATATCTCCATCTTCATCACCCTCTATGAATTCTTTCTTGGGACCCCTCCCAATTGGGGCCTGTGGAAACGCATATTCCTTGTCCGCCGCAACAGCTCCCACAACATCGCCTACAATGTAGGTGGTGTTGTTATCTGCGTCCGCCCTGATGTCGAATACTTCGATGTCAAATTCCCCGACTCTGTTCAAGGGTGGCGCAAAAGATGGATCTACATTCGCGAAGAGCACATCAACTCGCAAGAGTACAATGTCGCGCCTTTTGATGGTAGCGAAAAGATCCTCAGACGCCGGTCGTGGGATGCTGAAGCTACCGATGAAGAAACGATAGCGACAGAGGCGCTGATGAAGCTCATCCACGAGCTCCAGAATACCCGCGGCAAAGAATTGTCGGGTATTCAGATTACCGCGTATTTCCTTAGGATCAGGGTGCAGCCTCTGCAGGCTCGCAAGAACCCCCTCTGGATGTACGCTGGCGACAAAGACGTGGACCGCTTATCCAAGGATCTGTCGGTGAAAGACTTGGAAAAGCTTGTCTGGCGTATTTCGTCGCTGAGCAAGAAACACACAATTCCAACCTCGTGTCGCGTGGACCCGTATAGCGGCACCAACGCCCTCCCCAAGGTAAACTATTTTTGTCCTCTTCGAATTTAACTTATTCGACTACTATTTTGCTGAATTCACTGGTGTAACTTCTCATCGATATAACTTTTCCTTTTGTAGAAGCATCAAGTTATATCCTCCCTACCTCCCCTTCCTGAAGGTGGGGAAGTCGAGGAACGAACCGTCGTTACCGACGATACCCAGGGTACTTCTCGCCCTGTGAGTGAAGTTGCGGGATCTCACAAATCCGCGGCTTCCTCTGAAAGAGAAACTGAGTCTGAGGCTTCCGAGTCAGCCCATTCTCTCCCTTCCGCTGTTTCCCCAAGGAACAAGAGGAAAAGGGGTGATGCTGAAGACTCCGGCACCTCCAAACTTAGCAGTTCTCCTACCGAGGAAACTGCTCCAGAGGAAATTACTCCCGAGGAAACTTCTCCCGAAGAGGAGGAGGCCTTGAACCCTTACAATGATGCCCTCGTTAGCTCGTAGGTTACCTTGCCATCTTTTTCTCTTTATTTACTGTTTTATGAATATTCTCATACTATCTTTTGTACATAGTGGCGACGAGGAAGAAGAACCCGCTGCCAATGTGACTGCTCCTATGAGCACGTCACAAACTTTAGCTCTGTCGGAAACTCACCATACAGCGGAGGAAACCTCGCCCCCTCACCAGGATCTGCAAAAGTCGACTCATGTCGCCAGCCCCCGTGCCTCCTCGCAGAAGAGAGCGAGAATTGAGCTTGGCGAGGAGCAAAACCTCTTAGCCGGGAGTTTGACGACTCCTCCTTTGGATGATGTAAGAACTCTTACCACTATTTTGTCTTCTATTGAGTTTTTCCCTTTTGACCTTCTTCGCCCCTTTCTTTTGTTTTCAGCCTCTGATGAAAGAATTCATCCGTCCTGGTACTCAATTTATTGGGTACCGTGACACTGTTGATAGTTTGAAAGGTACTCCTTTCTATCATCCCTTTTTATATAGTAAACTTTCTTTTGCTATTTTTATCTTGACATTGTTGTCCTTTCTTTTGCCAGAGGCTCTCGCCAAAGCCAACAAGCGTGCCGATAATCTTGCCCTCGAGCTAGAGCGAAGTGAAAAAGCTCGCGAAAAGGCCGAGCAAGATGCTGCCTCTGTTGGAAGTCTTCGAGAGAGACTCCATCAAGCTGAAACTGCTTTGAGTGACAAAATAACTCAGCAGACCGCTCGTGAATAGGGTTCATCGCTCGCCTGGAGTCGCAGAATCGGCGTTTTGTCAGTAAGTTCGTAGATCATTTCGATCAAGTCTCTTCAATAATTATCTTCTCTTTATACTTGTTGATAACCCGAAATTTATTTCAGCAGGGAAGATGAGTCAGGATTTCGAACTCCAGAAGCCTGAAGATGATCGTCTTCTCGACGCTCTTTCCCTCCTCGAAATTCATGGGGATCTGGTGCACCGCAGTATCACTGATGCTCGGGCCGCATTTTCGCGCCTTTTCCCCTACTTCTTCCCGAAGAAAGACCAGCCAAACACCTTTGCTTCCCTTATCAAGTGCTTCATTCCCGAAGAAGATCTTGGTCTGGCTCTCCGGCAGGAAAACTTGAAGATTGGCGTTGAAGGCACCATAGCTTTGGTTGCCGAAAGCCAGCAGAAGGTCGACTGGGCGAAAGCTGGTGAGACGAAGAGGATGAAGATGGAGAAGTGGCAGTCCTTGATTAGAGCTGCCAAACCGCACTCGAAGAAGATCCTCTCCTTCCTCGGATACAAGCCAGCTCCTTCCTCCAGTTCTGCCAAGCCGGAGGTCAAGTAGACCATCTTGTCTTTTTCTTTTTCTCTCTTTTGATGCTGTCGTCGTAGTAGTATCTTGCGACAGCGTGCCATTGGTTCACTAGGAGCCAATCTTTTTTAATGACCATGTAGATATCTTGAAACTTAATGGAAGTCTATTTTGCTAAATGATTGATATCGAGATTTTCTTTCCAGTTGGTTTTTGACAACTATACTGCGACCCCTCGTTCTTCGGATGCTTTGCCCGCTTCCTCCTACTCGAGGAAAACTTCCGCTGATGATTTCGTTGAAGATTCTTCGAACGCGGATCCAGTACATGATTTGGACGAACTTCGACAACAACTCCAGTCGATGAAGAAGCAAGCGCTTGTGATAATGGAACAATCTTGAAAATCGTCCAAAAGGGAAAAAGTTGCTCTTTGATGGCGTGTATTTCACACGTTCGTTGGGAAACCCCAAGAGGAAGGTATGATGCGCACAGCAGCAAGTTTTCCCTCAGAAAGAAACCAAGGTTTATCGAACCAGGAGGAGCCAAGAAGCACGTTGAAGGTTGATGGCGGCGGGATGTAGTGCGGCGCAACACCGGAGATTCCGGCGCCAACGTGGAACCTGCACAACACAACCAAAGTACTTTGCCCCAACGAAACAGTGAGGTTGTCAATCTCACCGGCTTGCTCGTAACAAAGGATTAACCGTATTGTGTGGAAGATGATTGTTTGCGAGAGAAAACAGCAAAACAAGTATTGCGGCAGATTTGTATTTCAGGTATTAAAGAATGGACCGGGATCCACAATTCACTAGAGGTGTCTCTCCCATAAGATAAAAGCATGTTGGGTGAACAAATTACGGTCGGGCAATTGACAAATAGAGAGGGCATAACAATGCACATACATGACATGATAAGTATAGTGAGATTTAATTGGGCATTACGACAAAGTACATAGACCGCCATCCAACTGCATCTATGCCTAAAAAGTCCACCTTCGAGGTTATCATCCGAACCCCCTCCGGTATTAAGTTGCAAAGCAACGGACAATTGCATTAAGTATGGTGCGTAATGTAATCAATAACTACATCCTCGAACATAGCATCAATGTTTTATCCCTAGTGGCAACAGCACAACACAACCTTAGAACTTTCTCGTCATCGTCCCGGTGTCAATGCGAGCATGAACCCACTATCGAGCATAAGTACTCCCTCTTGGAGTTAAAAGTAAAAACTTGGCCGAGCCTCTACTAGAAACGGAGAGCATGCAAGATCATAAACAACACATGTATAATAACTTGATAATTAACATGACATAGTATTCTCTATCCATCGGATCCCGACAAACACAACATATAGAATTACGGATAGATGATCTTGATCATGTTAGGCAGCTCACAAGATCCGACAATGATAGCACAATGGGGAGAAGACAACCATCTAGCTACTGCTATGGACCCATAGTCCAGGGGTAGACTACTCACTCATCACTCCCGGAGGCGACCATGGCGGCGTAGAGTCCTCCGGGAGATGATTCCCCTCTCCGGCAGGGTGCCGGAGGCGATCTCTGGATCCCCCGAGATGGGATCGGCGGCGACGGCGTCTCGGTAAGGTTTTCCGTATCGTGGCTCTCGGTGCTGGGGGTTTCGTCACGGAGGCTATTTGTAGGGCTGAAGGGTAGGTCAAGAGGCGGCACGGGGGCCCCACACCACGGGGCCGCGCGGCCAAGGGGGGCCGCGCCGCCCTATAGTGTGGCCCCTCCGTGGCCCCTCTTCGTCTCTCCTTCGGACTTCCGGAAGCTTCGTGATAAAATAGGCCCCGGGCTTTGATTTCGTCCAATTCGAGAATATTTCGTTACTAGGATTTACGAAACCAAAAACAGCAGAAAACAGACAGCGGCACTTCGGCATCTTGTTAATAGGTTAGTTCCGGAAAATGCACGAATATGACATAAAGTGTGCATAAAACATGTAGGTATCATCAATAATATGGCATAGAACATAAGAAATTATCGATACGTCGGAAACGTATCAAGCATCCCTAAGCTTAGTTACGCTCGTCCCGAGCGAGGTAAAACGATAACAAAGATAATTTCGAAGTGATATGCCATCATAACCTTGATCATACTATTTGTAAACATATGTAGTGGATGCAGCGATCAAAACAATGGTGATGACATGAGTAAACAAGTGAATCATAAAGCAAAGACTTTTCATGAATAGTACTTCAAGACAAGTATTAATAAGTCTTGCATAAGAGTTAACTCATAAAGCAATAAATCAAAGTAAAGGTATTGAAGCAACACAAAGGAAGATTAAGTTTCAGCGGTTGCTTTCAACTTGTAACATGTATATCTCATGGATAATTGTCAACATAGAGTAATATAACAAGTACAATATGCAAGTATGTAAGAATCAATGCACAGTTCACACAAGTGTTTGCTTCTTGAGGTGGAGAGAGATAGGTGAACTGACTCAACATTAAAGTAAAGAGAATGGTCCTTCAAAGAGGAAAGCATCGATTGCTATATTTGTGCTAGAGCTTTTATTTTGAAAACATGAAACAATTTTGTCAACGGTAGTAATAAAGCATATGAGTTATGTACATTATATCTTACAAGTTGCAAGTCTCATGCATAGTATACTAATAGTGCCCGCACCTTGTCCTAATTAACTTGGACTACCGGATCTTTGCAATGCACATGTTTTGACCAAGTGTCACAATGGGGTACCTCCATGCCGCCTGTACAAAGGTCTAAGGAGAAAGCTCGCATTTTGGATTTCTCGCTTTTGATTATTCTCAACTTAGACATCCATACCGGGACAACATGGACAACAGATAATGGACTCCTCTTTTATGCATAAGCATGTGGCAACAATTATTATTCTCATATGAGATTGAGGATATATGTCCAAGACTGAAACTTCCACCATGAATCATGGCTTTAGTTAGCGGCCCAAAGTTCTTCTCTAACAATATGCATGCTCCAACCATGAAGGTGGTAGATCTCTCTTGCTTCGGACAAGACGGACATGCATAGCAACTCACATGATATCCAACAAGGAATAGTTGATGGCGTCCCAGAAACATGGTTATCGCTCAACAAGCAACTTAATAAGAGATAAAGTGCATAAGTACATATTCAATACTACAATAGTCTTTAAGCTATTTGTCCCATGAGCTATATATTGCAAAGGTGAATGATGGAATTTTAAAGGTAGCACTCAAGCAATTTACTTTGGAATGGCGGGTAAATACCATGTAGTAGGTAGGTATGGTGGACACAAATGGCATAGTGGTTGGCTCAAGGATTTTGGATGCATGAGAAGTATTCCCTCTCGATACAAGGTTTAGGCTAGCAAGGTTATTTGAAACAAACACAAGGATGAACGGTACAGCAAAACTCACATAAAAGACATATGGTAAACATTATAAGACTCCATACCGTCTTCCTTGTTGTTCAAAACTCAATACTAGATGTTATCTAGACTCTAGAGAAACCAAATATGCAAACCAAATTAGCAAGCCTTAAGTATTTCTTCATTAATGGGTGCAAAGTATATGATGCAAGAGCTTAATCATGAGCACAACAATTGCCAAGTATCAAATTATCCAAGACATTTTAGAGTTACTACATGTAGCATTTTCCAATTCCAACCATATAACAATTTAACGAAGGAGAAACTTCGCCATGAATACTATGAGTAGAACCTAAGGACATATTTGTCCATATGCAACAGCGGAGCGTGTCTCTCTCCCATAAAGTGAATGCTAGGATCCATTTTATTCAAACAAAACAAAAAACAAAAACAAACCGACGCTCCAAGCAAAGTACATAAGATGTGGCCGAATAAAAATATAGTTTCGGGGGAGGAACCCGATAATGTTGTCGATGAAGAAGGGGATGCCTTGGGCATCCCCAAGCTTAGACGCTTGAGTCTTCTTAATATATGCAGGGGTGAACCACCGGGGCATCCCCAAGCTTAGAGCTTTCACTCTCCTTAATCATATTGCATCATACTCCTCTCTTGATCCTTGAAAACTTCCTCCACACCAAACTCGAAACAACTCATTAGAGGGTTAGTGCATAATAAAAATTCACATGTTCAGAGGTGACACAATCATTCTTAACACTTCTGGACATTGCATAAAGCTACTTGGACATTAATGGATCAAAGAAATTCATCCAACATAGCAAAAGAGGCAATGCGAAATAAAAGACAGAATCTGTCAAAACAGAACAGTCCGTAAAGATGGATTTTATTAGGCCACCAGACTTGCTCAAACGAAAATGCTCAAATTGAATGAAAGTTGCGTACATATCTGAGGATCACTCACGTAAATTGGCATAATTTTCTGAGTTACCTACAGAGAATTAGACCCAGATTCGTGACAGCAAAGAAATCTGTTTCTGCGCAGTAATCCAAATCTAGTACTTACTTTTCTATCAAAGACTTTACTTGGCACAACAAAACATAAAACTAAGATAAGGAGAGGTTGCTACAGTAGTAAACAACTTCCAAGACACAAAATAAAAACAAAGTGCTGTAGGTAAAAACATGGGTTGTCTCCCATAAGCGCTTTTCTTTAACGCCTTTCGGCTAGGCGCAGAAAGTGTATCTCAAGTATTATCGAAGGGTGGTGCGTCAACCTTACCTTGGGCTTTACCCTTACCTTTCTCATTGTTTTTCCTTCCCTTTGGTTTAGGGAATATATGATTTCCCCCTGGCATAGAGGTGAATTTCAGAGTGCCTTTTCCCACATCAATGATCGCTCCCAATAGTTTCAACGAGGATCTCCCAAGTATGATTTTTCCTGTTTCAATAACAAGATAATCAATGGATATTGTTCTTCCAAGAATGGTTGTATGCACACCTGCAGCTACTCCCTTAGGAATTATAATAGAGTTATCAATGAGAGTTATCTCTTCTCCTCCTTCATCGACTCCCCAAAGTTTCAAAGATTTATAAATGCTTTCGGGCATAAGGCAAAATTCATACATAATATCACGGTAGGCATGAAGAGTTCGATCACCGATAACAATTTTAACGAGCAGGATCCCATAATGAAAGTTCGAGTTCACTAAAACTTGATCAAGACGGTTACGAATGTATCCATAATTTTCATTTAAGCGAGATGCACTTGTCTCAAGAGTATTTAATCTATTATGAATGCTGATAAGGGCTGAATCAAAATTATTAGTCTGAATCATGTGATGCAACCAACTTCTTTATGGCATTAAAAGCTTGATCCCCATTGCAATGGAGGAAATCTCCTCCCACTAAAGTATCCAAAGCATATCTATAGAGAACCATAAGACCAAAATAAAAATTACTAAGGAGCAAACTTAGAGTCATTTGAGGTTCAGTTTCACGATAAGAAGTAAAAATTCTAGACCAAGCATCCTTAAAACTCTCCTCATCCCCTTGCTTAAAAGTGAAGACTAATTCTTCAGGTGAAGAAGTAACAATTTCAGAGCTAGACATGGTAACAAAAGTAACTAAATTTTTTTTTTTGTATTTTTAATATAGAGTGCAAGACAGTAAATAAAGCAAACTAGATAAAGTAAATGCAAGTAAACTAATTTTTTTGTGTTTTTGATATAGCAAACAAGACAGTAAATAAAGTAAAGCTAGCAACTAATTTTTTTGTGTTTTGATATAATGCAGCAAACAAAGTAGTAAATAAAATAAAGCAAGACAAAAACAAAGTAAAGAGATTGAGAAGTGGAGACTCCCCTTGCAGCGTGTCTTGATCTCCCCGGCAACGGCGCCGGAAAATATGCTTGATGGCGTGTATTTCACACGTTCGTTGGGCAACCCCAAGAGGAAGGTATGATGCGCACAGCGAGCAAGTTTTCCCTCGGAAAGAAACCAAGGTTTATCGAACAAGGAGGAGCCAAGAAGCACGTTGAAGGTTGATGGCGGCGGGATGTAGTGCGGCGCAACACCGGAGATTCCGGCGCCAACGTGGAACCCGCACAACACAACCAAAGTACTTTGCCCCAACGAAACAGTGAGGTTGTCAATCTCACCGGCTTGCTGTAACAAAGGATTAACCGTATTGTGTGGAAGATGATTGTTTGCAGAGAAAACGAGTAAAACAAGTATTGCGAGCAGATTTGTATTTCGGTATTAAAGAATGGACCGGGGTCCACGAGTTCACTAGAGGTGTCTCTCCCATAAGATAAAAGCATGTTGGGTGAACAAATTACGGTCGGGCAATTGACAAATAGAGAGGGCATAACAATGCACATACATGACATGATAAGTATAGTGAGATTTAATTGGGCATTACGACAAAGTACATAGACCGCCATCCAACCGCATCTATGCCTAAAAAGTCCACCTTCGAGGTTATCATCCGAACCCCTCCGAGTATTAAGTTGCAAAGCAACGGACAATTGCATTAAGTATGGTGCGTAATGTAATCAATAACTACATCCTCGAACATAGCATCAATGTTTTATCCCTAGTGGCAACAACACAACACAACCTTAGAACTTTACATCCTCTGTCCCAGGTGTCAATGCGGGCATGAACCCACTATCGAGCATAAGTACTCCCTCTTGGAGTTAAAAGTAAAAACTTGGCCGAGCCTCTACTAGAAACGGAGAGCATGCAAGATCATAAACAACACATGTATAATAACTTGATAATTAACATGACATAGTATTCTCTATCCATCGGATCCCGACAAACACAACATATAGAATTACGGATAGATGATCTTGATCATGTTAGGCAGCTCACAAGATCCGACAATGATAGCACAATGGGGAGAAGACAACCATCTAGCTACCGCTATGGACCCATAGTCCGGGGGTAGACTACTCACTCATCACTCCGGAGGCGACCATGGCGGCGTAGAGTCCTCCGGGAGATGATTCCCCTCTCCGGCGGGGTGCCGGAGGCGATCTCCTGGATCCCCCGAGATGGGATCGGCGGCGAAGGCGTCTCAGTAAGGTTTTCCGTATCGTGGCTCTCGGTGCTGGGGGTTTCGTCACGGAGGCTATTTGTAGGCGGAAGGGTAGGTCAAGAGGCGGCACGGGGGCCCCACACCACGGGGCCGCGCGGCCAAGGGGGGCGCGCCGCCCTATAGTGTGGCCCCTCCGTGGCCCCTCTTCGTCTCTCCTTCGGACTTACGGAAGCTTCGTGAGAAAATAGGCCCACGGGCTTTGATTTCGTCCAATTCCGAGAATATTTCGTTACTAGGATTTCGAAACCAAAAACAGCAGAAAACAAGAATCGGCACTTCGGCATCTTGTTAATAGGTTAGTTCCAGAAAATGCACGAATATGACATAAAGTGTGCATAAAACATGTAGGTATCATCAATAATATGGCATAGAACATAAGAAATTATCGATACGTCGGAAACGTATCACTCTTCAGCAGGCTCAGGAAGCCGTAACTTTAAAAGAGGCTGCGGTCGCTGAAGCTGCGCAGGCTACTTCCCTAGAAAATTATATGCTTGAATTGATGACTGACGCCAGCCTGGATATGGCGGGTATGCTTCACAAGCTTGAAATTCCTCTCTACGTTACTTACTTGTTTTTCATCTCTCACTATTATACTTCCGTCGAGTAGGTTCCTTTTTGGATGCTGCTGCCGAAGATCAACGGGTTGACGCGAGATCAAACTTACTTGTCAAGCTTGCTCTGGACCATGGCTCCAACTTTTGGGCTACACCTGATCGTACCCGATGAATCGTCAGTTTTCAAGACCGCGCAGGCCAAGTTCGGCAATATCTTGAGTTCTGCACCAAGACATTGGCCATGGTTTATAATGCCATGTTTCCTCGAAATATTCAGCCCAAAACACTTCTTGAACTGATGAACAAATTCAAAAATCCTCATCAAATCCATGGGTTTGTGAAAGCCTAATTAATAGCTGGTGCCAGATTTGCCATGATCATGCTGCAGATTTGTCACTCGAAGTTGGAAATGACCAAGGTTGTTGAAACTTGTCACGCTAAGTTGAAGAAACGACGAAGGTATGTCGACAAAATCAATGAAAGGGTTACGCCAGTAGCCGAGGAAATGATCGACGATCTCCTTCGGATGGATACTGACTTCTTCATGGATGGTCATTATGCTGATTTTATGGGTGCATCTGCCGACGATGAAAGAGTGAACATAGATGACCTGATAGGTCATGATTGAAGATCTACTTCTTCTGTTGATATTTTTCTTGACAAAGGGACCCTGTAATTTATAAGTACTATGTATATTGTAAAACAACTTGTACGTTCTTTCTTTCCCCTAGCCCCCGAGATTTTCGGTGGCTAGTGTTTTTACTTTTATTGGTTTGCAAGGTGTTTTAAACCAAGGCAAATAACTTGTGAGTATATTGTACGAATTTTTGTATGTAACAAACTTTTTCGGGTGGTAAGCCCCCGAGCCTGTCGAAGAAAAAGATATATATCACCAATATTTTTACTATATTGCAGCACCGCGAGCCCGCCTCATTAAAAACCTTCCAGCCCCATGATACGTCTCAAACGCCCAGCATCTTAGAATTCCACGAAGCTTCCAGAACACCCGAGAGGCACCAGAGGGGAGCCAGGGGGCCCACACGCCAGGGCGGCACGGCCTGGACCCTGGGCGCGCCCCCCTACTGTGTGGTTCCACCAGACCCCCTCCGACTCCGCCTCTTCGCCTATTTAAAGCTCCCTGACCTAAATCCTCGACACAGATTGACGAAACACCAGAAAACCTTCCAGAGCCGCCGCCATCGCGAAACTCCAATTCGGGGGACAGTAGTCTCTGTTCCGGCACGCCGCCGGGACGGGGAATCGCCCCCCGAACGCATCTCCACCGCCATCTTCACCGCCATCGCTGTCTCCATGATGAGGAGGGAGTAATTCTCCCCCGAGGCTGAGAGCTCTACTGTAGCTATGTGGTTCATCTCTCTTTGTGATCTAGTTGTGTTACTCTGGTGATGTTATTAAAGTACTCTATTCCTCCTTCATGATGTAATGGTGACAGTGTGTGCATCATGTAGTTCTTGGCGTAGGTTATGATCATAATCTCTTGTAGGTTATGGAGTTAATTATTACTATGATAGTATTGATGTGATCTATTCCTCCTTTCATAGTCTGTCGGTGATGGTGTGCATGCTATGTTAGTACTTGGTGTAATTGCAATGATCTATCATGCACTCTAAGGTTATTTAAATATGAACATCGAATGTTGTGGAGCTTGTTAACTCCGGCATTGAGGTGCTCTTGTAGCCCTACACAATTAATGGTGTTTGTCATCCAACAAGAGAGTGTAGAGTGGTTTTATTATGTGATCAATGTTGAGAGTGTCCACTAGTGAAAGTATGATCCCTAGGCCTTGTTTCCGAATATCGAATCTCCGTTTATTTACTGTTCTATTGCATGTTTACTCGCTGCCATATTTTATTCAGATTGCTATTGCTACTCATATACATCCATATTACTTGTATTTCACTATCTCTTCGCCGAACTAGTGCACCTATACATCTGACAAGTGTATTAGGTGTGTTGGGGACACAAGATACTTCTTGTATCGTGATTGCAGGGTTGCTTGAGAGGGATATCTTTGACCTCTTCCTCCCCGAGTTCGATAAACCTTGGGTGATCCACTTAAGGAAAACTTGCTCGCTGTTCTACAAACCTCTCGCTCTTGGAGGCCCAACACTGTCTACAAGAATAGAAGCACACGTAGACATCAAGCACTTTTACGGCGCCGTTGCCGGGGAGGTAAGGTAAAAGGTATTCACATCCTCCGACTACTAAGCTATTTCCTAGCACTCGTTGCCGGTGTGTGAGTGCTCGAAGCTATTTCCTTTAGATCCTGCAATTGCATCTTTTTGTTTCTTGTTTTTATTTTCACTAGTTAGGCATAATGGAAAACAACAAAAAAATTGGTGAGCTTTTTAATCTTTTTCCTGAGTTAGAATTGTTTGATGTGAAAATTAAAAAACCTATGGAACCTTATTTGCATGCTAGTAGCGATGTTATTAGTATAAATGCAATTACTGCTAATGCTATGGAGAAGTCTAAGCTTGGGGAATCTAGTTTTTGTGATCTTTTTAGCTTCCCATCTTTAGGGGAGAAAATTTGCTCTGATAATACTTTATCTCCCATATGCGATAACTCTAATGATGCTTGTGATATTTTAAATCCACCTACTAAAAGTATTCCATATAAAATACCTATGAAAATTATTGAACGTGTTATGGATAACCGCTATGAAGAGGATGGAACTGTCCATCCTGGAGATCATTTACTGTTTTTGCATGAATTATGCGGGTTATTCAAGTGTGCATGTATCTCTATGGATGAAGTGAAGAAGAAATTATTCTCTATGTCGTTGTCTGGTAAAGCGGCGCATTGGTATAAGCTGCTGAAGGATGAGCATTCTCTTGATTGGGAGGATATTGTGCCTCTATTTTATTCTAAATTCTATCCTCCAAGTGAAATTCACAAAGACCGAAACCGCATATATAATTCCTGGCCTCATGATGGAGAGAGTATTGCCCAAGCATGGGAGAGATTGAAGTCTTTAATGCTCAAATGCCCCAATCATGAGCTTCCTGGTAATATCATCATTGATAATTTCTATGCAAGACTTTCTTTTCAAGATAAAACTTTGCTCGGATACTCGCTTGTTCTGGATCATTCACGCGCAATAAAGAAGAGTTTAAATGGAACCTTCTTAATCGGATTCAGGAGAACGCTGAAGATTGGGAGAACGACAAAGGTAAAGAATCAGGTATAAACTATGATTATGAATGCATTGAAACTTTTATGGATACTGATAAAATTCGAAATATGAGTGCTACTTATGGTCTTGACTCTCAAGTTGTTGCAAATCTTTATAAAGCTTTTGCCTCTCATTTTGAATTGCCTAGGAAGAATTTTGATAAGTATCATGAACCTTTCAAAGACACTTGCATGAAAAATGAAATTGTCGTTAATGATTGCAATAAACATGCTCAAACTTCTGAGAATGCTATTTCTTATAAGCATGTTAATTTCTGTGGAATGCATAGACCTTGTGGAATTAATCAAATCGAAGATGAATATTGTATCCATCATATTAATGAAAAAACTAGAAAGTGGTCTAGGGCTCTAGATGATCTTGGTAAAAAAGTTTGTGCCCTCTATCCTTTTATTTGTGAACTTTGTCATAGAGCGGGTCATTTTAATTTTCAATGCTCCTCCAATGATAATTCGAACCCCATGAGTGCTGCAAATTTGTATTGTGATGATGAAATTACTCCTAATCAGCATGATGAACTTACTTTATTTTTGTGGTGTGAAGAGTTATCAAGAAAAATCTCTTTGTTACATATGAGTGATCTTGATATTGATGATGTCCTGCATGGGTGTTTTTCTTATTGCATTGATAATTGCCATACAAATACTTACATACAAAATATTTTAGAAGATGACACCTTGCCAAAGTATGATAGGACCGCTGTGTGTTTTCAACTTATTAATGAAAAGGAGGAATCCTCCCAAGTTTCTTCTATTGTTTCTGGAAATAAAACAGGTTATGTGGAGAAGCCTCTCATCAAGCCTCTCCCTCCTAAAGAAAGGAACGAGGAGAATGAGAAGAAGAAGAAGGGAACGAAGAAGAAGAAGAAGAAGAAGGGGAATAAAAAGAAAGAGGTAACAACATATCCCCGCGTGTATGAGATAACGATAGGTAACCGTAAGTATGTTGCCCCTGATGATTATTATGATAATGAATCTGAATACAATGATCTTCCTATGCCCTTTACCTACATTAGTGATCATGATTTGAAAGAGCACACTACTTTTGATATTGCAAATCTCTGGGAAACTAATTCTGAAAATGATAATGTTAATAATTGCCATAGTATCAGTACTATCCATGCTTCCTCCCATAATGATATAGAAAGCTCTAAGCTTGGGGATGAGGTGTTTGAAAATATTTTTGCTACTGATCATTATATGTTTGATACATCTCCTTCTAGTATCAATGATGGTATGGTCACAGATGAACATACTGTGAAAGACAACTATTCTATTTCTTATGATGACACTGTGCCTCCAATCTTTGATGATTATTATAAAGAATGCTATGATATAGGTTATAACTATCCTTATGAAACTTGTCATAGTTATGATTGGATTGCCAAAAACAATTCCCTTAGTATGCAACTTGTTTACCATGTTCAAATTCTTGATAATGATCCTGCTCCAATTACTATTAATGAGAAGAGTTTTTCTTATGCCAAAAATAATGATACTTTTATGCATATGAACCATGATAAGAATGTTTTAAGTGATGGATATATTGTGGATTTCATCAATGATGCTACTGAAAGTTATTATGAGAGAGGGAAACATGGTTATATGCATCTTAATAATATTAAGTTTCCCCTCTTTATGTTGAGAATTTTGAAGTTGCGCTTGTATTGCCTTCTTATGCTTGTCACTTTGTTCTTCATGAATTTATTTGTGTACAAGATTCCTTTTCATAGGAAGTGGGTTAGACTTAAATGTGTTTTGAATTTGCTTCTTGATGCTCTCTTTTGCTTCAACTCTTATTTCTTGCGAGCATCATTAAAATTGCTGAGCCCATCTTAATGGCTATAAAGAAAGCACTTCTTGGGAGATAACCCATGTCTTTATTTTACTACAGCACTTTTGTTTTATATTTGTGTCTTGGAAGTTGTTACTACTGTAGCAACCTCTCCTTATCTTTAATTTATTGCATTGTTGTGCCAAGTAAAGTCTTTGATATACTAGATTTGGATTATTGCGCAGAAACAGATTTCTGTCTGTCACGAATTTGAGCAGTAGTCTCTGTAGGTAACTCAGAAAAATCTGCCAATTTACATGCGTGATCCTCAGATATGTACGCAACTTTCGTTCAATTTGAGCATTTTCATCTGAGTAAGTTAAGTGCCCCTGGAAAATTCGTGTTTACGGACTGTTCTGTTTTGACAGATTCTGCCTTTTATTTCGCATTGCCTCTTTTGCTGTGTTGGATGGATTTCTTTGTTCCATTGACTTCCAGTAGCTTTGGGCAATGTCCAGAAGCGTTAAGAATGTTTGTGTCACCTCTGAACATGTGAAATTTTGATTATGCACTAACCCTCTAATGAGTTGTTTTGAGTTTGGTGTGGAGGAAGTTTTCAAGGGTCAAGAGAGGAGGATGATATACTATGATCAAGAAGAGTGAAAAGTCTAAGCTTGGGGATGCCCCCGTGGTTCATCCTTGCATATTTTAAGAAGACTCAAGCATCTAAGCTTGGGGATGCCCAAGGCATCCCCTTCTTCATCGACAACTTATCAGGCCACCTCTAGTGAAACTATATTTTTATTCAGTCACATCTTATGTACTTTGCTTGGAGCGTCTGTTTGCTTTTGTTTTTGTTTTTGTTTTAATAAAGTCGGATCCTAGCATTCTTTATGTGGGACAGAGACACGCTCCGCTGTTGCATATGAACACATGTGTTCTTAGCTTTATTCTTAATGTTCATTGCGAAGGTTGAACTACCTCGTTCATTGATATATGGTTGGAAACGGAAAATGACGCATGTGGTAAATGGTATAATGTCTTGAATAATTTGATACTTGGCAATTGTTGTGCTCATATAGATCATGTTTAAGCTCTTGCATCATGTACCTTGCACCTATTAATGAAGAACTACATAGAGCTTGTTAAAATTTGGTTTGCATGATTGGTCTCTCTAAGTCTAGATATTTTCTGGTTGAGGTGTTTGAACAACAAGGAGACGATATAAAGTCTTATAATGCTTACAATATGTTTATATGTGAGTCTTGATGCACCATTTCATACTTGAGTTTGCTTCAAATAACCTTGCTAGCCAAAGCCTTGTACTGAGAGGGAATACTTCTCGTGCATCCAAAACCTTGAGCCAACACCTATGCCATTTGTGTCCACCATACCTACCTACTACATGGTATTTCCTGCCATTCCAAGTAAATACTTCATGTGCTACCTTGAAACAATTCAAAATTTATTACCTCTTATTTGTGTCAATGTTTTACAGCTCATGAGGAAGTATGTGGTGTTTTATCTTTCGATCTTGTCATTTACTTCGGACATACTTTCACCAATGGACTAGTGGCTCATCCGCTTATCCAATAATTTTGCAAAAAGAGTCGGCAATGGGGTTTCCAGCCCCGACTAATAAACTTGCATTAATAATTCTCTTCACATGCTTTGCCCTGATCAATCAGTGAGCAACTTAATTTTGCAAAAAGAAAAAGAAAAGAAAAAAATATAGACACTCCTCCATGGTATGAGATTGTTGGAAGGCACCTGTAACGACCCCGGGTAGTACCCCTATAGATTTTGCTTGCTCTTTTTCTTTTGTGCATCATCATGCATCATATCATCCATGTTTTTCAACAAATAAAATTATTTTATAACCCTCTCTTGTCTTTTCTTCTAAATAAAACCCCACTCTATTCTCCCTCTCATATTTCTTATTTTATAATTAAGTTCTTCCAACAAATAAATTCTTGAATATAAGTGTGCTTTATTTTGATTACAAATAAATTAAATATTTTAAAATTAGTTCTGGTTCTTGCTCTCATCCCTGTTCAAATTTAAATCTGAAAAGGAGTTTGGTTTAAAAAGGTTTTTTTAATAAAAACAGAAAAAGGGAAAACCTATCTAACCCTGGCCCCTCTCTCTGGCCCAGCTCTTCCTCTATTCCCGCAGCCCAACCATCCTCCACCGGCGGCCCATCTTTCCCTCCCTCTCTCTCTTCGGCCCAGCTCCCTTCTTTTCCTCCTTCTGGCCCGATACCCTTTCGGTGGTGGAGACGCTCCTCCCCTCCTGTCGTCTTCCTCGACCACGAGGATGGCGTGAGCGCTGCCTGTGGTCCTCCCCCTCTCTCTCACCGCACGCCTCACCTGCTCCCCTTCCCTTTTTATTCTGCTCAAACCCTAGAGGCCACCAACCCTAGCCCTCTCCCACCTTCCTCCCTCACGCCGCCGCCTCCCTTCTCCCTCTATTTTTCTTCACCACTCTGTGAGCAAACGAAACAGGAGAAAACCATACTGCCACCATCCTCTTCACCATGGCGCCGCCATCTCCGGCCACCCCTCGTTGAGCCGAAGGTACCAGAAGATGCGCCTCATCATCCTCATCATCCCCAACCAAGGAATCGACCCGGGACTCTCTAAATCGCCGGCAAATTCGCCGATTCTGTGCTCCGGCGACCAACTTCCGGCAACGATTGCGGCCGCCTCCGACCTTCTCCGGCCTCCTCGTCGCGTCTACCAGCTTCTCGGTGAGCAAGCGCACCTCTCAGTCCTTTGCATCGTCCTCCTCTCCCTGCCGTTTGTGCTGCAAACGTTGAAGTCATTTGTCCGCCGCAGGACCTCGTCGGTGGCGTATCTCCGGCGACCCCCGGGACTCCACACCACCACCATCCGGTTCCCCATGTTCAGCCGCAACCCCGACGCCATCTCGCTCGTCCTGGTTCGCCCAGAATCTCTAGATCCGTAGTCATCTGCAAGCTTCGCCATGGTTGACCTGTCCAAGCTTCGTGTCGTCTGGTTCAAAAGGTAGCGCAGCCCAGCATATTCAACAACTTCACCAGTAGCGCAGTGGCTTGTCCCTTGATCCTCAATGCAGCAGATCCTGTCATCAAATCCCACGGGAGGCTAATTAACCACATCATTTTTGCTTCTTCAGATCTGGCGTCAGTTGGGCCTTGGCCCATTTCTCCCCCGGTGTAGACGTCGCCCGCCGTGCGACCAAAAGCTATCCGTTGCAACCAGCTGTCCAGATCGGGCCCTGGACAGTGCAGGTCCGGCCCGGCTCGTCCCTTCTTTTGTTTTTGTTCAGATCTTGTAAAATTCATATCTTGCAAACTATAACTCGAAATAAAAAGTATTTTGTATGAAAGTTGTTCAGAAAAATGCAAGGAACATGAATATGCTATCCATATATCTGTTTGCATCTTGCATCATGTCGTGCCATGATAGGTATGCATGTTCACCTCACATATATGCGGAGTATTTTGGAACACCGCCTAGGTTTTCCCCGCTCCGTTTAAATTGGAAGTAGCTCACCCTTGCCATGATATGCCATGCTAATCAACACTTAACTTTGTCGGTAGGAAATGCAACTCCAACCTAAATTGTTTGTCTGGGGTTCCGACTCCGATTAAATTGGATAAGTGCATCGCATCATCCTTGCCATGTCATGCATATCATCTTGAACATGCCGACTCTTTATCCGTAGTAGTAAGACTTGCATGCGTTTGTGTGTTCCAGCAATTGCTTCTTCTCGGATAGGATCGCGAAGTGGTGTTGTGAGATACGACAAGTTCTTCTGCAGCTTTTCACAGGCGAGCCCACCTCCTTCACCTATTTTATATTTTGCTCTCCCTCTCACTGCTATCCTTATGTTGCGATTCTTTATCGAGTCACGTCTCCTATTCCACTTGTTTACCCTAATAATCCTATATGCATCATTCCTTACCCATAGCCGTTGCTTGATGTTTGAGCCTTGCGAGTCGTAGGCGTGTTTAGGCTCTGTTGTTTATCTCGATCTGTTATCGGGATATGTTGGGTTGTTGGGAGGTTATCACATGCTATATCAATTGTTGGAGATACTCATGCTTTACTTTATTGTTAACAACTAAAATTGTAAGCAGAGGCATCTGTGAGCCCCTTTGCGAAAGCATCGGAACTTTGACTTGCTAATGTCCCCTAGGACCCGAGTTCTTGTTATCCGTTCCGAGATTGAGCGCTCTACCCGTACGTGGGGGAGTGGGACCCCCATCACCCACTACCTTTCCTCGAGTCTGTTTATTGGGAGCCACAACCTTGGTTTTATTTGCTCATATGCACGATGCACGATTTACTTCTTGTTGCCTTCGGGTGTTTATATTCTGTATTGTACTCATATCGTGGAACGATTAGCGACAGCAGGTTGTTCACACTTAGCTTAGCCGTTGGCACAAACCTCTGGGTCCGTATCGGAGTACGGCCGAACTTCGTCACGGGTAGCTTAGTGGGGTGGCTCCCCTTAAACTCTCTCTTGCATTGGGAACGGTCTTGATGTGAGACTCCACCTGTAGTAAGTGGGTTCGAGCATGCGTATGGTTACATTTGGGCAACCCCTGCAGGGTGTACATCTTATCGATAAGCCGTGTTCGCGGTTATGGACGACTTGGAATTGTATAGCTTGATCATAGAACAACTTACACCATTATCTTGTTGCTAATAATTTGATAATAACTTGCGTAGCAATATTGCATTACTACAACCAACATATAATAAAATTGTCAACAGTGGAGTGCCTTTTATATTGCCTTTTCGCTTTGTTGAAGGGGATATGTGTATTTGGTCAGGTTATGTTTGTGTAGTATTTATCCGTTACCTTGTGCGCTCTCTTATCTTCTCCGAGTAGACGGATGTTGTAGCGTGTCTCTATTGGATAGTAGCTTTGCTGCCGCTAAACTCCACATATAGCCGGGTGAAGTTTATACCGCCCACCAGCGAGCATAGCTGGTCTTGTCTCGCAAGTACGTGCCAATGGTACTTACCCTCGCCTTCCTTTCTTTTTGTCTCCTTCCCCTTTTTGTCGGCAACCAATGGCCCGACTTTGACAGGTACGAGATGATGACGTTAGCAAGGTTACCCTTCCGGCTTGGCCTGGGCAGGGTTATGGACGCCATTGGTTATCTTCAGGACTCTTAGTCCAATTTGTATCTTGTCCGTACTCGGACGTATTCGATCTTCTGTATGATTTGGATCTTTGTATTATATATTTGTATCTTGACTCGTTGGAGTCGTTGTTGTAATATATATGTTTCTTGTGGGCTCTATTGTAATCCTGTTGTAATGTTACCGCACGTGTTAATTCCTCTGGCATCACGTGTGTGATTCGTCGCGCACGTCGTGTCGGAGGGCGTCTCTGAATCGATATCATGCGGATTTCGGCGGGATCGCTGGAATCCTCATGGTACCGGTTCCGGGGCGTCACAGCACCCGAGGATCCGGTTAGCCATGGCTTGAGAAAGGAAAGGTGGGGAGGAGTGTCATCCATAAATAATAAATGCATGTGTAAACAAAAGAGAAGAGGGATGATCTACCATGGTGGTAGAAATAACGTCCTTCATGGGAGCCGCTCTTGAAAGTCTGGTTGATAAGGTAGTTAGAGTACCCACTACCATTCGTTGACAACAACAAACACCTCTCAAAACTTTACTTTTATGCTCTCTATATGATTTCAAAACTTGAAAAGCTCTAGCCCATAATTTAATCCCTGCTTCCCTCTGCGAAGGGCCATTCTTCTACTTTATTGTTGAGTCAGTTTACCTATTCTTTCTATCTTAGAAGCAAACACTTGTGTAAACTGTGTGCATTGATTCTTACATGTTTACTTATTGCACTTGTTATATTGCTTTATGTTGACAACTATCCATGAGATATACATGTTACAAGTTGAAAGCAACTGCTGAAACTTATATCTTCCTTTGTGTTGCTTCAAAGCTTTCTACTAAGAACTTATTGCTTATGAGTTAACTGTTATGCAAGTCTTATTGATGCTTGTCTTGAAAGTACTATTCATGAAAAGTCTTTGCTATATGATTCAGTTGTTTACTCATTGTCTTCATCATTGCTTTGAATCGCTGCATTCATCTCATATGCTTTACAATAATGTTGATCAAGATTATGTTGGTAGCATGTCACTTAAGAAATTATCATTGTTATCGTTTACCTACTCGAGGGCGAGTAGGAACTAAGCTTGGGGATGCTTGATACGTCTCAAACGTATCTATAATTTCTTATGTTCCATGCTTGTTTTATGACAATACCTACATGTTTTGTTCATACTTTATGATGTTTTTATGCGTTTTCCGGAACTAACCTATTAACGAGATGCCGAAGTGCCAGTTCCTGTTGTCTGCTGTTTTTGGTTTCAGAAATCCTAGTAAGGAAATATTCTCGGAATTGGACGAAATCAACGCCCAGCATCTTAGAATTCCACGAAGCTTCCAGAACACCCGAGAGGCACCAGAGGGGAGCCAGGGGGCCCACACGCTAGGGCGGCGCGGCCTGGACCCTGGGCGCGCCCCCCTACTGTGTGGTTCCACCAGACCCCCTCCGACTCCGCCTCTTCGCCTATTTAAAGCTCCCTGACCTAAATCCTCGACACGGATTGACGAAACACCAGAAAACCTTCCAGAGCCGCCGCCATAGCGAAACTCCAATTCGGGGGACAGGAGTCTCTGTTCCGGCACGCCGCCGGGACGTGGAATTGCCCCCCGAACGCATCTCCACCGCCATCACTGTCTCCATGATGAGGAGGGAGTAATTCTCCCCCGAGGCTGAGGGCTCTACTGTAGCTATGTGGTTCATCTCTCTCTTTGTGATCTAGTTGTGTTACTCTGGTGATGTTATTAAAGTACTATATTCCTCCTTCATGATGTAATGGTGACAGTGTGTGCATCGTGTAGTTCTTGGCGTAGGTTATGATCATAATCTCTTGTAGGTTATGGAGTTAATTATTACTATGATAGTATTGATGTGATCTATTCCTCCTTTCATAGTCTGTCGGTGACGGTGTGCATGCTATGTTAGTACTTGGTGTAATTGCAATGATCTATCATGCACTCTAAGGTTATTTAAATATGAACATCGAATGTTGTGGAGCTTGTTAACTCCGGCATTGAGGTGCTCTTGTAGCCCTAGACAATTAATGGTGTTTGTCATCCAACAAGAGAGTGTAGAGTGGTTTTATTATGTGATCAATGTTGAGAGTGTCCACTAGTGAAAGTATGATCCCTAGGCCTTGTTTCCGAATATCGAATCTCCGTTTATTTACTGTTCTATTGCATGTTTACTCGCTGCCATATTTTATTCAGATTGCTATTGCTACTCATATACATCCATATTACTTGTATTTCACTATCTCTTCGCCGAACTAGTGCACCTATACATCTGACAAGTGTATTAGGTGTGTTGGGGACACAAGAGACTTCTTGTATCGTGATTGCAGGGTTGCTTGAGAGGGATATCTTTGACCTCTTCCTCCCTGAGTTCGATAAACCTTGGGTGATCCACTTAAGGGAAACTTGCTGCTGTTCTACAAACCTCTGCTCTTGGAGGCCCAACACTGTCTACAAGAATAGAAGCACACGTAGACATCACCCCACTCGGTGCCCTGAAAGGAAAATAGTGCGTCTGAAAACTCGCGGGCGTTTGAGTAGATTGTATGTTTACATATATATTTCGGCTTAAGCATAAAAACGCCTAAGCTGCGCCACGTTCCAGGGATTTGGCTCTGCAATCCCTGTCTTCTTGTCTTTTTATCCTGTATGCTCCTCCTTCAATTTCTTCGGTGACGATGTACGGGCCTACCCATGGTGACTCGAATTTTTCATGGCTGTCTTGCGTGAGCCGAAGAACTAAGTCGCCAACTTGGAAAGACCTTGGTCGCAAGCACTACAAGAAAAGTTGCCATGGCCGACGAAGTTGAAGTCGCGCCGTGGTTGCTGGTGTACCATGGCCGACGATTTTTGGTCCCTCCGTGGTGCATGTCAAAACTTTTTTTCTCGTTTTTGAGGCCACCTAGCCCGACGAAAGCGGCCAAAACGTCGCGTATGGTGGCCCGGGACGTGGTGCATCTCGAAATCTCGGGTTCGCCGGCCGAGTCAACGCAAATCCGCACCGCCGAGGGATGTAGGGCCCGGATGGCAGCCTCTCCGGCATTGTTTTTTTTCTCGATCGCGCCATCTCGTTCAACGTTCTCCGATCGAGCCGTTTACGATGCAGGATCATGGGTCCCGCATGTCATCCTCTATGAACCAAAATTCTTTCTATTCTTGGATTTTTTTGACCCCCGATTTCCGGCTACTTCCTTTTTCTTTTGATCCCTTGCCGCCTTGGAAACGTTGAGACCGCTGCCGCTAAATGGGACCCGCATGTCATCCTCTATGTGCAATCAACTTTCTTTTCTTGGAGTTTTTTTTGGCACCTCAAATTTGGTCACTTGCCTTTTTCTTTCGATCCCCTGCCGCCTCTCAAACGGTGATACCGCTGTCGCTAACCTGGGACCCGCATGTCATCCTCTATGCACTATAAAACTTTCTTTTCTTGAATTATTTTTGGCACCTCATATTTGGTCACTTACCTTTTTCTTTCGATCCCGCCGCCTCTCAAACGGTGATACCGCTGTTGCTAAATGGGACCCGCATGTCATCCTCTATGTACTATAAAACTTTCTTTTCTTGGAGTTTTTTTTGTCACCTCAAATTTGGTCACTTGCCTTTTTCTTTCGATCCCCTGCCGCCTCTCAAACGGTGATACCGCTGCTGCTAACTGGGACCCGCATGTCATCCTCTATGTACTATAAAACTTTCTTTTCTTGAATTATTTTTGGCACCTCATATTTGGTCACTTACCTTTTTCTTTCGATCTCATGCCACGTTTGAAACGTTGAGGAACCTGCTAGCTCATGGGACCCGCATGTCATCCTCTATGTACTATAAAAGTTCATTTTCTTGGTTTTTTTTCACCCTCCGATTTTTGGCAATTTCTTTTTTCTTTTGATCCCCGCCGCCTCTCAAACGGTGATACCGCTCGTCGCTAAATGGGACCCGCATGTCATCCTCTATGTACTATAAAACTTTCTTTTCTTGAATTATTTTTGGCTGCTCATATTTTTTCACTTGCCTTTTTCTTTCGATCCCCTGCCGCCTCTCAAACGGTGATACCGCTGCCGCTAAATGGGACCCGCATGTCATCCTCTATGTACTATAAAACTTTCTTTTCTTGAATTATTTTTGGCTCCCGATATTTTTTCACTTGCCTTTTTCTTTCGATCTCATGCCACGTTTGAAACGTTGAGAGACCCGTCGGCTCATGGGACCCGCATGTCATCCTCTATGTGCTATAAAAGTTTCCTTTGTTGGATTTTTTTTACCCTCTGATTTTTGGCTTGCCTTTTTCTTTTGATCCCCTGCCCCCTTTGAAACGTTGAGTAAGCTGTTGGTTCAAGGGACCCGCATGTCATCCTCTATGTCCATCAAGTTTCTTTTCTTGGATTTTTTTTCACCCCCTAATTACTAGCTACTTTCTTTTTCTTTTGATCTCAAGCCGCATTACAAACATTGAGACCGCTCGCCGCAAAATGGGAC
>NC_061510.1:194954272-195029935 GCF_022539505.1 Lolium rigidum | reverse complement strand
TCATATAGCTAGTAAGCATTCTGATAAGGGCTAAGCCCAAGGATGTGCCCGATCTTCACGGATTTGGAGGGATTCATGGGGGAGGTGGAGGAACGCGAAGAACACGGTGGAAGGCGGGGTGGATCGAAGATACAAACACAACGCACACACACAAACCGGTTGTTCTTCGTTGGCCCGATACACCAACCCAATAGAATTGCGAGGTAAAAGACTCACGAGGAGTAGAAGCCCTCACAAAAGATTGGCAATAGAAATCGATAGAGTTCCAAAGAGGAAAAGAGCGCAAAGATAGAATTGCAAATAGCAAAAGATCCAAACACTAGAATTCCTAGAATGGAAGAGATCGACTTCCTAGAAGAGTTGATAACTTCGTAGATGAGTAGATCTAGAAGGGTTCCCACAAGGGTCAAGAGCAAAGCTCAGGTTTAATTTCACATCAAGTCTAATCTCAGATCTGAGCCAACAAGGCTATTTATAGGTGGGGGCGAAGGGACAAGTCACACGCTGAAAAGTGCTGTTTTGCTGAAGTTCGATGTGGCGGAAGTTCCGGTCGTCCTGGGCGGAAGTTCCGGTCATGGGCGGAAGTTCCGGTCTTGCGGGCCGGAAGTTCCGGTCGGGCCGGAAGTTCCGGCCAAGTTCCGAAAGTCGTCCATTTCCTCGCAGTAACATCCAGTGTTGTTTTCGCGCAATTTCGGAACTTGGGCGGAACTTGGGCGGAAGTTCCGGTGGGGCGGAAGTTCCGGTCTCTCGGGGCGGAAGTTCCGGTCCGATGCTTTTTCCTAGGCGCTGGAGGGCATCTTGGGGGCATCTTGGAGGAATCTGGCCGGAAGTTCCGGTCCTGGGGGCGGAAGTTCCGGCCTGGGCGATGTAGCTCCATCTTCATCATTTCCGGCTCTCTCTTCATTGGCTTGGTCTCCATGGCTTGCGTCTTGGTCGATGTACCTGATTGAACATAGGGTATTTGCATGAAGTAGCACGCCATCCAAAGGGGTGTCAAAGGCATATGTAGAGAGGAGCGAATTCACCTCTTGGTGTAGAGCTTTGGCTCGAGCTCGTGTCATTGGACCACGAGGAGGGCTTGTCGGTCTTGATGTAGTGTCGACCTTGGGTGGGGCTACATCATCTCCCCCCCTTGGGAAAGAGTCGTCCTCGACTCTATGTTGTCCTCATCGCCATGATAGGGTGAGAGGTCGGACACATTGAATGTGTTGCTCACCAAGTACTTGGATGTTGGTATGTCGACGACGTAGGCATTGTCGTTGATGCGCTTGAGGACCTTGAAGGGACCATCGCCTCGGGGCTTGAGCTTGGAGTTTCTTTCTTGAGGGAAGCGGTCCTTGCGAAGGTGTATCCACACTAGGTCTCCTTCATTGAAGATCCGGGCCTTTTTCTTCATGTTTAGTCTAGTGGCTTGACGAAGAACTTGTTGCTCGATCGTTGCTCTTGTGTCTTCATGGAGTTTCTTCATGTATTGGGCTCGCTTGTCGATGTCCATGTTCACTTGCTCATGTAGCGGAAGAGGAAGGAGGTCAATCGCCGTAGGTGGTTCAAACCCGTAGACGACCATGAAGGGGCTTCTCATTGTTGTAGAGTGCTTGGCGCGGTTGTAGGCAAACTCCGCATGTGGGATGCAATCTTCCCATGCTTTCAAATTCTTCTTGACAAGGACTCGTAGTAGTGTGGAGAGGCTTCGGTTCACCACTTCGGTTTGCCCATCGGTTTGGGGGTGCGAGGATGATGAGAACAAAAGCTTGACGTTGAACTTGGCCATGAGTGTCTTCCAAAGATAATTCATGAACTTGACATCTCGGTCGGAGACAATGCTTCTTGGCACGCCGTGGAGTCTCACAATTTCCCTAAAAAACAAGGAGGCAATATGTGAAGCATCATCCGTTCGGGAGCATGGTATAAAATGAGCCATTTTTGAGAATCTATCAACTACCACAAAAATTGAATCATGACCATATTTAGTTCGAGGTAGTCCTAGTACAAATTCCATGCTTATATCGGACCAAGGAGCATAAGGAATAGGCAACGGTGTGTAAAGACCATAAGAGTTGGATGTGGACTTAGCTTGTAAGCATGTCGTGTAACGGTTGCATAGGCGCTCCACATCGCGCTTCATTCTTGGCCAATAGTAATGGGTGGATAGCATGGAGAGCGTCTTGTCTCGCCCAAAGTGACCCATGAGACCACCACCATGCGATTCTTGTAAGAGCAAAAGGCGAAGCGACGACATTGGAACACAAAGTTTGTTGCCTTTGAACAAGAATCCTTGGTGCAAATAGAAATCATCGATGCCCTTTTCAATGGAACACTTTGCAAAAATTGGGCCGAAGAAGGTATCGGAGGCATATTGGTCTTTGATTTCATCAAGACCCAAAACATGGAAATCCAAACGAGTGAGTAAAAGGGTGAGCTTGCGGCAAAGGGCATCCGCAACTACATTGTCCTTGCCCTTCTTGTATTTGATTATATATGGAAAGGACTCAATGAACTCAACCCATTTTGCATGTCTTTTGTTCAAATTGTGTTGACTTTTCAAATACTTCAAAGATTCATGGTCGGAGTGAATAACAAACTCTTTTGGCCAAAGGTAATGTTGCCAAACTTCAAGAACACGAACCAAAGCATATAGTTCCTTGTCATATATAGGATAGTTGAGGCGTGCGCCATCCAACTTCTCACTATAATATGCCACGGGTTTTCCATCTTGCATAAGGACTCCACCAATACCAAGCCCACTCGCGTCACATTCAATCTCAAAAGTTTTGGCAAAGTTTGGAAGAACAAGAAGAGGAGCTTCGGTAAGGCGTTTCTTCAACTCATCAAAAGCATTTTGTTGGGCTTTGCCCCACACAAATGGGACATTCTTTTTGGTTAGTTCATTCAAAGGGCAAGCAATGGTACTAAAATCTTTCACAAAGCGGCGGTAGAAACCGGCGAGACCATGGAAACTCCGAACTTGCCCAACGGTGGTAGGCGTAGGACAATTATGTATGGCATCAACCTTCGAAGAGTCCACCTCAATTCCATTGGCGGAAACCACAAAACCAAGAAAAACCAATTTGTTTTGAGCAAAGGTGCATTTTGGGAGGTTGGCATAGAGCTTCTCGTGGCGCAATATGCATAAGACTTCTCTCACATGTTGAACATGGTCCTCGAGAGTTTTGCTATAGATGAGAATGTCATCAAAGTAAACAACCACACTCTTGCCAATGAGAGGTCGCAAGATGTGATTCATGAGACGCATGAAAGTAGAAGGAGCATTTGAAAGACCAAATGGCATGACAAGCCATTCATAGAGACCAAGTTTGGTCTTGAATGTCGTCTTCCATTCATCACCAATTGCCATGCGGATTTGGTGGTAGCCACTACGCAAATCTATCTTAGAGAAAATCGTGGCACCACTCAATTCATCAAGCATGTCATCTAAACGCGGAATGGGATGGCGGTATCGAACGGTAATGGCATTGATGGGGCGACAATCCATACACTTTCGTTGCGACTCATCCGGTTTAGGAACGAGAATCACGGGAACCGCACAAGGGCTTAAGCTTTCATGAACATACCCTTTTTCGAGGAGATCTTGAATTTGGCGTTGAATCTCCTTTGTGTCTTCGGGGTTGGTGCGGTAGGCGGCGCGGTTTGGGAGAGGAGCGCCGGGTATGAGGTCGATGCGGTGCTCGATGCCTCTAAGCGGTGGAAGTCCATGAGGAAGCTCGTCGGGGAAAACCAATGTTCAAGAACTCGTTAATCTTAACTTATCGGTCGGCCTTAAAATGAATATTAATCGCTTACCGGCCGATTAATCGATTTTATCGGTCAACCATTTATCGGCTTATTTTTTGTAAATCCTAATTTTCGACACTAAATTTTCTTTAATATGCTATGCAAAAAATAATATTGAAACATTGCACATAAGTATTACCTTGATTCATTGCATTTGAATCAATAATAATGGAAATTTTGAGCTAATGCACAATTCTACAAAACGATAGGATGAAAATATCGACTGCCATACCAAATTTCATTCAATTTTCACTGACAATCGGCCGATAAATCGGTTACCACCCAAGGATGTGCCCGATCTTCACGGATTTGGAGGGATTCGTGGGGGAGGTGGAGGAACGCGAAGAACACGGTGGTAGGCGGGGTGGATCGAAGATACAAACACAACGCACACACACAACCGGTTGTTCTTCGTTGGCCCGATACACCAACCCTATAGAATTGCGAGGTAAAAGACTCACGAGGAGTAGAAGCCCTCACAAAAGATTGGCAATAGAAATCGATAGAGTTCCAAAGAGGAAAAGAGCGCTGATACGTCTCAAACGTATCTATAATTTCTTATGTTCCATGCTACTTTATTGATGATACCTACATGTTTTATACACATTATATGTCATTATTATGCGTTTTCCGGAACTAACCTATTGACGAGATGCCGAAGGGCCGGTTCTGTTTTCTCGCTGTTTTTGGTTTCAGAAATCCTAGTAAGGAAATATTCTCGGAATCGTACGAAATCAATGCCCAGCATCCTATTTTTCCACGAAGCTTCCAGAACACCCGAGAGCCGCCAGAGGGGGGCCACAGGCCCACCAGACGACAGGCCGGCGCGGCCAAGGGGGGCCCGCACCCCCCTGTTGTGTCGTCGCCTCGTTGACCTTCTGACGCCGCCTCTTCGCCTATATAAAGGTCCCTGACCTAAAACACGATATGGAAAAGCCACGGTACGAGAAACCTTCCAGAGCCACCGCCATCGCGAAGCCAAGATCTGGGGGACAGGAGTCTCTGTTCCGGCACGCCGCCGGGACGGGGAAGTGCCCCCGGAAGGCTTCTCCATCGACACCACCGCCATCTTCATCAACGCTGCTCGTCTCCCATGAGGAGGGAGTAGTTCTCCATCGAGGCTCGGGGCTGTACCGGTAGCTATGTGGTTCATCTCTCTCCTATGTACTTCAATACAATAATCTCATGAGCTGCCTTACATGATTGAGATTCATATGATGATGCTTGTAATCTAGATGTCATTATGCTAGTCAAGTGGATTTTACTTATGTGATCTCCGGAGACTCCTTGTCCCACGTGTGTAAAGGTGACAGTGTGTGAACCGTGTGGGTCTCTTAGGCTATATTTCACAGAATACTTATTCACTGTTATGAATGGCATAATGAAGTGCTTATTTATATCCCTTTATGGTTGCAATGTGTTTTGTATCACAATTTATCTATGTGCTACTCTAGTGATGTTATTAAAGTAGTTTATTCCTCCTGCACGGTGTAATGGTGACGAGTGTGTGCATCGTGTAGTACTTGGCGTAGGCTATGATTGTGATCTCTTGTAGATTATGAAGTTAACTATTGCTATGATAGTATTGATGTGATCTATGCCTCCTTCATAGTGTGATGGTGACAGTGTGCATGCTATGTAAGTACTTGGTTTGGTTATGTTGATTTGTCATGCACTCTAAGGTTATTTAAATATGAACATTGAATATTGTGGAGCTTGTTAACTCCGACATTGAGGGTTCGTGTAATCCTACACAGTTAGTGGTGTTCATCATCCAACAAGAGGGTGTAGAGTCTAGCATCTATCTATTAATTATGTTATGTGATCAATGTTGAGAGTGTCCACTAGTGAAAGTATGATCCCTAGGCCTTGTTCCTAAATATCGCTATCGCTGCTTGTTTACTTGTTTCTATCGCATCTTTACTTCCCGCAATATTACTACCATCAATCGCACGCCAGACAAGCACTTTTACTGGCGCCGTACTACTGCTCATATTCATTCATACCACTTGTATTTCACTATCTCTTCGCCGAACTAGTGCACCTATTAGGTGTGTTGGGGACACAAGAGACTTCTTGCTTTGTGGTTGCAGTGGTTGCTTGAGAGGGATATCTTTGACCTCTTCCTCCCTGAGTTCGATAAACCTTGGGTGATCCACTTAAGGGAAACTTGCTGCTGTTCTACAAACCTCTGCTCTTGGAGGCCCAACACTTTTTCTGGCGCCGTTGCCGGGGAGGAAAGGTAAAAGGCACTCACACTCCGGTCCCAGGTAACTAAGTACTTTTCTGTTGCCGTTGTGTGTGCGCTCGAAGCTATTTCCTTTAGATCCCGCAATTGCATCTTTTTGTCTCTTGTTTTTATTTTCACTAGTAAGGCTTAATGGAAGACAACAACAAAATGAGAGATCTTTATGAACTTTATCTTGAATTAGGACATGATGTGTTTGAAGAGAAAATTAAAAAACCCATGGAACTTATGCATGCTAATGGGAATGTTATTAGTATGAATGATTTGAACACCATTGTTGCTAATGCTATGGAGAATTTAAGCTTGGGGAGGTCGGTTTTGATGAAAATGATCTCTTTAGTCCTCCGGGTATTGAGGAGAAAGTTTATGTTGATTATGATATGCCTCCTATTTATGATGATTATAATGATAGTGGTCTTTTGGTGCCGCCTACTATGGAGGATAAGTTTAATTATGATTACAATATGCCTCCTATATTTGATGATGAGAATAATAATGATAGCTACTTTGTTGAATTTGCTCCCACTACAACTAATAAAATTGATTATGCTTATGTGGAGAGTAATAATTTTATGCATATAGCTCATGATAAGAATGTTTCATGTGATAGTTATATTGTTGAGTTTGTTCATGATGCTACTGAAAATTATTATGAAAGAGGAAAATATGGTTGTAGAAATTTTCATGTTACTAAAACACCTCTCTATATGCTGAAATTTTTGAAGTTACTCTTGTTTTATCTTCCTATGCTTGTTACTTTGCTCTTCATGAACTTATTTATTTACAAGATTCCTATGCATAGGAAGCATGTTAGGCTTAAATTTGTTTTGAATTTGCTTTTTGATGCTCTCTTTTGCTTCAACTCTTATTTCTTGAGAGTGCATCATTAAAATTACTGAGCCCATCTTAATGGCTATAAAGAAAGCACTTCTTGGGAGATAACCCATGTGTTTATTTTACTACAGTACTTTTGTTTTATATTTTAGTATTGGAAGTTGTTACTACTGTAGCAACCTCTCCTTATCTTTATTTTATTGCATTGTTGTGCCAAGTAAAGTCTTTGATAGTAAAGTCAATACTAGATTTGGATTACTGCGCAGAAACAGATTTCTGTCTGTCACGAATTTGGGCAAGGGTTCTCTGTAGGTAACTCAGAAAAATCTGCCAATTTACGTGCGTGATCCTCAGATATGTACGCAACTTTCATTCAATTTGAGAATTTTCATCTGAGCAAGTTAAGTGCCTCTGTAAAATTCGTCTTTACGGACTGTTCTGTTTGACAGATTCTGCCTTTTATTTCGCATTGCCTCTTTTGCTATGTTGAATGGATTTCTTTGTTCCATTAACTTTCGAAGCTTTGGGCAATGTCCAGAAGTGTTAAGAATGATTGTGTCACCTCTGAACATGTGAATTTTTGATTATGCACTAACCCTCTAATGAGTTTGTTTTGAGTTTGGTGTGGAGGAAGTTTTCAAGGGTCAAGAGAGGAGGATGATATACTATGATCAAGAAGAGTGAAGAGTCTAAGCTTGGGGATGCCCCCGTGGTCCATCCCTCCATATTTCAAGAAGACTCAAGCGTCTAAGCTTGGGGATGCCCAAGGCATCCCCTTCTTCATCAACAATTTATCAGGTTTCTTCTCTTGAAACTATATTTTTATTCGGTCACATCTTATGTACTTTACTTGGAGCGTCTGTTTGTTTTTGTTTTGTTTGAATAAGTTCATCCTTGTGTGGGAGAGATACACGCTCCGCTGGTTCATATGAACACATGTGTTCTTAGCTTTTAATGTTCATGGCGAAGGTTGAAAACTGCTTCGTTCATTGCTATATGGTTGGAAACGGGAAATGCTACATGTAGTAATTGATAAGATGTCTTGGATAATTTGATACTTGGCAATTGTTGTGCTCATGTTTAAGCTCTTGCATCATATACTTTGCACCTATTAATGAAGAAATACATAGAGCTTGCTAAAATTTGGTTTGCATAATTGGTCTCTCTAAAGTCTAGATAATTTCTAGTAAAGAGTTTGAACAACAAGGAAGACGGTGTAGAGTCTTATAATGTTTACAATATGTCTTTTATGTGAGTTTTGCTGCACCGGTTCATCCTTGTGTTTGTTTCAAATAACTTTGCTAGCCTAAACCTTGTATCGAGAGGGAATACTTCTCATGCATCCAAAATCCTTGAGCCAACCACTATGCCATTTGTGTCCACCATACCTACCTACTACATGGTATTTCTCCGCCATTCCAAAGTAAATTGCTTGAGTGCTACCTTTAAAATTTCCATTCTTTACCTTTGCAATATATAGTTCATGGGACAAATAGCTTAAAAACTATTGTGGTATTGAATATGTACTTATGCACTTTATCTCTTATTAAGTTGTTTGTTGTGCGATAACCATGTTCCTGGGGACGCCATCAACTACTTTGTTGAATATCATGCGAGTTGCTATGCATGTCCGTCTTGTCTGAAGTAAGGGCGGTTTTCACAATCAAATGGTTTGAGTATGCATACTGTTAGAGAAGAACATTGGGCCGCTAACTAAAGCCATGAATCATGGTGGAAGTTTCAGTTTGGACATAAACCTCAATCTCTTATGAGGATATTAATCGTTGTTGAATGCTTAAGCATTAAAAGAGGAGTCCATTATCTGTTGTCTATGTTGTCCCGGTATGGGTGTCTAAGTTGAAGAATGATCAAAAGCGAGAAATCCAATGCGAACTTTCTCCTTAGACCGTTGTACAGGCGGCATAGAGGTACCCCTTTGTGACACTTGGTTGAAACATGTGTTATGCAATGATAATCCGTGTTAACCCAAGCTAATTAGGACAAGGTGCGGGCACTATTAGTACACTATGCATGAGGCTTGCAACTTGTAAGATATAATTTACATAACTCATATACTTTATTACTACCGTTGACAAAATTGTTTCTTGTTTTCAAAATAAAAGCTCTAGCACAAAAATAGTAATCCATGCTTCCCTCTGCGAAGGGCCTTTCTTTTACTTTTATGTTGAGTCAGTTCACCTATCTCTCTCCACCTCAAGAAGCAAACACTTGTGTGAACTGTGGATTGATTCCTATATAGTTGCATATTGCACCTGTTATATTACTTTACATTGACAATATCCATGAGATATACATGTTATAAGTTGAAAGCAACCGCTGAAACTTAATCTTCCTTTGTGTTGCTTCAATACCTCTACTTTGAATTATTGCTTTACGAGCTAACTCTTATGCAAGACTTATTGATGCTTGTCTTGAAGTACTATTCATGAAAAGACTTTGCTTTATGATTCATTTGTTTACTCATGTCATTACCATTGTTTTGTCGCTGCATTCATTACATATGCTTACAATAGTATGATCAAGGTTATGATGGCATGTCACTTAAGAAATTATCATTGTTATCGTTTACCTACTCGAGGGCGAGTAGGAACTAAGCTTGGGGATGCTTGATACGTCTCAAACGTATCTATAATTTCTTATGTTCCATGCTACTTTATTGATGATACCTACATGTTTTATACACATTATATGTCATTATTATGCGTTTTCCGGAACTAACCTATTGACGAGATGCCGAAGGGCTAGTTCCTGTTTTCTGCTGTTTTTGGTTTCAGAAATCCTACTAAGGAAATATTCTCGGAATCGGACGAAATCAATGCCCATCATCCTATTTTTCCACGAAGCTTCCAGAACACCCGAGAGCCGCCAGAGGGGGGCCACAGGCCCACCAGACGACAGGCCGGCGCGGCCAAGGGGGGGCCCGCGCCCCCCTGTTGTGTCGTCGCCTCGTTGACCTTCTGACGCCGCCTCTTCGCCTATATAAAGGTCCCTGACCTAAAACACGATACGGAAAAGCCACGGTACGAGAAACCTTCCGCAGCCGCCGCCATCGCGAAGCCAAGATCGCGGGGACAGGAGTCTCTGTTCCGGCACGCCGCCGGGACGGGGAAGTGCCCCGGAAGGCTCCTCCATCGACACCACCGCCATCTTCATCAACGCTGCTCGTCTCCCATGAGGAGGGAGTAGTTCTCCATCGAGGCTCGGGGCTGTACCGGTAGCTATGTGGTTCATCTCTCTCCTATGTACTTCAATACAATAATCTCATGAGCTGCCTTACATGATTGAGATTCATATGATGATGCTTGTAATCTAGATGTCATTATGCTAGTCAAGTGGATTTTACTTATGTGATCTCCGGAGACTCCTTGTCCCACGTGTGTAAAGGTGACAGATGTGTGCACCGTGTGGGTCTCTTAGGCTATATTTCACAGAATACTTATTCACTGTTATGAATGGCATAGTGAAGTGCTTATTTATATCCCTTTATGGTTGCAATGTGTTTTGTATCACAATTTATCTATGTGCTACTCTAGTGATGTTATTAAAGTAGTTTATTCCTCCTGCACGGTGTAATGGTGACGAGTGTGTGCATCGTGTAGTACTTGGCGTAGGCTATGATTGTGATCTCTTGTAGATTATGAAGTTAACTATTGCTATGATAGTATTGATGTGATCTATGCCTCCTTCATAGTGTGATGGTGACAGTGTGCATGCTATGTTAGTACTTGGTTTGGTTATGTTGATTTTTCATGCACTCTAAGGTTATTTAAATATGAACATTGAATATTGTGGAGCTTGTTAACTCCGGCATTGAGGGTTCGTGTAATCCTACACAGTTAGTGGTGTTCATCATCCAACAAGAGGGTGTAGAGTCTAGCATCTATCTATTAATTCTGTTATGTGATCAATGTTGAGAGTGTCCACTAGTGAAAGTATGATCCCTAGGCCTTGTTCCTAAATATCGCTATCGCTGCTTGTTTACTCGTTTTATCGCATCTTTACTTCCTGCAATATTACTACCATCAACCGCACGCCAGCAAGCACTTTTTCGGCGCCGTACTACTGCTCATATTCATTCATACCACTTGTATTTCACTATCTCTTCGCCGAACTAGTGCACCTATTAGGTGTGTTGGGGACACAAGAGACTTCTTGCTTTGTGGTTGCAGGGTTGCTTGAGAGGGATATCTTTGACCTCTTCCTCCCTGAGTTCGATAAACCTTGGGTGATCCACTTAAGGGAAACTTGCTGCTGTTCTACAAACCTCTGCTCTTGGAGGCCCAACACTGTTTACAGGAATAGAAGCGTGCGTAGACATCAAGCGCAAAGATAGAATTGCAAATAGCAAAAGATCCAAACACTAGAATTCCTAGAATGGAAGAGATCGACTTCCTAGAAGAGTTGATAACTTCGTAGATGAGTAGATCTAGAAGGGTTCCCACAAGGGTCAAGAGCAAAGCTCAGGTTTAATTTCACATCAAGTCTAATCTCAGATCTGAGCCAACAAGGCTATTTATAGGTGGGGGCGAAGGGATAAGTCACACGCTGAAAAGTGATGTTTTGCTGAAGTTCGATGGGGCGGAAGTTCCGGTCGTCCTGGGCGGAAGTTCCGGTCACGGGCGGAAGTTCCGGTCTTGCGGGCCGGAAGTTCCGGTCGGGCCGGAAGTTCCGGCCAAGTTCCGAAAGTCGTCCATTTCCTCGCAGTAACATCCAGTGTTGTTTTCGCTTAATTTCGGAACTTGGGCGGAACTTGGGCGGAAGTTCCGGTGGGGCGGAAGTTCCGGTCCCTCGGGGCGGAAGTTCCGGTCCGATGCTTTTTCCTGGGCGCTAGAGGGCATCTTGGGGGCATCTTGGAGGAATCTGGCCGGAAGTTCCGGTCCTGGGGGCGGAAGTTCCGGCCTGGGCGCTGTAGCTCCTTCTTCATCGTTTCCAGCTCTCTCTCCAATGGCTTGGTCTCCATGGCTTGCGTCTTGGTCGATGTACCTGATTGAACATAGGGTATTTGCATGAAGTAGCACGCCATCCAAAGGGGTGTCAAAGGCATATGTAGAGAGGAGCGAATTCACCTCTTGGTGTAGAGCTTTGGCTCGAGCTCGTGTCATTGGACCACGAGGAGGGCTTGTCGGTCTTGATGTAGTGTCGACCTTGGGTGGGGCTACATCACATTCAAGTTGTTAAACAAGCATGTCTAGACAAATTCAAACCCGACAAATCATGTATATACCCCTAACCCTAAACTATATGTATTATGAAGTCAACCATGAAGAGAAGTGGTTTTGGGTTTCAAACATTATACTGAGATTCAAGAACCTCCCAAAAGCTTCATTTTAGAATGACTAAGAAGGATCCAGGCTTACCTTTTCATTTTCATGTTTTAAACTTGTTTAAATCTAGGATTTGACCAAGATTCAAATGGGCATAAAAATTCAAAAAAATCAAAAAATCAAAAAAAATCAAAAAAATCAAAAAAATCAAAAACCAAAGCATATAGCCTTTTTATGTCATATAATGAGCATTCAAGTTGATAAACATGGTCTAGACATATTAAAACTAGAAAATCATGTATCTACCCTAGTTGGCCCTAACCCTAAACTCGGTCTTATGAAGTCAAGCATGAAGAGAAATGGTTTTGGGTTTCAAACATGGAAATTTCAAAAACTTACCAAAAGCTTCATTTCAGAATGACTAATTAAGAAGGATCCATGCTTACCTTTTCGTTTTCATGTTTTAAACTAGCTAGCTTGTTTAAATCTTGGTCAAACCTAGGATTTAACCAAGATTCAAATGGGCATAAAAATTCAAAAAAATCAAAAAAATGAAAAACCAAAGCACATAGTCTTCTTATGTCATATAGTAAGAATTGAAGTTGATAAACAAGGTCTAGACATATTCAAACCAGTCAAATCATGTATCTACACCTAACCCTAAACTTTATCTTATGAAGTCAAGCATGAAGAGAAATGGTTTTGGGTTTCAAACATGGAAATTTCAAAAACCTCCCAAAAGCTTCATTTTAGAGTGACTAAGAAGGATACAGGCTTACCTTTTCATTTTCATGTTTTAAACTTGTTTAAATCCTGGTCAAAACTAGGATTTGAACGAGATTCAAATGGGTATAAAAAAATAAAAAAACGCACATAGCCTTTTTATGTCATATAATGCATGAGCACTCAAGTTGATAAACATGGTCTAGACATATTCAAACTAGAAAAATCATGTATCTACCCTGGCCCTAACCTTAAACTCTGTATTATGGAGTCAAGCATGAAGAGAAGTGGTTTTGGGTTTCAAACATGGAAATTTCAAATTGATGAACAAGTTCTAGGCATATTCAAAACAGAAAAAGCATGTATCTACCCCCTAACCATAAAGTCGGTCGATCTTATGAAGTCTAGCATGAAGAGAAGTCTTATTGGTTTCAAACATGGAAATTTCAAGAACCTCCCAAAAGCTTCATTTTAGAGTGACTAAAAAAGATCCATGCTTGCCTTTTCATTTTCATGTTTTAAAATTGTTTAAATCTTGGTCAAACCTAGCTAGTATTCGACCAAGATTCAAATGGGCATAAAATTCAAAAAAACCAGAAAATGAAAACCAAAGCACATAGCCTTCTTATGTCATATATAGTAAGCATTCAAGTTGATCAACAAGGTCTAGACATATTCAAAACAGAAAAAAGCATGTATCGATCTACCCCTAACCCTTAACTCTGTCTTATGAAGTCAAGCATGAAGAGAAGTGGTTTTGGGTTTCAAACATTATATTGAGATTTCAAGATCGAACCCCCAAAAGCTTCATTTTAGAATGACTAAGAAGGATCCAGGCTTGCCTTTTCATTTTCATGTGTTTTAAACTTGCTAAAATCTTGGTCAAACCTAGGACTTGACCAAGATTCAAATGGGCATAAACATTCAGAAAAAATCAAAAAATGAAAACCAAAGCACATAGCCTTCTTATGTCATATATATATAGTAAGCATTCAAGTTGATCGATATGAACAAGGTCTAGACATATTCAAAACAGAAAAAGCATGTATCTACCCCTAGCCCTTAACTATGTCTTATGAAGTCAAGCATGAAGAGAAGTGGTTTTGGGTTTCAAACATGGAAATTTCAAAAACTTCCGCCAAAAGCTTAATTTTAGAGTGAATAAGAAGGATCCAAGCTTAATTACCTTTTCATTTTCAGGATTTATGCTTGTTTAAATCTTGGTCAAACATAGGATTTGACCAACACACATATAGTCTTCTTATGTCATATAGTAAGCATTCAAGTTGATAAATAAGCATGCATGTCTAGACATATTCAAATTAACCCGACAAATCATGTATCTACCCCTAACCCTAAACTTTGTCTTATGAAGTCAACCATGAAGAGAAGTGGTTTTGGGTTTCAAACATTGAGATTTCAAGAACCCCCCAAAAGCTTCATTTTAGAATGACTAAGAAGGATCCAGGCTTACCTTTTCATTTTATGTTTTAAACTTGTTTAAATCTTGGTCAAACCTAGGATTTGACAAGATTCAAATGGGCATAAACATTAATTCAGAAAAAACAAAAAAATGAAAATACAACGCACATATAGTCTTCTTATGTCATATAGTAAGCATTCAAGTTGATAAACAAGCATGTCTAGACATATTCAAACCCGACAAATCATGTATCGATCTACCCCCTAACCCTAAACTCTGTCTTATGAAGTCAACCATGAAGAGAAGTGGTTTTGGGTTTCAAACATTGAGATTTCAAGAACCCCCCAAAAGCTTCACTTTTGAATGACTAAGAAGGATCCAGACTTACCTTTTCATTTTCATGTTTTAAACTTGTTTAAATCTTGGTCAAACCTAGGATTTAACCAAGATTCAATGGGCATAAAAATTCAAAAAACCAGAAAATGAAAAACCAAAGCACATAGCCTTTTTATGTCATATAATGAGCATTCAAGTTGATAAACATGGTCTAGACATATTAAAACAAGAAAAATCATGTATCTACCATGTCCCTAACCCTAAACTCGATCTGTCTTATGAAGTCAAACATGAAGAGAAGTGGTTTTGGGTTTCAAACATGGAAATTTCAATAACCTCCCAAAAACTTCATCTTAGAGTGACTAAGAAGGTTCCATGCTTACCTTTTCATTTTCATGTTTTAAATTAACTTGTTTAAATCTTGGTCAAACATAGGATTGACCAAGATTCAAATGGGCATAAACATTCGAAAAAATTTAAAAATAAGAAACGAACGCACATATAGTCTTCTTATGTCATATAGTAAGCATTCAAGTTGATAAACAAGCATGTCTAGACATATTCAAACCCGACAAATCATGTATCTACCCCCTAACCCTAAACTAGATTTGTCTTATGAAGTCAAGCATGAAGAGAAATGGTTTTGGGTTTCAAACATGGAAATTTCTAGACCCCCCCCCAAAGCTTCATTTTAGAGTGACTAATTAAGAAGGATTCAGGCTTACCTTTTCATTTTCATGTTTTAATCTTGTTTAAATCTTGGTCAAACCTAGGATTTGACCAAGATTCAAATGGGCATAAAAATTCAAAAAACATAAAAAAATGAAAAACTAAAGCACATAGCCTTCTTATGTCATATATATATAGTAAGCCTTCAAGTTGATGAACAAGGTGTAGACATATTCAAAATAGAAAAAGCATGTATCTACCCCCTAACCCTTAACTCTGTCTTATGAAGTCGGGCATGAAGATAAGTGGTTTTGGGTTTCAAACATGGAAATTTCAAAAACATCCCAAAAGCTTAATTTTAGAGTGACTAAAAAGGATCCAAGCTTACCTTTTCATTTTCATGTTTATGCGTGTTTAAATCTTGGTCAAACATAGGATTTGACCAAGATTCAAATGGGCATAAACATTCAGAAAAAAATAAAAAATAAAAAACCAACGCACATTAGTAGCCCAAAATCGAACGAGTAGTTGGATATTTTTGAACTTGATCTGTAGTAGTGGGCAAAACCCTAGATTAACCTATTTAATCATAGATTCGTAGGTCGATTTTTCTACTTTTTTATTATTACTATGCAGCACATGTGTGTTTGCCCGTCGAGTGAAACTCGAAGGAAGAGGGATCACTCGGAAGGAGTGAAGAAGGGAGTGCATTATGGTGTCTCCCTTTTTCGGGTGATGATGTTGACTCGTTGTGCAGGTTTTGTCGGTGAGCGGGAGGTGCGAGCGAGCGAGGGAGTCGAGCGAGGCCGAGAATGAGAGAGATTTTTTTTGTGAGAGGGACAACCGAAGGATCCTGAAGGACCCGGAGACTTCCAATACGCATCCTGATGCGTCTTCTGTTGACAAAGAAGATGGTTGGGAGTTTGCGTACCTACTGCACGTGACTTGTGCTCACTGAAGTGTGGGACCTCACGCATGGGCACCACACGTAAGTGACGGACCTGTTGTGTAAAAACTCGGTTGATTATTATAGTGCATTAGAACAAAGTTTCCTATGGATTAAAGGGTAGGAAATCCAAGTTAACTCATTTACATGACATTAATTTTTCCATGAAGCAAAGTTAACACATCTATCAATTGGTACATTTTGGAGTGACTAAGAAGGATCCATGCTTACTTATTCGTTTACACGTGTTAAACTTGTTTAAATCTTGCTCAAACCTAGGATTTCACCAAGATTCAAATGGGCAGGAAAATAAAAAAATGAAAAAAATGAAAAACCAATGCACATAGTCTTCTTATGTCATATAGTAAGCATTCAAGATGATAAACAAGGTCTAGACATATTCAAACCAGGCAAATCATGTATCTACTCCCTAACGACCCTAAACTATGTCTTATGAAGTAAGGCATGAAGAGAAGTGGTTTTGGGTTTCAAACATGGAATTTTCAAAAACCTCCCAAAAGCTTCATTTTAGAGTGACTAAGAAGGACCGAGGCTTACCTTTTCATTTTCATGTTTTAAACTTGTTTAAATCTTGGTCAAACCTAGCTAGTATTTGACCAAGATTCAAATGGGCATAAAATTCAAAAAAATCAGAAAAATGAAAAACCAAAGCACATAGCCTTCTTATGTCATAAAGTAAGAATTCAAGTTGATAAACAAGGTCTAGACATATTCAAACTAGACAAATCATGTATCTACCCCTAACACTAAACTCTGTCTTATGAAGTCAAGCATGAAGAGAAGTGGTTTTGGGTTTCAAACATGAAAATTTCAAGAACATCCCAAAAGTCTGCTTCATTTTAGAGTGACTAAGAAGGATCCAGGCTTACCTTTTCGTTTTCATATTTTAAACTTGTTTAAATCCTGGTCAAACCTAGGATTTGACCAAGATTCAAATGGGCATAAAATTCAAAAAAATTAGAAGAATGAAAAACAAAAGCACATAGTCTAGCTTCTTATGTCATATAGATAGTAAGCATTCAAGTTGATAAACAAGGTTTAGACATGTGTTCAAACCAGACAAATCATGTATCTACCCCCTAACCATAAACTCTCGGTCGATCTTATGAAGTCTAGCATGAAGAGAAGTCGTATTGGTTTCAAACATGGAAATTTCAAGAACCTCCCACGAGCTTCATTTTAGAGTGACTACAAAAGATCCAGGCTTGCCTTTTCATTTTCATGTTTTTAAATTGTTTAAATCTTGGTCAAACCTAGCTAGTATTTGACCAAGATTCAAATGGGCATAAAATTAAAAAAAACCAGAAAAATGAAAAACCAAAGCACATAGCCTTCTTATGTCATATAAAATAAGCATTCAAGTTGATAAACAAGGTCTAGACATATTCAAAATAGAAAAAGCATGTATCTACCCCTAACCCTTAACTCTGTCTTATGAAGTCAAGCATGAAGAGAAGTGGTTTTGGGTTTCAAACATGGAAATTTCAAAAACTTCCCAAAAGCTTAATTTTAGAGTGACTAGGAAAGGATCCAGGCTTACCTTTTAATTTTCATGTTTCAAGTTTGTTTAAATCTTGGTCAAACCTAGGATTTGACCAACAAGATTCAAATGAGCATAAAAATTCAGAAAAAAACAAAAAAAAGAAAAGAAAAACCAAAGCACATAGTCTTCTTACGTCATATATATAGTAAGCATTCAAGATGATAAACAAGGTCTAGACATATTCAAACCCGACAAATCATGTATCTACTCCTAACCCTAAACTCTGTCTTATGAAGTCAACCATGAAGAGAAGTGGTTTTGGGTTTAAACATTGAGATTTCAAGAACCCCCAAAAGCTTCATTTTTAGAATGACTAAGAAGGATCCAGGCTTACCCTTTTCATTTTCATGTGTTTTAAACTTGCTTAAATCTTGGTCAAACCTAGGATTTGACCAAGACTCAAATGGGCATAAAAACTCAAACCCGATAAACATTCACCTTTTTCTATATAGTTAGGGTTAGGGTTTATGGTTTATAGAGATCGATGCACATATTTTCATTTCACATTTGTGATGTACAATAATACATAGGTAAGATTCCAAGCATGACCTTTGTTAGAATAACCTTTAACGTGTTCTCTCTCACCTTTAGATTCAAATGGGCATAAACATTCAGAAAAAATGAAAAAATGAAAAACCAAAGCACATAGTCTTCTTATGTCATATAGTAGGAATTGAAGTTGATAAACAAGGTCTAGACATATTCAAACCAGACAAATCATGTATCTACACCTAACCCTAAACTTTGTCTTATGAAGTCAAGCATGAAGAGAAATGGTTTTGGGTTTCAAACATGGAAATTTCAAAAACCTCCCAAAAGCTTCATTTTAGAGTGACTAAGAAAGATACAGGCTTACCTTTTTAAATACCTAGTTTTAAACTTGTTTAAATCTAGGTCAAACCTAGGATTTCACCAAGATTTAAATGGGCATAAACATTCAGAAAAAACAAAAAATGAAAAACCAACGCACATATAGTCTTCTTATGTCATATAGCTAGTAAGCATTCAAGTTGATAAACAAGCATGTCTAGACAAATTCAAACCCGACAAATCATGTATATACCCCTAACCCTAAACTATATGTATTATGAAGTCAACCATGAAGAGAAGTGGTTTTGGGTTTCAAACATTATACTGAGATTCAAGAACCCCCAAAAGCTTCATTTTAGAATGACTAAGAAGGATCCAGGCTTACCTTTTCATTTTCATGTTTTAAACTTGTTTAAATCTAGGATTTGACCAAGATTCAAATGGGCATAAAAATTCAAAAAAATCAAAAACCAAAGCACATAGCCTTTTTATGTCATATAATGAGCATTCAAGTTGATAAACATGGTCTAGACATATTAAAACTAGAAAATCATGTATCTACCCTAGCTGGCCCTAACCCTAAACTCGGTCTTATGAAGTCAAGCATGAAGAGAAATGGTTTTGGGTTTCAGACATGGAAATTTCAAAAACTTACCAAAAGCTTCATTTCAGAATGACTAATTAAGAAGGATCCATGCTTACCTTTTCGTTTTCATGTTTTAAACTAGCTAGCTTGTTTAAATCTTGGTCAAACCTAGGATTTAACCAAGATTCAAATGGGCATAAAAATTCAAAAAAATCAAAATATGAAAAACCAAAGCACATAGCCTTCTTATTTCATATATATATATATAGTAAGCACTCAAGTTGATGAACAAGGTCTAGACATATTCAAAACAGAAAAGGCATGTATCTACCTCCTAACACCCTTAATTATGTCTTATGAAGTCAAGCATGAAGAGAAGTACGTGGTTTTGGGTTTCAAACATGGAAATTTCAAAAACTTCCCAAAAGCTTAATTTTAGAGTGACTAAGAAGGATCCAAGCTTACCTTTTCATTTTCATGTTTATGCTTGTTTAAATCTTGGTCAAACATAGGATTTGACCAAGATTCAAATGGTCATCCATTTAGAACAAATTAAAAAATAAAAAACCAACGCACATATAGTCTTCGATCTTATGTCATATAGTAAGCATTCAAGTTGATAAACAAGCATGTCTAGACATATTCAAACCCGACAAATCATGTATCTACCCCTAAAACCCTAAACTAGCTTTGTCTTATGAAGTCAAGCATGAAGAGAAATGGTTTTGGGTTTCAAACATGGAAATTTCAAGAACCCCCCCCCAAAGCTTCATTTTAGAGTGACTAAGAAGGATACATGCTTACATTTTCATTTTCATGTTTTAAGCTTGTTTAAATCTTGGTCAAACCTAGGATTTGACCAAAACTCAAATGGGCATAAAAATTCAAAAAAAACAAAAAATGAAAAACCAAAGCACATAACCTTCTTATGTCATATATAGTAAGCAGCATTCAACTTGATGAACATGGCCGGTCTAGACATATTCATAACAGAAAAAGCATGTATCTACCCCCTAACGCTTAACTCTGTCTTAATTATGAAGTCAAGCATGAAGAGAAGTGGTTTTGGGTTTCAGACATGGAAATTTCAAAAACTTCCCAAAAGCTTAATTTTAGAGTGACTAAGAAGGATCCAAGCTTACCTTTTCATTCTCATGTTTTAAGCTTGTTTAAATATTGGTCAGACCTAGGATTTGAACAAGATTCAAATGGGCAAAAAAATTCAGGAAAAATAAAAAAAATGAAAAACCAAAGCACATAGTCTTCTTACGTCATATATATATATATAGTAAGCATATTCAAGTAGATAAACAAGGTCTAGACATATAGTAAGTAATATGTATGTAAAAATGATTTTTGGGGATTTATAGGACGAAGTTATAACACACACCTACATTTCAAATTGGAATTACTTTTAATAAATCAGCATAAAGTCATTTAAATGTGTGAAACTAGCTAGAAAGCACTAAAAAACATAAAGAGTTGGGAATTTCCACTAATATGTGGCCTAATTTATCTTAAAAATGTAGAGGCGCCATTTTGAGCCGTATCTTATGTACCCCATTCACAAAATAAACCTATTTTGACATGTAGAAAATGAAAAATGAGTTTTTATATACCGAAAAGTTGAAAAGTCTAGTCAGCAACATTGTTGGGAATGGCAAGATGCACCACCATGCCCAATTTGGGCACATTATAACAAACTATGCCACAAATATGGCCATTACTACGCCATTTGTTGGCTTGAAACCCATGAATCTTCATACACGATAGTCCGTTTTGTGAAGACATTTTGTTTTTTACTACCCTATCACAGGTTTCTTATTTTCCCTGTCAACTAGTACACCTATAAGCACTCAATGCGGAAGGGTTCCATTTTTGAGGTTTTCTTCATTTTCATTTATTTATTTCAAAACCAGGTAAAAATGGTCGACATGATTATCCATGCAAAGGGGTCGAATATTTCTAGGCAGCACATGTGTTTGCCCGTCCAGTGAAACTCGGAGGAAGAGGGATCACACGGAAGGAGACGAAGGGAGAGAAGTGAGTGGGGCCCTCTTATTTATGGTGTCTGACCTTTTTCAGGGTTTGTCAGTGCGCAGGAGGTGCGAGCGAGCGAGCGAGGCCGATAATGAGAGAGATGTTTTTTCTTTTTTTGAGAGAGAGAGGGACAACCGAAGGATCCCGAAGGACTCAGACTTCCAATACGCACCAGAGCACAGTTTACAACAAGACACAGAATAAACAGGAAATTTCATCTAAATCCCTAACTTTTACATGGAAGACCCCACGCTGAAAGCAAGAAATGCGATCGGGTCCTTAACAGCCCACCGCCCAGATTGATCCTCGTCGCAGCCGGGGACGAACCACTTAGCGCGACCAAATCGCCATGGCTACAGTGCGTGCACACCATGGCCTCCGAGCTGAGGTAGAAACGCAATGCCAAAACCAGCAGCCAGCGGAGGTGGATAACTGGAGAGAGAGAGAGAGGGGGAGTTTTGATGCGTCTTCTCTTGACAAAGAAGATGGGAGTTTGCCTACCGACCGCACATGACTTGTGCTCACTGAAGTGTGGGACCTCACGCATGGGAACCACACGTAAGTGACAGACCTGTTGGTGTAATAACTCGGGTGATCATTATACTCGTATTAGTACAAAGTTTCCTATGGATTCAAGGGTAGGAAAGCCAAGTTAACTCATTTACATGACATTATTTTTTCCATGAAGCCAAGTTAACTCATCTATCAATTGGTACATTCTGGTTATATTCGAAATTTTACTTGAAACTTGTTGTTCATGCCATTTTACTACTCGCCTAACACTTTTTCCGCGCGTGAAGGGAGGGGGTGGGCATGATGCTACCCTGAATTTTTGTGACCCCCAAAAACTAGCAAATACGAGAGAGGCATCCAAAGAAACACACTCGTCCCCTACCCCCCCCCCAATTTGAAATCCAGCCAAAGGTGGATCAAAAAAGGCAATCGAAAAGCATGGATTGTTCATCTTTTTCTATATAGTTAGGGTTAGGGTTTATGGTTTATAGAGATGCACATATTTTCATTTCACATTTGTGATGTACAATAATACATAGGTAAGATTCCAAGCATGACCTTTGTTAGAATAACCTTTAACGTGTTCTCTCACCTTTAGATTCAAATGGGCATAAACATTCAGAAAAAATCAAAAAAAATGAAAAACCAAAGCACATAGTCTTCTTATGTCATATAGTAAGAATTGAAGTTGATAAACAAGGTCTAGACATATTCAAACCAGTCAAATCATGTATCTACACCTAACCCTAAACTTTATCTTATGAAGTCAAGCATGAAGAGAAATGGTTTTGGGTTTCAAACATGGAAATTTCAAAAACCTCCCAAAAGCTTCATTTTAGAGTGACTAAGAAGGATACAGGCTTACCTTTTCATTTTCATGTTTTAAACTTGTTTAAATCCTGGTCAAAACTAGGATTTGAACGAGATTCAAATGGGTATAAAAAATAAAAAAACGCACATAGCCTTTTTATGTCATATAATGCATGAGCACTCAAGTTGATAAACATGGTCTAGACATATTCAAACTAGAAAAATCATGTATCTACCCTGGCCCTAACCTTAAACTCAGTATTATGGAGTCAAGCATGAAGAGAAGTGGTTTTGGGTTTCAAACATGGAAATTTCAAATTGATGAACAAGTTCTAGGCATATTCAAAACAGAAAAAGCATGTATCTACCCCCTAACCATAAAGTCGGTCGATCTTATGAAGTCTAGCATGAAGAGAAGTCTTATTGGTTTCAAACATGGAAATTTCAAGAACCTCCCAAAAGCTTCATTTTAGAGTGACTAAAAAAGATCCATGCTTGCCTTTTCATTTTCATGTTTTAAAATTGTTTAAATCTTGGTCAAACCTAGCTAGTATTCGACCAAGATTCAAATGGGCATAAAATTCAAAAAAACCAGAAAATGAAAACCAAAGCACATAGCCTTCTTATGTCATATATAGTAAGCATTCAAGTTGATCAACAAGGTCTAGACATATTCAAAACAGAAAAAAGCATGTATCGATCTACCCCTAACCCTTAACTCTGTCTTATGAAGTCAAGCATGAAGAGAAGTGGTTTTGGGTTTCAAACATTATATTGAGATTTCAAGATCGAACCCCCAAAAGCTTCATTTTAGAATGACTAAGAAGGATCCAGGCTTGCCTTTTCATTTTCATGTGTTTTAAACTTGCTAAAATCTTGGTCAAACCTAGGACTTGACCAAGATTCAAATGGGCATAAACATTCGAAAAAATCAAAAAATGAAAACCAAAGCACATAGCCTTCTTATGTCATATATATATAGTAAGCATTCAAGTTGATCGATATGAACAAGGTCTAGACATATTCAAAACAGAAAAAGCATGTATCTACCCCTAGCCCTTAACTATGTCTTATGAAGTCAAGCATGAAGAGAAGTGGTTTTGGGTTTCAAACATGGAAATTTCAAAAACTTCCCGCCAAAAGCTTAATTTTAGAGTGAATAAGAAGGATCCAAGCTTAATTACCTTTTCATTTTCAGGATTTATGCTTGTTTAAATCTTGGTCAAACATAGGATTTGACCAACACACATATAGTCTTCTTATGTCATATAGTAAGCATTCAAGTTGATAAATAAGCATGCATGTCTAGACATATTCAAATTAACCCGACAAATCATGTATCTACCCCTAACACCCTAAACTCTGTCTTATGAAGTCAACCATGAAGAGAAGTGGTTTTGGGTTTCAAACATTGAGATTTCAAGAACCTCCCAAAAGCTTCATTTTAGAATGACTAAGAAGGATCCAGGCTTACCTTTTCATTTTATGTTTTAAACTTGTTTAAATCTTGGTCAAACCTAGGATTTGACAAGATTCAAATGGGCATAAACATTAATTCAGAAAAAACAAAAAAATGAAAATACAACGCACATATAGTCTTCTTATGTCATATAGTAAGCATTCAAGTTGATAAACAAGCATGTCTAGACATATTCAAACCCGACAAATCATGTATCGATCTACCCCCTAACCCTAAACTCTGTCTTATGAAGTCAACCATGAAGAGAAGTGGTTTTGGGTTTCAAACATTGAGATTTCAAGAACCCCCCAAAAGCTTCACTTTTGAATGACTAAGAAGGATCCAGACTTACCTTTTCATTTTCATGTTTTAAACTTGTTTAAATCTTGGTCAAACCTAGGATTTAACCAAGATTCAATGGGCATAAAAATTCAAAAAACCAGAAAATGTAAAACCAAAGCACATAGCCTTTTTATGTCATATAATGAGCATTCAAGTTGATAAACATGGTCTAGACATATTAAAACAAGAAAAATCATGTATCTACCATGTCCCTAACCCTAAACTCGATCTGTCTTATGAAGTCAAACATGAAGAGAAGTGGTTTTGGGTTTCAAACATGGAAATTTCAATAACCTCCCAAAAACTTCATCTTAGAGTGACTAAGAAGGTTCCATGCTTACCTTTTCATTTTCATGTTTTAAATTAACTTGTTTAAATCTTGGTCAAACATAGGATTGACCAAGATTCAAATGGGCATAAACATTCGGAAAAAATTTAAAAATAAGAAACGAACGCACATATAGTCTTCTTATGTCATATAGTAAGCATTCAAGTTGATAAACAAGCATGTCTAGACATATTCAAACCCGACAAATCATGTATCTACCCCCTAACCCTAAACTAGATTTGTCTTATGAAGTCAAGCATGAAGAGAAATGGTTTTGGGTTTCAAACATGGAAATTTCTAGACCCCCCCAAAGCTTCATTTTAGAGTGACTAATTAAGAAGGATTCAGGCTTACCTTTTCATTTTCATGTTTTAATCTTGTTTAAATCTTGGTCAAACCTAGGATTTGACCAAGATTCAAATGGGCATAAAAATTCAAAAAACATAAAAAAATGAAAAACTAAAGCACATAGCCTTCTTATGTCATATATATATAGTAAGCCTTCAAGTTGATGAACAAGGTGTAGACATATTCAAAATAGAAAAAGCATGTATCTACCCCCTAACCCTTAACTCTGTCTTATGAAGTCAAGCATGAAGATAAGTGGTTTTGGGTTTCAAACATGGAAATTTCAAAAACATCCCAAAAGCTTAATTTTAGAGTGACTAAAAAGGATCCAAGCTTACCTTTTCATTTTCATGTTTATGCGTGTTTAAATCTTGGTCAAACATAGGATTTGACCAAGATTCAAATGGGCATAAACATTCAGAAAAAAATAAAAAATAAAAAACCAACGCACATTAGTAGCCCAAAATCGAACCAGTAGTTGGATATTTTTGAACTTGATCTGTAGTAGTGGGCAAAACCCTAGATTAACCTATTTAATCATAGATTCGTAGGTCGATTTTTCTACTTTTTTATTATTACTATGCAGCACATGTGTGTTTGCCCGTCGAGTGAAACTCGAAGGAAGAGGGATCACTCGGAAGGAGTGAAGAAGGGAGTGCATTATGGTGTCTCCCTTTTTCGGGTGATGATGTTGACTGTTGTGCAGGTTTTGTCAGTGAGCAGGAGGTGCGAGCGAGCGAGCGAGCGAGTCGAGCGAGGCCGAGAATGAGAGAGATTTTTTTGTGAGAGGGACAACCGAAGGATCCTGAAGGACCCAGAGACTTCCAATACGCATCCTGATGCGTCTTCTCTTGACAAAGAAGATGGCTGGGAGTTTGCGTACCTACTGCACGTGACTTGTGCTCACTGAAGTGTGGGACCTCACCGTGGTGACCCGGCATACCACTGCATGGTGTAGTATGCAAGTCTGATATAACACCAATGAAACACCGTTCCACGGGTATTATATCGCTCAGAGTGGTACAACGAAACATATGCGGGTCCAAGGCATGTCTATAGAATTACAACATTGACTCTGTTACATAAGATCATCACGGCCTCCTACTTTACAATGAGGTAAAACCGCAAATAAACTCCGGAAGAACGACTCGTAGTCTAATCCTATCACGAACTCTATTTGTAGAGTATTTGACTAGCTATAGGGCTATGAATAGATTCTAGCTAAATAGGAGCTAGGTTTAGGAAGCTAGTTCCCTTCTATGGCTAAACTATGTTTTCTCCTTGTTGGATGTGGTATTCGATTCCTCCGACGGGGTCCTGTCTCTTGAAGTAGTTGTTGACTCCTCGGCCTTCGAGTTGCACTCGTAGATCCTCCTTCGATGCCTCCATATCTAAGCAGGGGATTTAAGAGTGGGATGAGTACGAGCGTACTCAACAAGTTCATTATAGGAAAGAGGTGTTTAATGCACTAGCTACGGCATTAGACCAGAAAGTCTAATACCAATGCAGGTTTTCATAACCATTTCTTCAAAAGGTTGCTTTTATTCAGAAGAACTATGTCCGTCGGCCTTCACCGGTTCACTAGAACTTCATGGAGCTCCTTTCCGGCAGCGTTCGCGAGTTCCATATCCCGGAACAGGGAGTGACAGGTCACGGTTCTTTACACTCGCGAGAGGTGTGTTGCTTTACCCATAAGAGATCTTAACCTTGGTGCCAACCGAGCCGCGAGCTCGTCCACACTTCCTATGGTGTGAGGCCCGGTATAAGGTCTAGCCAATCATGTTCCTCCGCTACCTCGAACACCCACCCTTTGTTGCATGCCCCGACCCCGGGTCCTCGCCGGTCCCATTATTCCCACTCACGGGTGGACCCCGACCACAACGACGGTTTGGGATCGAACCAAACTCCTTCGCCGGTAGCTGCAACCCATCATAGACCGCAATACCGTGGGGACTTAAGGCTTCCCCGACCAACCGCTTGCTCTTCGAGCGACAAGTGTCTACGGACTATGCCGTGGGGACTTAAGGCTTCCCCGACCAACGGCTTGCCCTGACAGATACAAGTGTCTACGGTAAAGCGCATCCGTTGATGAACGAGAGGTGGAAACACTTTTGACTACTCCGTCCCACTCCGGATCTTATGGTTAACACGGGTATTACGGCATAAGAATCACTGGCGACATTTGTTGTTTAATCCTAGATGGATATAAACCCTTGCAATGGAACCTCCACCATATCAACACAATCCATGGTTCCATTGCCCACCACATAGTCATATTCATAGTTATGAAAGTAGTGGTTTTGGTTTTTATGCAATAGTGATAACCATAGTACGTTGCAAGTAATTTGATAGAAATACTCAAATGACATGAGCAAGTGATGAACTTGCCTTTTTTGACTGCAAGATTATGCAGGCAAGGTCTTCGATACGCAATAACTCCAAATTCTGAAATAGCATCATCGTCCGGTAAGGACGATGTTTAAAAGATTGGCAAGGATGCAATAATGCATAAGTATGAGATGCAATCGCTCTAAGCGTGACCTAACCCCGATGATTTAGGATTAGTGAGTTGTATTGATTAGTTCGGGGTGTGTTGCACTTTTAGAATGATTCTCATACAAGGTTCTTATTCAGGTGTGGTTACATGGTATCATGAACAGGTGCTACAATATATCATAACAATAATATTAATAGCACACAACTATAACATTTGGTATAATCCTAACATGTAATGAATAGTGGTTGGTTTTAGCACTACATGGCATGGTTAATGATTAAATATTATATAGTTCAAAAGAATAACTTTTGAAGAACATGTTCTTTAATAATGAACAAGTATGATAATTAGGTTGGTGGGGTTCTATGGTTGACTATGGTTTCTACTAGTTTCTGGAGTAATTATTAGATGGATTACAACATAGAGATTCATCAGAAGCTAGTAATTATACATGGTTGCTATCAAGGTAGATTCGTCTGGCTGGTGATTGCTAGCTAGGGTTTATAGGTTCTTATAAGCAGGGTTGGTGATGATTCTTTATTTTCTTCAAAAGAATAACTTTTGAAGAACATACTTCTTAAATAATAGGAAGTATATCAATTAGGTTGAGGTTGTTTAGGTTTTCTATTTAATTCACTAAGTAAGAAATGGTGGTTTCCTAAATAGGATGTTTAATTATTATCTCACACTAATAGGGTTTAATGTGTAAGGAATATAATGATAAATATTGGATATAGATGCTATTGGAGCTCATCACAATGGTGTGATGCTAGTTAAGGTTAATTAAGGATGAGATCCTTGTGATAGGAACTAGGTTTGATTAAGATGAACACATGGGATGCTAATTAGTAGTGATAGGGTTTCCATATGTTATGTGAATTTGAACAAGCATTTAGTTGCTAAATATGAATCTATGGTTACTAATGAAGTAACATGATCACATGTTACTAAGGTTTTATGTTTGGGAATAATTTAGGGTTCATATGAAGTAGTGGAGCTAAAGTTCCTAATTGAATTAGGGTTTTGGTATCCCACATAAAATTATGGGTTTGTGTTCTTAATTCAATATGGAACTTAGGGTTTCCTAATTGTCAATTAGTTCTTGGATTAATAACTTCATTTGAAAATTTGAAGTTATTAATAACTTTGAAATAAGAATAATATTGAATCTGGCATTTTAATAATTTTTAATTAATAATTAAGATAATAATTAATTAGGGTTTAAATCCTTCTAATAAGGATTTAACAAAATAATAAATAAAGAAAATTAGTTTTCATGTTTTCTTTATTTACTTACTGGTTTTATTTATTTTATAAATGTTTTCTTAATTACTGAATTTTAATTGTATTTAGAATTAAAATTAAAGACTTAAATAACAAGTGTAAAATAATTAAATTTTTATTAAAAATAAAAATTTCATTTTATATTTTTATTGGATAGAGTTTTCTTTTCTAAGAATTTTGATATCTTATTTGAAATTTTTTGAGTTATAACGAATTTTCTAAATTATTTCGAAGTTGCAGGTATTTTCTGGAATTTGAATTTAAACGAAATAACTAAATCTACCCGGCTTCTTACCCACGAAGACACTGACCAGTGGGCCAGTCGCCATGTTGGCTGCCCCCGTGGCGGTGAGGTGGCAACCAAGGCCCTCACCGGCGGCCAGTGGCGATGGTCGCCGAGCTAGAGCGTTCCCGCGGGGCCGTGCGGGTACTCGCTGGAATCAGCACACCGAGACGATGCTAGTGATGGCGGCGCCACCCCCTAATGGTCGCCGGAGCATCCGCGACGGCGAGACCGAGCGGCGGCGCTCGCAGACTACCGGCGCTAGCACGATTAAGGGCGTAATCGAGAGGGCTAGGAAGCTCTGGAGGTTCAGTGACTCACCAGGATCACGATGAGCTTGGTGGTGAGGCGAGAGGAGGTCGGCATCGCCGGAATTGCTAGCTCCGGCCGTCGGATAAGATGAGGTCGTTGACGGCGCTCCGGGAGGCTACGGCTCGATTCCCCTTGTCTGGTGAGCAAGTCGAGCACGTTGAGGACGACGGTGACCACGACGATGCTTGGGAAGGCTCCAGTCGTCGGCGGTAATGGTGGCCGGCGAGCTAGGTTTTCCGTCTGGGATGAATTTGAGCGGAGGAAAAAGAAATCAAGGCCAGGGCTCATCGTGGGGCTTAAATACGGCGGTGTGATGCGCCTCGTCACGAATTCGGGCGATGGGAGGCCGCCAGCGCGAGAGGGAAGACGAGCACGTCTTCGTGCTGGCCTCCAGCACACGAAGAGGATGAGGACGAACTCGCTGTTTTTTCTAAGCGAAGGGGTACGGGTTGGCATGTTGGGCTGGTGCTTGGGCTGCGGTTTGGGTGCTCGATGGGCTGCCGAGGTGGGCTGGACCTTGGGCTCCTGTTGGGCTGCCACGGCCAGGTGAGCCAAGGTAAGGTTTTTCTCCTCTTTTCCTTTTTCTGTTTTATTTTCTGTTTTATATTTCCTATTTGAATTTCATATTTGAATTCTATTTATTTTTGCATATCTTTCATTTGTGAGTTTTATTAAGATCTGGTGCAATGATTATTACACCACTCTTTCGTTTGAAACAATTATTTTGTATTGGATTATATTGCATATTGTTGGCTTATTCAAAATAGCAATTAAACATGAATTATGCTCTCACTTTGATTTCCCTTTTATTATGAATTCCCTTTAATTTAAAAATGTAAGAGTTGATACTTTCTTCTCAAGGTATTTCTGAAGTTTTTTTTATATCTTAGTTCCTATTTGACTAATTAATCACTTGCATGTTATTTTATGTGAGCAATTTCTATTAAGGTTTTGTAGGTTTGTTGATAACCCATAATAAAATTAACATTAGTGTTATGGTCTATTAACACTTTGAAATACCTAGAGTAGATATTATTCTCCTCAAGGTTGGGTCTTAATTAAATAGATAAGTGGTTGATAATTACACTTATGGTTTTAATTATAAGATGTGTCACAATGGTTTTTTCTCAGGTTTAATAATTGAAGCATAAGATTTTATTAATATGCCACACTAGGGTTCTAGTGATATTTACCTAATGGCCATTGATTTAATTCTCAATTATGGTCTAGGTTTATATGGTAATCACCATAGTGATACCATAACTAGGGTTGAGATATAATTCTAAGTTGTGAGATGAGATGACACCATATTGCATGTGCTAGGGTTAATCTCCCCTAACCATTATAAGGTGGTTGTTTATTTAATATTTTATGTTCTCCTCTAATTACTATGATATTGAGAATTGGTTTTATCTTCTATCAATTGGCTTCTATTATTAACCTCAATTTATCATTTAAGTAACTACATTGGTTATAGTTCTTTTTATAGTTAACTTTGGTCATATGGGTATATGGTTTCTCACCATATAAAGCATAGAGTTTAACTCTAAGGTTTTCTTAGGTTGTTTAATTTATGAAGTATGGATATGGTAGGATTCTACTTATGATCACCAAGTGGTTCACAAGTAAAGGTTGGGATATAAGTCTAGGGTTGCTTACTAGTTACCTGCCTATGATTTCATGTGGTGGATGATATCTACTTATCTTATTAGGGTCTTACTTACCCACACATACCTCAAGAGCATGATCATGGATTAAGCATGATCCACTTGTTCTTAAGTTCTCTACCTCAAATTCTTAGGGTTTATGTTCATCACTCAATTTATAATGATCAAGGTTTGGATTCCTAGGGATCTCTCATTAAATGGGTTTCTTACTTCTATGATCAAGCATTGTCTTGATCAATTAAGGTATAGTACTTTTATTTTACTTTCTAGGATGGACATGGCTATGGTTATCTCAATAAGTTATATCCCAGGAGAATGCCTGAGATATTCGTTAGGGTTCTACTTAAACAATGTTGATATTATCATTTGGTTATATATATAGTTCTCTCCCTCACATTCAAGTGTTGGCTTTAACATTCTTGAGGGTAACACCTTAGCTTGGGCTCTCTTATAAAGGAATGGTTTATTCTAGGGTTTATGATGTACTCCTAATATCTCCTTAGGTATCTAGGCTAAGATTCCATTTGTCTAACTTGGTTGAATTAATCTCCTCCTTACTTTATCAATTCATTGATATGGTATTATTTCATGTGACTTTAGGTTATCTCACCACTCCAAGGAAAATGGTTTTTAACCTAATACTTTAATTCAAAGGTTGTCCTTGATTCTTAAATAGGTCAAGCTAGAATTGGTATGATTGGTCTCTCTCATTTGGGAAGGTCTTTAATACTAACCTAAGGTTAGGCTCCATAGAGAATGATGTGGTCACCAATATCTATGGTTTAACATAAATGGGTTCTCTCTCTAGGAAATGTCTTCAATAATATCCTAGGGTTTCTCTGAGATGATGATTTGAATACATGGATGTATATTCAAGGTTTAGTTCAAGGTTTACCATTGATCCTTTAATAAGTAACATAGAACTCTCACTTCTCTAGGTTTGATGTATATTAATATGTAGTAGAGAGGATTATATATTTCTAGAGTTTATCTCCTGGTCTTGCTTCCAAGAATGAAGTAGAATAAATACCATGAGATTCATGGTAGGAGCATGGATTAGTTTAAGACATGGAGAAGATAAGTGGAGAATAGTTTCTTCAATTATTGTTGCTTGATTTCCAATTACATGGATGTTCACATGTTATGGCTAGGAATATCATGTTGTGATATTTAATAAGATCAGGTAGTTGATCATTGAGTAAAGTGTTGTTGTGTTGATTATTAGTTCCATTTGATCTAACCCCTTAGATCAAATTATCTCTACCCAAAACAAAGTTTTAACAAAGTCACAATGAGGTTTATAGCGCTTGACTTGATGAGCTACTTCAATTCCACCAAGGTCAAGTGAAACTTCGATTCATCGTGATTGTTTTACTTTAAAGCGCGAAAATTCCCCGGATTTTCTATGCATGAATGCAATGCACACATCTGTTTACTCTATTTTTGTAACCCCAATACCTGGGATATTACAGTCTCTACCCCTTAAACTAAACTTCGTCCTCGAAGTTTGAACTCTCTCACATTTCCGAAGTGTGGATCTGACTTATGCAGACTTAAACTTTTCTAGAACTCCACAGTGATCTCACTGGATATAATTGAATATATCCCTTGTCCAGATTCTTCCTGGAATCCATTAGGGTTTGTCTCCGAACATCAATTTCTTATTCCAGTTCTATGATTTTTTTCTCTGGAATCTAATAATACCCGTCTCTGAACCATGGCTCTTACTTTGATTCATTGATTTCTTCCAACTATTATAATCTTGTTTCCTTTCCCATTGAAGATTCAATGATTGAGACTTCTTCTAGTGCTGCTAGTCTTGACTGAAGACTAATTGGATAACATTCTCCTATTTGATAAAATAGGTCTTTGTTTTCCCTTAGTACCAAAACTGCAATAATGGTACTAAGTAAGGTATTTAACATGGAAATGATCATGATGGTTTATTCCTCTAAGAATGGATTAGACTCATTTCGTCCATCCCATCATGGTTTATAGTTGATACCTATAACTATTTTGGGTTATTTAGGTTCCATGAAAGGAATCATTCTATTAGTCTGTGGTTCTGGTATGGTCAATTTCCTTCGGTCTTTGGTCTTCTTGAGCTGTATTTGGTCTATGGTATTTTCTTCGTCCAACTTCTTTATGCTTAACTTACTTGAGCTTAAGTACTTCTGAGTAAATATTACTCATTTTCTCAAGTGATAGTCCAATTATTACTTCCTCGAGGTATGAACCTCGGCTTCTAGTCTGACATCCTTCTGAAAGTAGTGTTCATTAATCTTATGAAAATAAGATCGAACTTCCTCTCAGTTCAGGCCTTCTTCAACTATCTTGCTCAAAATATTGATTTATTGTACATCCAACTCAATGTTTACTCTACGCCTTAGAGTTTTCTTATGGTCTTCAACTCCTTTTCTTCCAACTATTGGACTTATGGTTGGAATATTGGTCTGGTTCTAACTTATGGTTTTTACTTCTTCTAAGGTCTCACGAAGAATGTTTGTGGTGTATCCACTCAATTGTGGACATCCAATGTGAATCCTTTGACTAAATGTTTATAAATCTAGCTATTTGGCTGACAAGATTTTTATTTGTTCACAAAATTTTGTTACAAATAATTAAATCGTGGACTATTTGTAATACCAACTGATACCAGTTGTGGTTATTATACCAACTGTGGCTATTTGATATCTAAAAATGGATTCTATTATAGGTTCTGATGAACTGGTCGAGACATCTTCTACTTTATCTCGCAGTATTGATATTATACCAATTGTGGTCTTCTGATATCGACTATGGTCTTCTTATGTCTGCTATGATTTCATATATCACCTTCCTTCATTCGGGGTTTATTTTGCAAGAAAACCACTAGCTGACACTATGAATATAGTATCCTAAGTGATTTCCATGCATTCCCTCTTCTATGTTGACTATGGATCTGCTTCAGCTTCACCATAATCACCATATTTCTCACCTTCATGCTTCTTATGTACTAAAGTACTCCTCTGTTGAGGCAAAGCATGAATGTTGATTAGTACTTCCATCAGAGTATTGTGGTTGCTTCCCACAACTTTGTTTCCTTTATTTGATGAACCTTCATCTTGTCTTCAGAATCTTCCGAATTCGTCACTTCCTCACACGAATACCATTACCCTCTAGATCAATAGCATCAAGTAAGGACTTGATATTGCAACATGCATTTGCATATCAAAGTCAAACTTCATGTATAGATCTAGTCAAACAATGAAAATCCAAGAAGATCCAAGAAGATTCAGCTTTGTGTTTATAATACACATCATCATAAGCCTGAATATAATAGTTGAGTAAGACATCTCTAAACATCAGGCTCTGATGTGTAGTATATAACACCACATCAGATAGGTTTATATCGTGATACTTAGTACTCACATATGGAAGTCTACTATTTGTCTCATCCTTTACCTTAATTGCACAATTGCAATGAGATAAACCTTGAAACAAAGTGGTTTAGGATAGTTAAGGTTAACTTAATTTTCTTTGGATGTACTACTTAACTTTCATTTTATTGAAGACTATCTCACATGATATGTTTAGGTTCTAACATTGCTACTCTAAACACCTAACTATGGAAATATAGCTCATGTACTTCCATATGTTCTTACCAAATAACTAGGGTTCTGATGTACTTGACACATTTCCTATGGTTTTGGAACACAAATCTTGCTTTGTTGTTGGAAACCTGACTTCTTATTGTTCTCCTCCTAAATTTTTATGATATTCTAGTCCATCACATAACGATTCTCAAGTGAATCATATATGACTAGCAACTCTATCATGTAAGTAGACAAGTTTTTATTCCTATCACTCTTCCTTACTTCCCATGATTGACTCATCATGGTTTATACTACCTCGTATAACTTATATTCATCCCTTACTATCAGTTGTTTCACAATTTTAGATAAATTTTACTTACCCATTACTTAACTTGGTCTACATCTTCTATTAGGACATCTTAATTATCTTCATCACTTGATATTACTTCTATTACAGGTCCGAATAACTCTTATTTATTCATGACAGGTGTTGGTACACATCTTCCAATAGGATATCTTCCTTATGGTTGTATCCTCTCTTTGGACTACCATGTATTGTATACCAACAGTGATCTACTCATTTATTGTTCTAAAACTTCAGGGGTACTATATGTTTGGGATTAGCTGACTAACTTTACTTTATCTTGGTAAGTTAGGTAAGAAATGTTGGCTCAAGTGTGTCAGGATTATTCTCAAGTGAATATCCATCTCAAGTCATAAGAAGTGTGTGGTTTACCTAAAACAACTTCCTATAGACACTACCAATCCTATAGGTCTCCTTTAAAGGGTTTTAATCCTAAGGTCAAAGCATTTGCTCTGATACCAACTGTGGTGACCCGGCATACCACTGCATGGTGTAGTATGCAAGTCTGATATAACACCAATGAAACACCGTTCCACGGGTATTATATCGCTCAGAGTGGTACAACAGAAACATATGCGGGTCCAAGGCATGTCTATAGAATTACAACATTGACTCTGTTACATAAGATCATCACAGCCTCCTACTTTACAATGAGGTAAAACTGCAAATAAAATCCAGAAGAACGACTCGTAGTCTAATCCTATCACGAACTCTATTTGTAGAGTATTTGACTAGCTATAGGGCTATGAATAGATTCTAGCTAAATAGGAGCTAGGTTTAGGAAGCTAGTTCCCTTCTATGGCTAAACTATGTTTTCTCCTTGTTGGATGTGGTATCTGATTCCTCTGACAGGGTCCTGTCTCTTGAAGTAGTTGTTGACTCCTCGGCCTTCGAGTTGCACTGTAGATCCTCCTTCGATGCCTCCATATCTAAGCAGGGGATTTAAGAGTGGGATGAGTACGAGCGTACTCAACAAGTTCATTATAGGAAAGAGGTGTTTAATGCACTAGCTACGGCATTAGACCAGAAAGTCTAATACCAATGCAGGTTTTCATAACCATTTCTTCAAAAGGTTGCTTTTATTCAGAAGAACTATGTCCGTCAGCCTTCACCGGTTCACTAGAACTTCATGGAGCTCCTTTCCGGCAGCGTTCGCAGTTCCATATCCCGGAACAGGGAGTGACGGAGTCACGGTTCTTTACACTCTGCAGAGGTGTGTTGCTTTACCCATAAGAGATCTTAACCTTGGTGCCAACCGAGCCGCGAGCTCGTCCACACTTCCTATGGTGTGAGGCCCGGTATAAGGTCTAGCCAATCATGTTCCTCCGCTACCTCGAACACCCACCCTTTGTTGCATGCCCCGACCCTGGGTCCTCGCCGGTCCCATTATTCCCACTCATGGGTGGACCCCGACCACGACGACAGTTTGGGATCGAACCAAACTCCTTCGCCGGTAGCTGCAACCCATCATAGACCGCAATACCGTGGGGACTTAAGGCTTCCCCAGCCAACCGCTTGCTCTTCGAGCGACAAGTGTCTACGGACTATGCCGTGGGGACTTAAGGCTTCCCCAGCCAACCGCTTTCCCCGACGGATACAAGTGTCTACGGTAAAGCGCATCCGTTGATGAACGAGAGGTGGAAACACTTTTGACTACTCCGTCCCACTCCGGATCTTATGGTTAACACGGGTATTACGGCACAAGAATCACTGGCGACATTTGTTGTTTAATCCTAGATGGATATAAACCCTTGCAATGGAACCTCCACCATATCAACACAATCCATGGTTCCATTGCCCACCACATAGTCATATTCATAGTTATGAAAGTAGTGGTTTTGGTTTTTATGCAATAGTGATAACCATAGTACTTTGCAAGTAATTTGATAGAAATACTCAAATGACATGAGCAAGTGATGAACTTGCCTTTTTTGACTGCAAGATTATGCAGGCAAGGTCTTCGATACGCAATAACTCCAAATTCTGAAATAGCATCATCGTCCGGTAAGGACGATGTTTAAAAGATTGGCAAGGATGCAATAATGCATAAGTATGAGATGCAATCGCTCTAAGCGTGACCTAACCCCGATGATTTAGGATTAGTGAGTTGTATTGATTAGTTCGGGGTGTGTTGCACTTTTAGAATGATTCTCATACAAGGTTCTTATTCAGGTGTGGTTACATGGTATCATGAACAGGTGCTACAATATATCATAACAATAATATTAATAGCACACAACTATAACATTTGGTATAATCCTAACATGTAATGAATAGTGGTTGGTTTTAGCACTACATGGCATGGTTAATGATTAAATATTATATAGTTCAAAAGAATAACTTTTGAAGAACATGTTCTTTAATAATGAACAAGTATGATAATTAGGTTGGTGGGGTTCTATGGTTGACTATGGTTTCTACTAGTTTCGGAGTAATTATTAGATGGATTACAACATAGAGATTCATCGAAGCTAGTAATTATACATGGTTGCTATCAAGGTAGATTCGTCTCAGTTGGTGATTGCTAGCTAGGGTTTATAGGTTCTTATAAGCAGGGTTGGTGATGATTCTTTATTTTCTTCAAAAGAATAACTTTTGAAGAACATACTTCTTAAATAATAGGAAGTATATCAATTAGGTTGAGGTTGTTTAGGTTTGCTATTTAATTCACTAAGTAAGAAATGGTGGTTTCCTAAATAGGATGTTTAATTATTATCTCACACTAATAGGGTTTAATGTGTAAGGAATATAATGATAAATATTGGATATAGATGCTATTGGAGCTCATCACAATGGTGTGATGCTAGTTAAGGTTAATTAAGGATGAGATCCTTGTGATAGGAACTAGGTTTGATTAAGATGAACACATGGGATGCTAATTAGTAGTGATAGGGTTTCCATATGTTATGTGAATTTGAACAAGCATTTAGTTGCTAAATATGAATCTATGGTTACTAATGAAGTAACATGATCACATGTTACTAAGGTTTTATGTTTGGGAATAATTTAGGGTTCATATGAAGTAGTGGAGCTAAAGTTCCTAATTGAATTAGGGTTTTGGTATCCCACATAAAATTATGGGTTTGTGTTCTTAATTCAATATGGAACTTAGGGTTTCCTAATTGTCAATTAGTTCTTGGATTAATAACTTCATTTGAAAATTTGAAGTTATTAATAACTTTGAAATAAGAATAATATTGAATCTGGCATTTTAATAATTTTTAATTAATAATTAAGATAATAATTAATTAGGGTTTAAATCCTTGTAATAAGGATTTAACAAAATAATAAATAAAGAAAATTAGTTTTCATGTTTTCTTTATTTACTTACTGGTTTTATTTATTTTATAAATGTTTTCTTAATTACTGAATTTTAATTGTATTTAGAATTAAAATTAAAGACTTAAATAACAAGTATAAAATAATTAAATTTTTATTAAAAATAAAATTTTCATTTTATATTTTTATTGGATAGAGTTTTCTTTTCTAAGAATTTTGATATCTCATTTGAAATTTTTTGAGTTATAACGAATTTTCTAAATTATTTCGAAGTTGCAGGTATTTTCTGGAATTTGAATTTAAACGAAATAACTAAATCTACCCGGCTTCTTACCCACGAAGACACTGACCAGTGGGCCAGTCGCCACGTTGGCTGCCCCCGTGGCGGTGAGGTGGCAACCAAGGCCCTCACCGGCGGCCAGTGGCGATGGTCGCCGGAGCTAGAGCGTTCCCGCGGGGCTGTGCGGGTACTCGCTGGAATCAGCACACCGAGACGATGCTAGTGATGGCGGCGCCACCCCCTAATGGTCGCCGGAGCATCCGCGACGGCGAGACCGAGCGGCGGCGCTCGCAGACTACCGGCGCTAGCACGATTAAGGGCGTAATCGAGAGGGCTAGGAAGCTCTGGAGGTTCAGTGACTCACCGAGGATCACGATGAGCTTGGTGGTGAGGCGAGAGGAGGTCGGCATCGCCGGAATTGCTAGCTCCGGCCGTCGGATAAGATGAGGTCGTTGACGGCGTTCCGGGAGGCTACGGCTCGATTCCCCTTGTCTGGTGAGCAAGTCGAGCACGTTGAGGACGACGGTGACCACGACGATGCTTGGGAAGGCTCCAGTCGTCGGCGGTAATGGTGGCCGGCGAGCTAGGTTTTCCGTCTGGGATGAATTTGAGCGGAGGAAAAAGAAATCGAGGCCAGGGCTCATCGTGGGGCTTAAATACGGCGGTGTGATGCGCCTCGTCACGAATTCGGGCGATGGGAGGCCGCCAGCGCGAGAGGGAAGACGAGCACGTCTTCGTGCTGGCCTCCAGCACACGAAGAGGATGAGGACGAACTCGTCCTCTGTTTTTTCTAAGCGAAGGGGTACGGGTTGGCCTGTTGGGCTGGTGCTTGGGCTGCGGTTTGGGTGCTCGATGGGCTGCCGAGGTGGGCTGGACCTTGGGCTCCTGTTGGGCTGCCACGGCCAGGTGAGCCAAGGTAAGGTTTTTCTCCTCTTTTCCTTTTTCTGTTTTATTTTCTGTTTTATATTTCCTATTTGAATTTCATATTTGAATTCTGTTTATTTTTGCAGATCTTTCATTTGTGAGTTTTATTAAGATCTGGTGCAATGATTATTACACCACTCTTTCGTTTGAAACAATTATTTTGTATTGGATTATATTGCATATTGTTGGCTTATTCAAAATAACAATTAAACATGAATTATGCTCTCACTTTGATTTCCCTTTTATTATGAATTCCCTTTAATTTAAAAATGTAAGAGTTGATACTTTCTTCTCAAGGTATTTCTGAAGTTGTTGTTATATCTTAGTTCCTATTTGACTAATTAATCACTTGCATGTTATTTTATGTGAGCAATTTCTATTAAGGTTTTGTAGGTTTGTTGATAACCCATAATAAAATTAACATTAGTGTTATGGTCTATTAACACTTTGAAATACCTAGAGTAGATATTATTCTCCTCAAGGTTGGGTCTTAATTAAATAGATAAGTGGTTGATAATTACACTTATGGTTTTAATTATAAGATGTGTCACAATGGTTTTTTCTCAGGTTTAATAATTGAAGCATAAGATTTTATTAATATGCCACACTAGGGTTCTAGTGATATTTACCTAATGGCCATTGATTTAATTCTCAATTATGGTCTAGGTTTATATGGTAATCACCATAGTGATACCATAACTAGGGTTGAGATATAATTCTAAGTTGTGAGATGAGATGACACCATATTGCATGTGCTAGGGTTAATCTCCCCTAACCATTATAAGGTGGTTGTTTATTTAATATTTTATGTTCTCCTCTAATTACTATGATATTGAGAATTGGTTTTATCTTCTATCAATTGGCTTCTATTATTAACCTCAATTTATCATTTAAGTAACTACATTGGTTATAGTTCTTTTTATAGTTAACTTTGGTCATATGGGTATATGGTTTCTCACCATATAAAGCATAGAGTTTAACTCTAAGGTTTTCTTAGGTTGTTTAATTTATGAAGTATGGATATGGTAGGATTCTACTTATGATCACCAAGTGGTTCACAAGTAAAGGTTGGGATATAAGTCTAGGGTTGCTTACTAGTTACCTGCCTATGATTTCATGTGGTGGATGATATCTACTTATCTTATTAGGGTCTTACTTACCCACACATACCTCAAGAGCATGATCATGGATTAAGCATGATCCACTTGTTCTTAAGTTCTCTACCTCAAATTCTTAGGGTTTATGTTCATCACTCAATTTATAATGATCAAGGTTTGGATTCCTAGGGATCTCTCATTAAATGGGTTTCTTACTTCTATGATCAAGCATTGTCTTGATAAATTAAGGTATAGTACTTTTATTTTACTTTCTAGGATGGACATGGCTATGGTTATCTCAATAAGTTATATCCCAGGAGAATGCCTGAGATATTCTGTTAGGGTTCTACTTAAACAATGTTGATATTATCATCTGGTTATATATATAGTTCTCTCCCTCACATTCAAGTGTTGGCTTTAACATTCTTGAGGGTAACACCTTAGCTTGGGCTCTCTTATAAAGGAATGGTTTATTCTAGGGTTTATGATGTAGTCCTAATATCTCCTTAGGTATCTAGGCTAAGATTCCATTTGTCTAACTTGGTTGAATTAATCTCCTCCTTACTTTATCAATTCATTGATATGGTATTATTTCATGTGACTTTAGGTTATCTCACCACTCCAAGGAAAATGGTTTTTAACCTAATACTTTAATTCAAAGGTTGTCCTTGATTCTTAAATAGGTCAAGCTAGAATTGGTATGATTGGTCTCTCTCATTTGGGAAGGTCTTTAATACTAACCTAAGGTTAGGCTCCATAGAGAATGATGTGGTCACCAATATCTATGGTTTAACATAAATGGGTTCTCTCTCTAGGAAATGTCTTCAATAATATCCTAGGGTTTCTCCGAGATGATGATTTGAATACATGGATGTATATTCAAGGTTTAGTTCAAGGTTTACCATTGATCCTTTAATAAGTAACATAGAACTCTCACTTCTCTAGGTTTGATGTATATTAATATGTAGTAGAGAGGATTATATATTTCTAGAGTTTATCTCCTGGTCTTGCTTCCAAGAATGAAGTAGAATAAATACCATGAGATTCATGGTAGGAGCATGGATTAGTTTAAGACATGGAGAAGATAAGTGGAGAATAGTTTCTTCAATTATTGTTGCTTGATTTCCAATTACATGGATGTTCACATGTTATGGCTAGGAATATCATGTTGTGATATTTAATAAGATCAGGTAGTTGATCATTGAGTAAAGTGTTGTTGTGTTGATTATTAGTTCCATTTGATCTAACCCCTTAGATCAAATTATCTCTACCCAAAACAAAGTTTTAACAAAGTCACAATGAGGTTTATAGCGCTTGACTTGATGAGCTACTTCAATTCCACCAAGGTCAAGTGAAACTTCGATTCATCGTGATTGTTTTACTTTAAAGCGCGAAAATTCCCCGGATTTTCTATGCATGAATGCAATGCACACATCTGTTTCCTCTATTTTTGTAACCCCAATACCTGGGATATTACACTCACGCATGGGCACCACACGTAAGTGACAGACCTGTTGTGTAAAAACTCAGTTGATTATTATAGTGCATTAGAACAAAGTTTCCTATGGATTAAAGGGTAGGAAATCCAAGTTAACTCATTTACATGACATTAATTTTTCCATGAAGCAAAGTTAACACATCTATCAATTGGTACATTTTGGACTGACTAAGAAGGATCCATGCTTACTTATTCGTTTACACGTGTTAAACTTGTTTAAATCTTGCTCAAACCTAGGATTTCACCAAGATTCAAATGGGCAGGAAAATAAAAAAATGAAAAAAATGAAAAACCAATGCACATAGTCTTCTTATGTCATATAGTAAGCATTCAAGATGATAAACAAGCTCTAGACATATTCAAACCAGGCAAATCATGTATCTACTCCCTAATGACCCTAAACTATGTCTTATGAAGTAAGGCATGAAGAGATGTGGTTTTGGGTTTCAAACATGGAATTTTCAAAAACCTCCCAAAAGCTTCATTTTAGAGTGACTAAGAAGGACCGAGGCTTACCTTTTCATTTTCATGTTTTAAACTTGTTTAAATCTTGGTCAAACCTAGCTAGTATTTGACCAAGATTCAAATGGGCATAAAATTCAAAAAAATCAGAAAAATGAAAAACCAAAGCACATACCCTTCTTATGTCATAAAGTAAGAATTCAAGTTGATAAACAAGGTCTAGACATATTCAAACTAGACAAATCATGTATCTACCCCTAACACTAAACTCTGTCTTATGAAGTCAAGCATGAAGAGAAGTGGTTTTGGGTTTCAAACATGATAATTTCAAGAACATCCCAAAAGCTGCTTCATTTTAGAGTGACTAAGAAGGATCCAGGCTTACCTTTTCGTTTTCATATTTTAAACTTGTTTAAATCCTGGTCAAACCTAGGATTTGACCAAGATTCAAATGGGCATAAAATTCAAAAAAAATAGAAGAATGAAAAACAAAAGCACATAGTCTAGCTTCTTATGTCATATAGATAGTAAGCATTCAAGTTGATAAACAAGGTTTAGACATGTGTTCAAACCGGACAAATCATGTATCTACCCCCTAACCATAAACTCTCGGTCGATCTTATGAAGTCTAGCATGAAGAGAAGTCGTATTGGTTTCAAACATGGAAATTTCAAGAACCTCCCACGAGCTTCATTTTAGAGTGACTACAAAAGATCCAGGATTGCCTTTTCATTTTCATGTTTTTAAATTGTTTAAATCTTGGTCAAACCTAGCTAGTATTTGACCAAGATTCAAATGGGCATAAAATTAAAAAAACCAGAAAAATGAAAAACCAAAGCACATAGCCTTCTTATGTCATATAAAATAAGCATTCAAGTTGATAAACAAGGTCTAGACATATTCAAAATAGAAAAAGCATGTATCTACCCCTAACCCTTAACTCTGTCTTATGAAGTCAAGCATGAAGAGAAGTAGTTTTGGGTTTCAAACATGGAAATTTCAAAAACTTCCCAAAAGCTTGATTTTAGAGTGACTAGGAAAGGATCCAGGCTTACCTTTTAATTTTCATGTTTCAAGTTTGTTTAAATCTTGGTCAAACCTAGGATTTGACCAACAAGATTCAAATGAGCATAAAAATTTAGAAGAAAAAAACAAAAAAAAAAGAAAATAAAAACCAAAGCACATAGTCTTCTTACGTCATATATATAGTAAGCATTCAAGATGATAAACAAGGTCTAGACATATTCAAACCCGACAAATCATGTATCTACTCCTAACCCTAAACTCTGTCTTATGAAGTCAACCGTGAAGAGAAGTGGTTTTGGGTTTAAACATTGAGATTTCAAGAACCCCCCAAAAGCTTCATTTTTAGAATGACTAAGAAGGATCCAGGCTTACCCTTTTCATTTTCATGTGTTTTAAACTTGCTTTAATCTTGGTCAAACCTAGGATTTGACCAAGACTCAAATGGGCATAAAAACTCAAACCCGATAAACATTCACCTTTTTCTATATAGTTAGGGTTAGGGTTTATGGTTTATAGAGATCGATGCACATATTTTCATTTCACATTTGTGATGTACAATAATACATAGGTAAGATTCCAAGCATGACCTTTGTTAGAATAACCTTTAACATGTTCTCTCTCACCTTTAGATTCAAATGGGCATAAACATTTAGAAAAAATGAAAAAATGAAAAACCAAAGCACATAGTCTTCTTATGTCATATAGTAAGAATTGAAGTTGATAAACAAGGTCTAGACATATTCAAACCAGTCAAATCATGTATCTACACCTAACCCTAAACTTTATCTTATGAAGTCAAGCATGAAGAGAAATGGTTTTGGGTTTCAAACATGGAAATTTCAAAAACCTCCCAAAAGCTTCATTTTAGAGTGACTAAGAAGGATACAGGCTTACCTTTTCATTTTCATGTTTTAAGTTTGTTTAAATCTTGGTCAAACCTAGGATTTGACCAACAAGATTCAAATGAGCATAAAAATTCAGAAAAAAATAAAAAAAAATAGAAAAGAAAAACCAAAGCACATAGTATTCTTAAGTCATATATATAGTAAGCATTCAAATTGATAAACAAGGTCTAGACATATTCAAACCCGACAAATCATGTATCTACCCCTAACCCTAAACTCTTTCTTATGAAGCCAACCATGAAGAGAAGTGGTTTTGGGTTTCAAACATTGAGATTTCAAGAACCCCCAAAAGCTTCATTTTAGAATGACTAAGAAGGATCCAGGCTTACCTTTTCATTTTCATGTGTTTTAAACTTGCTTAAATCTTGGTCAAACCTAGGATTTGACCAAGATTCAAATGGGCATAAACATTCAGAAAAAAATCAAAAAATGAAAACCAAAGCACATGAATCTTCATACACACTATAGTCCGTCTTGTGAAGACATTTTGTTTTTTACTACCCTATCACATGTTTTTGTATATAGTAAGTAATATGTATCCAAAAATGATTTTTGGGGATTTATAGGACGAAGTTATAACACACCTACATTTCAAATTGGAATTACTTTCAATAAATCAGCATAAAGTCATTTAAATGTGTGAAACTAGCTAGAAAGCACTAAAAAATGTAAAGCGTTGGGAATTCTCACTAATATGTGGCCTTATTTATCTTAAAAATGTAGAGGCGCCATTTTGAGCCATATCTTATGTACCCCATTCACAAAATAAACCTATTTTGTCATCTAGAAATTGAAAAATGAGTTTTATATGCCGAAAAGTTGAAAAGTCTAGTCAGCAACATTGTTGGGAATGGCAAGATGCACCACCATGCCCAATTTGGGCACATTGTAACAAACTATGCCACAAATATGGCCATAACTATATCATTTGGCTTGAAAACCAGGAATCTTCATACACGATAGTCTGCTTTGTGTGAAGACATTTTGTTTTTCACTACCCTATCACATGTTTATTATTTTCCCTGTCAACTAACACATACAAGAACACTCCATGCGGAAGGGTTTCATTTTTGAGGTTTTCTTCATTTTCATTTATTTATTTCTAAACCGAGTCAAAATGGTCGACATGATTATCCTTGCAAAGGGGTTGAATATTTTAGTACTATCACTTGGTTTCTATATATAGTAAGTAATATGTATCTAAAAATGATTTGTGGGGACTTGTAGGACCAAGTTATAACACACCTACAATTCAAATTTGATTTACTTTCAATAAATCAGCATACAGTCATTTAAATGTGCGAAACTAGCTAGAAAGCACGAAAAACCGTAAATTTGGGAATATGCATTAAAATATGGCCTAATTTATTTTAAAAATGTAGATGCGCCATTTTGACCCATATTTTATCTACCCAATGCACAAAATAAACATATTTTATCATCTAGAAAATGAAAAACGATTTTTTATACCGAAAACTTGAAAAGTCTAGTCATCAACAGTGTTAGAAATGGCAAGATGCACCACCATGCCCAATTAGGGAACACTATAACAAACAATGCTGTCCGGGGAGAATCAAACTTGGTAATATTAACTATGAGATTGAACAAAACGTTATATTTGGTTTACCCTTTGAACCTCCTAACTTACCACAACATTGACTTCTTAATTTTATTTACAAATAGATATTTTAATATCCCATTGTTGTGCAATAATATATGTTTTTATCTCAAATCAATTAGCATTTGATTTTAAAAAACTACCATAATAATTTATGAGAACGCGTTGAACAAGTTTCAGAATGTAATTTTATACTTGATATGACCAATAATAGACTTAAATTAAATTGGATTTCAAAGTTCAGATTTTATAAGCGAATAGAGTTTCATGTTGCAGACTATGTATTAGCTTGACGGGCACCCCTAGAATAAAGTAGGTCGGTCACTTACGTGTGGTTCCCATGCGTGTAGGTCCCACACATCAGTGAGCACAAGTCACGTGCGGTTGGTAGGCAAACTCCCAACAATCTTCTTTGTCAAGTAAAGACGCATCGTCAAGACTCTCTCTCTCTCCCATTTGTCGCTGAAAAAAAAAGAATATTAGACGGGCGCGTAGCCTGCACTGCAGGTCTACAGAACTGAAACCCTGTTTGCCAGTCAACATCACTCACCAAAAAAAGTGAAGCATTTCTTTTCACCATAAATAACAGCGGCCCCGTGAGGCACTGCTCTCCCTTTCTATTTCTCCTTCCGTGTGATCCCTTTTGCACCTTTTATCCTTTGCACGAAACTCCACTTATTGTTTCATTGTTGCACGGAACACTCGGTTAACCTGTTCTTTTGCACATATCACCAACTCATGTATTTGTTGCACAAAGGTCTAAATCTCTGGCTAAGCTACTTTTCTCTAAGGGCTCCTTTGATTCAAAGGATAGAAAAATCATAGGAATAGGAAAGTAATAGGATTAAATGGCATGTCTATTTGAATCCCATAGGAAGATGAAGTATGTTTGATTGAAGCAAAGGAATTTTTCATGAGGTATGAGCTAATGTTTTTTTCCTATAGGAATTACACTACAAGATTTCCATAGGAATTTTTCCTATAGGATATATTCCTATGAATCAAACAACATGTATAGGAAAATTTTCCATAGGAACCAAATCCTACACAATTCCTATGCAAATCCTATGAATCAAAGGAGCCCTAAATCGATGGCCGGGACCTAGAAGGTAGTGGTAATATCCATTGTCATTGTGTAGTGTGTTTTTAGAACTCTAAAAGAATATGAAAATATTTTAGCAATTGAAATAATATAAATTAACTAATATGGGATATTCATGAAATATATTTTCTACTATCCAGGCCAATAGCGAGTGTCATGAAATATATTCATTGTAAACTTAGTGATAATCACTCGAGTTTGATATGAATGGCCTAGCTAGCTATGGGCATCTCCCACTATATATGTTGTCCACACGACCAACCAACAAGCAAAAGGTATTCCATGAGGAAAGTTTCTTATGGGTGACTTTCATCTCTGCCGCAAAACACGCGCCGAAATTGTTGGCGCGTCCCATTTTCAAGCTACCCCAAAACCTGCGGTTTGCCCGTCGGCCTATAAAACATCGGTCAACAGAGGATATTTCCCTGTAGAGCACAATTCGAACACCACATCTTTCTCATGCTTCTACCAGGCACACTCCCACGACGACGGCCGTGCCTACCGCCCCTCCTCACCATCACTGCCTCCTCACCGGCCACCGTAGTGACCGACCATGTTTTACCGGCGGACCTCCCTTGCTGTCTAGCAAGCCGGATTAGCTTCCTCGACGCCGACGTTGACCGCGCCATATCTGCTCCGGATCTGCTTCCCCGACTATGTAGTCCACCTCACCGGAGATCGAGATGGGCAAAAAACGCGGCCCCAAAGTCGACCACCCCCAACCAAAGAGTAAATCCGCCACTGGCCTCGGACGAAGGTTGATGAATACTTTACATGTCCGCTTTTGTTATATGCATTTGATTTCTGACACTAGTTTTCGTTGCTTTCTTGCAATGCATTCTTGCTGATATTAGATCAGTGTAGATAGTTGTTTGCCGCGTAGCTATATGAGATCTCAACCTTACATCTGCTGATCGAGAGGAAGATCGAGGTTATGTCCGCTTTCGCTATGCATTTCTTTTCCGAGAATCACTTCTGTGTGATATGTTTTGGGGGTTTGAAGTATGCATTTTACAAAGGTTATGATAGCAGTCAAGCTAGCGGAGCAATTTGTTGATAGTATTAAACTGCACTGTATTTTTTTTATCTCGGAACTACTGCTGATCGTAACCTTACATCTGCTGATGAAGAGCGGAAGCTTATGTCCGCTTTCGTTACGCTTTTCTTTTCCAAATATCACTTCCGTGCGGTACTTTTTGGGGTTTGAAGTATACTACCTCCACCCCAAACCTGAAGGCTTATTTATAAAAGTCAAACCAAGTAAAGTTTGACCAAACTTTCAGAACAATCTATCAAGAAATATAATATTTCGTAGATACCGTACGAAAATATATTCGTTATCTATTTAATGATATTAAATTTGTATTTTGCATGTTAATAATGATTTTTGGTAAAAACTTCGGGATGGTGGTAGTACGTTTTACAAAGGTTATGATAGCGAGTCAAGCTAGCGAGCAATTTATTGATAGTATTAAGCTGCCTGTATTTTTTCTATTTGCAACTCTTTGTGCGCCATGTGGAATTGCATGCTCTAGCCAGTTCATCCAATGAGGTTTTATCACTTAACACCAGAAGTTCGGGATTTTATTTTATCACAGAACCACAACCCTATAAATTTGTATCACAAAACACCAACATTTGGGGTAATTGTTTCGCGTGAATACATGATCTCTATTTGATAGCCCATTAGTGACTTCGGGCCACAGTCGGTTTAAGAGTGACGACGGGTGAAAGACAATTAGACTTTATTTTGTGGTATTTTACGTTAAACGCTAAATACAAAGCTGTTTGTCAACACTAGTAGTTTAATCTTATGTCCGGACAGTTCAAAAAAATCTTATGTCCGGGGTAGTTGTATTGGTACACATTATCAAAACCTTATCTTTGGTACAGAATATATTACCCAAATCTCATGTTCTTGTGTGGTTATAATTTCAATGAATATTTGTCATATGGTAATTCATTTTGTGTGTAGCATATGTAACAAGTGTGACTCATATTCTCATTTCCACAGAGTGTCTACAAAATTTCACACCAAAATTCATTTGTTTGTAGCAAACATGCTCACGTACTGTAAATTGGTGTCACGTTGTAGGGTGATGCTCTTGTCAAGCCAACTAATGACAAATAATGTGTTATGTGAAATAATTTCCCCAAATGTTGGTGTTTTGTGATAAAAAATCCCCAACTTGTGGTGCTAAGTGATAAAACCGCTCATTCAATAGACCGAGCCTTAGGCATGTATCATTAGATATTTTTTTAGGAAGGTTGGAAATATTTATTTTGAATACTGCGTTGCTACTTGCTAGGATTTGAACTCAGGACCTTGTAGGTATGATACCATTTCGAATTGCATGCTCTAGCAAGTTCATCCAATAGACCGATCTGTTGGAACTTGGAAGACCCTAGGCAATTATATTAAGCACACGCCATTCCATATGGTTAACCATTGGCATGAAATGACACTTATATGTGTTTGAGTGTATATGTGGATTGCTTAGCCCTTTCCATCGGTTCGGACTTTTGGTTGCGTTGGCTCTTGCATGAAGCTTGACATTCATACTTATCCTAAAAATTGTTGCTGCTGCCCTCTGTTGCCCAACGTAAATTATTTTTGAGCCATAATTTGTTTGCCCTTTCCATCAGTCCGGACTTCCGGTTGCGTTGGCTAGTGCATGAAGCATGACAATATGAACATCAATTATTTTTGAGCCATAGTTTGTTTGTCATTACACCTTTTGAGCAGTCTCACTGCTATTATTAATTTGTTCTTACATGCACAGTTCCAGGATAAATCTCATCTGCATTTCTCGCCAATGCATGTTAGGTCTTCCACTCGAGAATGAGTGCGAAGAGCAACGGAGGCAAACTATCCTGCATAATAGCCGAGTTGCAGCCTCGTTGGGCCTAACACTACATCCTTCTACAAGGTCTAGTGCAAAAACGCCACCCACGTCCCTCACAAAGGATACGGAACATTCCTCTGATTCAGAATTTGATCCTGCTGATTGTGATGGCGAGCTGACTCAGGAAGATGCCCTGGTCGACTATCCTCTGCAACACAACAAGGTGAGTTTTCTCTGTCCTGTCATCGAATTATTTGTCCCAACTTCCATTTGTTGTATCCCAGTCCTACCAAATATGTTACCCATGCCATGTTCAATCTCATTACTACATTTTTCCTGCTTAGTTAACGCATCATATATGTTTTGGCATATGTTGCCTTACTGTTTTTCCATTCCATCTGCATATCATCATCATATAATATTGTACATTGAAATATCATTTATGTGTGACAGGCATCTGCAGATTCGGGCAAGAACTTTTCAAGAACGAACGGGAGGAAGAACACTCAACGGGAACCTCGAGGCTGATACCGGAGGATGGGTGACGAGTGCGTAATAAAAAAGGGTTAAGCACGATGCTCGTGCTTGCTCCTCCTATTACAAGGTCTAACAAAAGACCGACACGAGGTGGTGAACAGGCCGAGAATGATAACGATAAAAGGTCTCGTAAAAACCACAAACCATCGAATCGGACGAAGTAGCCCCGGCATGTACCAGCCCACACATTCCACAACCACCGGTTGCCAATCTTGTTTCTCGGCAACAATTGCCAACGAGAACCGGTTTCCATAGCAAATTCGAGCCAACAATTGGCATCATCGGGAGTGGTGGTAGGTAATAATGGCCAAGGACACATGATGCTAGTCCCAGATGATACAGCCTCAAATGTCCAAACAGTGCTGCCACAACACCAGCAAACTGGTGATGATCTCCCTCCGACCCTTAGTCCTGCGAAAGACAACTCCTCTCTCGATGGCGAGACCCACGCCAAAAAAGGTAATACTTTTTTCAAGACTTGTAGTTTAATGCTCCCTTATGTATCTATATACCATGATAGCTTGATGTAATGATTAACTTGGTAGGTTCGCCACGATCAATAAAAACGAGGGGCCAACGGTAGGAAGAAAACTTGCAGCTAAGATTTCCGGAATGGGTTCAAGATTTCGCATCACATCTATTGTAGGTGGCAGAAGGCCACTTCATCCGCATGAATCTTCATATCTTGTATCACATATTGGCTATTTTATCGGGAATGAACTTCCTACCTTCCCATTGTGGAAGCAGCACGTTGACACCCCTTCACGGTTCGAGAGTTTAGTGCATAATTTACATGTAAGTCATGCTTCTCCTGGTAATGATAAATTATTCCACATTGATCTGTCCCATTTCTTGTAGCTTACTTGTTGTTTCTATGCTATATAACTCACCAATCATTCCACCGTTGTGAGCGAGTTAAGGTTTGAATTCGATGAGGATAATGAGGATGTAAAGTTTGTCATCGCTTCCATATTCAAAGAATTGTTGCGCCAGCACCGCTATAAGCTTAAGGCGACATACTTCACTGGCCAGATTACTGCCAATGTTCGAACAAAGTCTCCTGCACCCTATATGACTGACGAGCAGTGGGGAGATCTTGTCAAGCACTGGTCTGATCCAAAGAATGTGGTATGGCTTATGAGGACCGTGAAACGAGATTAAATTTCGAATACTTATTTTGCGCCAGTGTCTCACTAGTCTCCTTTTGCAGACGTTGTCTAAAAGGAACCAGGCTAACCGCTTGAAACAACGTTTACCAAGCCGTACAGGATCTCGTCACTTGGTTGGGCATCTCCGGCAAAAAGTAATGCCCCGCTGGTCCATACTTGCTACATATGTTACTCGTAAATTGTGTAGAACTCCATGTGCATGTTATATTTCCATCCTCCATTTTAACCACGTTATTTGATTTCTATATGATTGTACAAAAATGCGAGAAAGTAGATCATGCAAACAACATGCAACCGAGACAAAGAGATGACTCGGCGAGAGGCAGTTCGAGGCATGCCAGAAGAACAAACATAATGTGATAGGAGAACTCGCAGAAAGTGTTATTGTAAGTCTTCTTTATGATTTAATTTTTTTAATGACACACTTGCCAATTTGTAGGAGCAATAATGGGCATGTCAATATGATCTTTTAGGCGTTTTTGTGAAAATGCATTTGATGTGTAATCAGGCATACCAACTTGTAGGATTAAAAGTAGTTCATACACATTAAATCTACCGTCTGCATGTTTCTATGTAATAACTTTAATTTTTACACGACTGAAAACTTTTCAGGCAAATATGAAATTGGAGATGGCAAAACCCGGGAAAGACGGTATGGAAAAAACTCTAGAAGAATGTATGGAGACATTTACCATGGTACTTAAAAATAAAGATATCACCAAAAACACTTTCTGCGAAATGCTTGGGTTTTTGCGATCCAAGTCCAAGTCCAAGTCCAAGTCTTTCTCTGCACAAGTTACGGAGGAACAACTCCAAATAGAACGAGCTGCGGCGGATGTGTTAAGAAACCAAGTTGATATGTTGAGATCGAGATCAGAAGCATGTGATGCCCTACTGGAGGAGGCCAATCAAGTTCGTTATAATCTCTCAAAGACTAATAAAATGCCATAGATAATTGGAGATGAACACTGACATTGACATGTGAGTACCTTGGTATTGTGAAATTTTCCTGAGACTGAGGCAATGTTCCTATTTTGTTGGTGGATGCATTTATCTGCGGCTGGGATCAACTCTGTGGATGTTTTATAAATTGGTTGCCTAGCCTTTTCAATCAGTTTGAACTTAAATGGTATTAGAGCCAAGGTCTTGAGTTTGAATTGTTGATGGTGTGGTTCAATTCATCCTTAATTTGTTGGTGCCCCATTGGCCCTTGTAAAGCTTCATGTGCCTACCTCCGAATCCAGTGTTGAATTTCTCTTGTCACACACGAGGATGGCTGTTAATGTGTGTATAAGTGGGTTGCATAGCCCCTTTTATATAAGTTTGCAAGTTTCCGTATTGTGTTGTGCCTTTGGGACTCAGCCTGCACTTCTGACTTTTGGTTGCGTTGGCTACTGCATAAGTTTAATATACTAGTTCCATGTGGTTTTTGTTGAGATCTATAATAAGTGGATTGCCTAGCCCTTTCCATCATTTCGGACCTGTGGTGTGCTATTCTGTTTTCCACGTGTTAGACCTCCTCTTCTTAACAAGACTCCATGAGTAGGAGGCACTATGATTTTATTTTTTTGCGCATGAAATTACTCAATTAGACAGCTTAATCCCATTTGTTGACTCTCTGTTGACCAGCCACTTGAGGGTAAAACTGAGTATATTGCACTAGCCAGTATTAGTACTCAAGGGGAAAACTGAGTACGGAGTACATATATTTTTCCAGTGTAAGGCTCGACGGTAGAACTGAGTACACGTAATGGTGCAGACGTGCAGTACCACGGACGCGTGTCGTGGTGCGCAGCGGTTAGGCGGTGCGCGTGTTGAGACCAAACGTCTAGCTTTTTTAGAAGCTGCCGAGACCAACCGTCACGTTGCTCGTGCAGAGCCCCTCCGTCCCTCCCTCTCGCACACAGTCTCATTCTCACTCACGCACGCAACCACACCTCTCACGTCCCATCAACTTCTCCAAATCGAATGAAAAAACACCAACCGCCCTACGCGCGTTCCCTGCCGGCGATGGACAAGAAGAATGCGCCGGCGGCCGTCGCCCCCGAGACCGTCGCCTCCGAGGGCGGCGCATCCAAGCGCGGCGCCTCCGTGGACTGGGCCTCTCTCAGGGCTGACGGACCACTTCACAAGATCGGGGACTGCTTGCGGCGAACGAGGAGTACATGGACACCTACTCTGCTTTGAGGCAAGTTTGTAGAAATTGGCGCTCAGGTTTACCTGAGCCCGACGTGCACCTGCATGAATGGATCATGGTAGAACACGCCCTTCCACGCGCTGCTGATTTCACCTTCCTCCACCTCCGCACATCCCGCTACGTCACCATCGATCTAACGGAAGTTCATGCAAGGTTCAAATTCCTCCATATCTATAGAGTTAATCTATTTTTATTTTCAATCGTAAACATCTTAGTGCTGAATGTTATCTTCATCAATATATTTTAGATACTACTTCGTCGGCTTTTACCGTGGCGTCATCGTCCTTGCCCTGAAGAACCAGCCGCACAAGATACGGCTTCGAACCCACTCACAAAGACATTGAATACTAGGTTTGAGGCGCATATGCCATATGTTATTCGAAGTCGATCGTCTGTAATGAAGTCCCCGACTATGGTCTTCGTTTCCAAAGATTACCCGGCGGAAATTGCTTGGGTCGATGAGAGCACTCCAACTAAGGGTATAGATGAAGATTGGGGAGAAGGAAGATTTTCGACCGAGCACCATTCTCTGCGTTGCATTACCCCGTTCAATGGTGAATTGTATGCAATAGCTGTGAACAATTTTGAGTTCGGAAAATTAGTGTGCACCAACAATGTCCAGTTGGAGTAGCGTGCGAGCAGTGTCAACATGGATACACTATTTTCATTTCCAGAACTTGGAAATAACAAGTTCTACCTTGTGAAGTCGGATGGTGCTCTGCTGCTTGTGTTGTTGGACAACAAGCATTTGGAGGAAGGTCAACCATTGGTGTACCGTGTGGACACTAAGAGCCGCTCTCTCCATGCCGTCAATAACATTGGCAGTCGTGCCTTCTTCGTCCATTATATCCGGTGTTTCTCCGTCGACACCAGAGTGCACCCGACACTTCGACCTGGCTGCATCTACTACGCAGATTTGGGTTATATCAGAGAGTAATTTGATGATATAAAGGCCTGGGATGAGTGGCCAATACATGTGGATAGATTAGGAAACTACGGTATGAGAAATGAACAAAGGCCATACCGTTTGGAGGATGTATTGGCTGCACACTGCAGACGGAAGGAGTTCAATGAATATTTCCTTCAGATCAGAGAACGGAGTGACGAAGAAATATATGCTTGAATGAAGATCAGATTCATTCATCCTGGGGTATCCTAATCTTCATGTTGGCCATACGTTGCGTCTTGTATTATTTTCAGATTAGTTTGTCGTGAACATTAACATTGTTATTGGCTGCTTTTGGCTGTTGTATGCGATTGATGTATTATACTCCGTACTTAGTTTTCTGGATTTATTATGCTGCTGTGATTTTTCCTATACTAGCTTCTAGATTTGATTGATTTTGTTTGTAATGATGATGGCTTGATGTGGCTGCTGGCCTTGACCGCCGGAGCAGAGCAATTAGTACTTAACCAGGTGTACCGTCTTTATATTAGTATTATATTATATTACTTGACCATAGCCATATTCAAAATCAAATCTCAGTCGGGCAGCAAAATCTCCCGCCAATCCTGAAATATTTCAGACGGGTTTTTGAATGGGATAAGAAGATAGATCACGATGATAGTAACCGGTATTTAATGTGATGATGATTTGATTTTGCACTCGGCCTTGAACGAGAGGTACTAGTACGGTGTCACAATTTTTTATCATTATACTTGGACGGTAGCCAAATTCAAAATCTCATAGCGGCAAAACTTCCTGCCCACAAAATACAAAAATTTCACACGCTTCCAAATTCCCATTCTACCCCTGTGGAGATGGCAGCAAAGTCGGTTGGTGGGGGGGTATGCCCGTCATTTTTTGGATCACCACCTCCCTAGCCCGGAAACCCTCCCAAAAAAAATCATTTCCCTCAGACCACCCACCGGAACTTCCCAAGTCCCTCTCTCCCACCTCCACGACCACCGCACCGGAACATCCCCGCCGGACTTCCCTGGCCTACCCGAGCCCTCGCGATCCTCGTCATCCGGCTGCCCGCCGGAGCCGCTTCATCGACGCCGTCATCAACCGGACCGGATCATCCCCGCCGTACCTCGAAACCATATGCTCATCCAGCAGTCTACCGCAGTCGCTTCGAGCCGAGCCGCTTCGCCGGATCCGTCGTCCACCGCATCGGATCTTGCTCACCGACACCACTGTGCATGAACCGGATCTGCTTCACCGGCGCCGTGCATGATCTAAACTCTTCTACTGTCGCTTTTCTATTGCTTGCCTGCAAGTTCTTGTTTAATCTTGGGGGAACCTGTTTGTGCTAACGACGCGCCGTTACGTTTTTGCAGATGAGATGAGTAATCATGAAGTATAATGGCCGTCTCTCCAACCCCAAGTAGCACATGTAGCGTACTTCATCACCGGATCTATCAACCCCAGGAAGATCTGCTGTGACTCCCACGAGTGCTTCTCCTAATGTAAGTCCCTTGTTTTAGCGCCATGTTCGGGTTCAGATGCTTGTTTGTCTGAAGCTCTTTTAGTTCATTCCTAGCTATGACCGTAACACGTTGCTATTTTATACTTCATTGCTAACTTTAAGCGATTGAACATTTTGGTTTGCATTCCCTGCTCTGTAGATGTAGCCATCATAACTTCTATCTTGCTCAGTCGTTGTTACAAAAATTATAGGCTGCTACTATTTTGTTCATGCCAATCTTGTTCTCCCTGAACATGTTGGTTTGCATTCCCTGTACTACAGGTGATGCCATTGTTATTTCTATCTACTTCGTCGTAAGCTAACAAAGTAACTGCCTATATGTGTTGCTCATTACAACTTTACATCCCGAAACAAATTGATTTGTTTCCCTTATCTACAAGTTTATGAGTGATGCCATTATAACTCCTATCTGTTTTATTCCTAGCTATTATAGTAACATCCTGCTATTATTTAGTTCATGGCCAATTTTAAGTAATTGCACATGTTGGTTCGCATTCCCTGCTCTATAGCTTTTGGCATCGTAACTTCTATATTTGGTTTACATTGCTTGCTCTGTAGATCTAGCCATCATAACTTTATCTTGCTCAGTCGTTGTTACAAAAATTATGGCCTGCTACTATGTTGTTTGTGCCAATTTTTTACTCCATGAACATGTTGGCTTGCATTCCCTGTACTACGAGGTGATGCCATTGTTTTGTATCTAGTTCATTGTAAGCTAACAAAGTAAGGACTTAGTTTGGCATGCTATCACTCTGCTATCTAGTCTCGTAGTACAAATAAACTTGTCATACTACTAGATAATAATTTTGCGTGCCATCTTGTTCTTCAAAAGCTGCATTATTGACTTGTTTCTCTGACTTGGCATGACGCTCACATATGGAATGCTGAACATATTGGTTTGCATTCCCTCTTATACAAGTTCACAGGTGATCCCACTATATTATGTATCTGGTCCATCCTAAGCTCCAGCATTAACTATCCTCTATGTGTTGCTCATTACAAGTTTATATCCCGAAACATCTTGATTTGCATCCCCTTCACTATAAGTTCAGGAGTATTATTTAGTTCACGGCCAAAATGAAGTAATTGCACTTGGCACATGTTGGTTCACATTCCCTCCTCTTTAGCTTTTGCCATTGTAACTTCTATTTTTGGTTTACATTCCCCGCTCTCTGTAGATGTAGCCATCATAACTTCATCTTGCTCAGTCGTTGTTACAAAATTTATAGCCTGCTACTATGTTGTTCATGCCAATTTTGTACTCCCTGAACATGTTGCTTTGCATGGGACTCGACAAGTAGTAAGTCTGCTGTTTCATTCTAACATGCTCTGTTATATTGGCTGTTGGTATGCGGCATGCACTCTTTGTTTGCTTATTGTGTGCATTACAATGATCTTGTTATAACGACGAAATGATGAATTCCAACTTCTTTGGCAAACAATATTGTAGTGTCTTTGCCTTTCCATTGTTGCTGTATTAACTTGTAATGTCTTTGTTTCAGATATAGGTGCTGCATGGACAACTTAAAAGATTGCCGGATCGCTTCATTGTATTGCTAGGTTTAATTACCATTCAATTTCTCTGGGTTCCGTAATATTTTTTCAAAGCCTTGCAGTGATGTAATATTTAGTTAGTTTTTATAGTTCTTTCGCGCATTTTTTCTTTGTTGCTTGTGGTAAGTGAGGCTATCCGACAGAAATCAATGCTGCGTAAATATTCTCGATATCTAAATCACGAATTCCCATCCCTTAAACGGCCCAATTAAGCGAAATCACATATGTGACGGCCCGCAAAATCCTAAAGCGCCTATTATGCCGGCATATAAACAGCAACTAAACGGGCTGGCCCACTTACTTATTGGGCCAGCCCACTTGATTTACGGTGGACCCCACACTCTAATTGGGCCGGCCCATTTGCTTTAAGGTGGACCCCACCCACTACTGGGCCGGCCCACTAACTAGTCGGGCCAGCCCAATTGCTTTTGTGGTGGACCCCACATACTAAATGGGCCGGCCCTTTAAGTGGAAAGTGGGACCCACCTGTGTTTTTGGCCCGGCCCACTTTTTCGGTGGGCCGACCCACTTGCTATATGGTGGACCCCACATACTAAATGGGCCGGCCCTTTAACAGGAAAGTGGGTCCCACCTGTGCTTTTGGCCCGGCCCACTATCTTGTTGGGCCGGCCCACTTGCTATATGGTGGACCCCACATACTAAATGGGCCGGTCCTTTAAGAGGAAAGTGGGACCCACCTGTGTTTTTGGCCCGGCCCACTAGCGTGTTGGGCCGGCCCACTTGCTATATGGTGGACCCCACATACTAAATGGGCCGGCCCTTTAACGAGAAAGTGGGACCCACTGTGCTTTTGGCCCGGCCCACTATCTTGTTGGGCCGGCCCACTTGCTATATGGTGGACCCCACATACTAAATGGGCCGGCCCTTTAACCGGAAAGTGGGACCCACCTGTGTTTTTGGCCGGCCCACTATCTTGTTGGGCCGGCCCACTTGCTATATGGTGGACCCCACACACTAAATGGGCTGGCCCTTTAACAGGGAAGTGGGACCCACCTGTGCTTTTGGCCCGGCCCACTGGCTTGTTGGGCCAGCCCATTTGATCAAATATGGACCCCACGTACTAAATGGGCCGGCCCGATAGTAGGAAAGTGGGACCCTCATGCTAATTGGGTCGTCCCAATAACTTCTTGGGCCGGCCCACTTGCTTTAAGGTGGACCCCACATGTTAAATGGGCCGGCCCGATAACAGGAAAGTGGGTCCCACATGTCTTGTGGGCCGGCCCTTTTGCCTGTGGACCGGTCAAACGAGTGCATTCGGCCCGGCCCACATGCTTAGTGGGCCGGCCCATTAAAGTTTTGACCAGTCAACCTTAGAGGTTAGGCCCGGCCCACGTAACTAATGGACCAGCCCAGCTATATAGTTGACCGGTCAAACTAAGTCGGCTGGCCCGGCCCGCAAACTTAATGGGCCGGCCCGCTTAAGACGTGGCGAGCCTCGTGTGGGCCTACCATCTACCACGGGGTTTCGGCAGGTTAACGCCGTTAGCCGCCGGTTAACGGCGTACGCCACATGTCGGCTTGCATGACGTCAGCAGTCAACAGGCTACCGGAAAAACTTGGGCAACGGTCCGATTTTCCGTGGCGGAAGGGCGCCCAAGCGCGACGGACCGAAAAAATCGTCGTAGGACTTTGCCTGACGCAGTTTCGACAACAGAACCCATATTGTCGGGTTAGGCCCATAGGCGACGAAAAATACCCCTTAGCGGACGATTTTGAGACGTTGTCTATCATAACTTTTCTTGTAGTGCCAGTTGTTGCCCTTGCGGACGTAGCTTATGTGTGTTAGCGTTTTTAGTCCCACCTCGCTAGTTGTTATGCGTTCTGAGCTGTTTATAAGCCCTGTTGTGGTGGGTTGTATCACTTATACTATTACACTCTCCTAGCGCTTACACACGGCGCGAACTTTGACTGACATGTGAGCCTGGGCGGGCCTGTGATGCCTCTGTCACGTTGAAAGTTCATGGAGCCCCCATGTGTGGTTTTGGTAATTAATGACAATCCCTATGGACTAATGTTTGCATTGAGTTATATTTGTAGGAGTTGTCCATAGGCAATGCTTGAACCATATGTTGGCTTCAAGATTGCAATAAGGGGCAAATGAAGAAGATCAAGTGTCAAGTATGTCTTGAAGATGAAGATGAAGTGAGCTCTCAAACTTAACTTCAAGACATCAACGAAATGAAGTGCAAGTTCAAGATGAGCCAACTCAAAGAGATCATATGCTTGAAGCTTGCCATGAAGAAATGAAGTGCAAGTTCAAGATGAGCCATCTCGAAGAGATCCTTTGCTTGACTCTTGCCATCCATATGGTGATCATGGATATGTGAAGATGCGCCAAAGAAGAAGCTCTCCCATTGTGGATTATGGGGGAGCAATCCATATGGTGATCATGGATATGTGAAGATGCGCCGAACAAGAAGCTCTCCCATGGTGGATTATGGGGGAGCAATCCACAAGACTTCGTCAAGCAAGCACAATCAAGAAAGGCGTTCCATCTTGCTGCGGTCAAGATCGTCATCATCGAGCTCAAGTGGAATGCGCAAGTATAAGGTTTGCTCTTGATAGGGTTTCTTTCTCACTGGTCTCATAGTGTAGTTGGAGACCGGTTTATAGTTCAGTTGCCGTACTATCAAGAGGGCTCTCGAGTGAGTAACTCGATCGTATCCTTCGGAGAGCTCAAACATGTGCATCCTTGCATAATCTTTCTTGATTGTTATTTGGATCTTATCCATGTGATGTTTTAGAGCTTGTGCTTATTCTCATGACAAGCTCTAGTTCATCAAGAATGGTTTTTGCACGGGCAACTTGTTGCATTTTCAAGGTTGGAGGTTTTACCGGTATGTCTTTTTTAGATAGGTCAAACCTTTCGTCATTTGTTTCTATCCTCTCTTGATGTACTATGATGGTTCCCTGCATGATCTTGTAGATCTTGTTACTAGCTTCGAAACGAGCCCAAGATCATTAAAATCAGAGTCCGAATGCTCAAGTTATGCTCATTCTCGTTTTGATATTTCTGCCCGTTTTTTTTGGGGGGGGGGGGCGGATAATCCGGCCCGAATGGAAAATCCGGCCAAATATCCGGCCCGAGTCCAGGGGAGATTTTCGGGGGCGGATAATCCGGCCCGGGGGCGAATAATCCGGCCTGGGAGGTCCCAAACGGTCATATTTCGTTGGGAGGGGGTATATAAGACCCCCTTCTTCCTCCTTGGGCTGGTTGGTTCACTCTCTCTCTCTCCTCCATTGTTGTCCTTCAAAGGTTGCCCTAGTTCTTGATTCCTCCCATGATTCTTGCATATTCTTGAGGGAAAAGAGAGAGGAGATCTACATCTACATCTTCACCAATCAAATCCCTCTCTTTGTGAGGGGAACCCACTAGATCTTGATCTTGGAGGATTTTGTGTTCTCCTCTTTGTTCTTCCTCTCTTATTCCCCCAATAGCTTTTGTAGATTTGTTGGAATTTGAGAGAGAAGGACTTGAGCATCTTTGTGGTGTTCTTGCCATTGCATTTGGTGCATCGATTTGAGTTCTCCACGGTGATTCGTGGTGGTGAAAGCAAGAAGGTTGTTACTCTTGGGTTCTTGGAACCCTAGACGGATTCTAGACCTTTATCGTGATTTGTTGGGAGCCTCCAATTAAGTTGTGGATGTGTGCCCCAACCTTTGTGTAAGGCCCGGTTTCCGCCTCGAAGGAAATCCCTTAGTGGAACCGTGACCTAAGCCTTTATGGCGAGGGTCACCGGAGATTTAGGTGAGGCGCCTTCGTGCCGCTCGGTGTGTGGTGTGACTACCGCATCTTGGGGTGAGGCCTTTGTGGCGTTGGTGTGCATCGAGCAACCCATCTCAAGGTGAAGCCAGTTGTGGCGTTCGGGAGCACTAAGCCACCGCACCTCTCCACCGGAGATTAGCACTCGCAAGAGTGTGAACTTCGGGATAAATCATCGTCTCCCGCGTGCCTCGGTTATCTCTATACCCGAGCTCTTTACTTATGCATCTTACCTTGTGATAGCCATCATGCTTGAAGTTATATATCTTGTTATCACATAGTTGCTTGTATTGCTTAGCATAAGTTGTTGGTGCACATAGGTGAATCATAGTATATAGGCTTTGGGCTTGACAAAGTAAACGCTAGTTTTATTCCGCATTTGTTAAGCCCATCTCGTAAAAGTTTTAAACCGCCTATTCACCCCCCTCTAGGTGACATCCGTGTCCTTTCACACGTGGGTCACGTTGCGTTGTCTCCTGTGGCTACGTGGCTTGTCCCGAGTATGACACGCAGCCTGCCTACATAGGTGGGTCATTTTTTGTTTATTTTATTTTTTACTTGATTTTATTATTTATTTCTAGTTTTTACGAATAGAAATATTAGTGAGCTTATTTTAATATTTTAAATAAATACGATGGATGTATTTTTCTGGCCAACCATGTACGGCGTCGTCCGTATCCGGCTACCCCGTCGTTCCCTCTCCCCCTTTTTAGTTTTTCAGGTGAGAGTGGCAATAAATCTGTCTGATACTAACTCCTCTTTCTCTCCCACGTCCTCCACGCTCTCCCTCGCTTCTCCCCCGGCGAGCGGCGGTTTTCTCTAGGGTAAGTACCCAACCGCACTGCCTCTCCGCAGATCCTCTCCGCCTCCCTCTCCGCATCAACCTTCTCTTCCCCCCTCGCCATTTCTTCCGCGTAGAGAACGCATGTCTGCATCCGCGTAGGGGGTGGGGAATCTTGTGGTACTGTTCATCGACGGAGTTTTCTGCTTGATTTGTTATTTTTCTTATACCATACTCGGTTATCTAGTTGTTGTTTCCCTCAGCATTTCGCTCGATTTTTTGATTCTCGCAAGTTTTTTTGATGATTTCGGGTTTTTTTTTCTAGGGTTCGTGTTGATGCTGGTTGATCTGCGCGGTTGTGTCGCTTAGGTTTGGGTTTTTCGGCATGGATTCTTCTCCGAAATCTCCTCGCCCGCAAGTATTGGAAGGTAATTTCAGTTTTATGGAAAAAATCGAAGCATCTGCCTTGTTCTTCGTCTGCATGTTTTTTTTATGTACTGTTCGTGATGTGTAGTTGTACTATTTTTTGTATAATGTATCTATTTTATATTGTTTGAACTAGTTATATGGTCATGCTTGAACTGCTTATAATTTTTTGAAGTGCTTATATCTCTGAACTTTGTCACATGTATATGCTTGAACTATTTTCTTTTTATTTTTGAACTTTTCATACATATATATATGTATGTGCTTGATACCCTATGCTTGAACTGCTTTTATATTTTTGAACTCCTTTTATATCTTTAGTACTGCTCTCTCCCTACTTTGTTGCATTGCTTATCATATTTTGCCTATTATTGTTTTTATTGTATTTTCATTTTTATTGCTCATTTTACTAAGTCTGAAACTATAATTTAGGTGAAAATGTTACAGTTATTAAGAGAGATAGACTTGTTGCTGTCAATGGCAAACTAAGTTTGATTGATGGTATTCCTATAGCTCTCCATGACAGTGTTGTTTCGACTAGGATCGCGGATGTGTATGAAAAAAGCCCTCCTCATTCTGGTAGTCCTTGAACTTTCCATATGTATAGGTTTTGAACTTGTGATGTGTGTATGCTTGAATTGCTGAAATTCGAACTGTATTTTGATTAATGATTGACTTAATGCTGAGATGCTTGAACTGATTATGTCTAATGCTTGAACCGTGCATGACTAATGCTCGAACTGGGCATGGAGTAATGCTGAAAATGCTTGAACTGTTTTATTGGTTGAAGTTCATGTTGTTCATTGAACTTCTCTTTTGTTGTGTTAGTTATACTTTTTTTGTTTGTAACATTTTGTTTTTGTTATTTTTTGCATATGTATTATATTAAGGTGCTCCATCTATAGATGGGGTAGCAGCGCCAAACAGGCAGGAGGATTCTTTACCTGAAGTTCCTCCATCTATTTATGAGGCAGCAGCGCCAAACAGGTAGGAGGATTCTTTACCTGAAGGTCCTCCATCTATTTATGAGGCAGCAGCGCCAAACATGCAGGAGGTTTCTTTACCTGTAGATGCCCCTTCTGTTGTAGATGCTCCTTCTGTTGAAATGCTCCATCAATTGCTGATGCATCCTTGGTTGTTCAACCTGCTGGTGATACTTTAGGTTTGTTTGTTGTTATCATTCTTTTTTCACATTCCTTATTTTGCAGCTCTTTTTCATTATTTTTCCTTTTCTGATTGAACTAATTCTTTTTTGTAATTGTTTCTTATATGTAGATGATATGGTCGCATCTGTTGATAATACTATCACTGATGTTTTAACCTCAATTAAAGAGAATTTCGGAGCATCTGGTGGTGATGATGTTGATAATGAAGATGATCCATTGTGTTCTTCTGAGCTTTCCGTAAAACCTTCTCAGTCTGTTGATGGCACATAGCCAGTAACTCAGTTATGTGATGTTCCAGCTCAACTTATTGCTGAGCAAGAGAAGTTAGCTGGGAAGAAGCTACGTGAATATGAACGACGCAAGGTTAAGGATTCTAGTCGTGCTCCAGTTCTTGGAGGTGTTGTTGCTGCTCAAAAAGATCTCAGAAGTAAGTATGTTCATGATACTCATGCTCCCGATCCTAACTCCGATGTTGCCCCTGCCAATGAACTGAGGAGTAAGAGAGTTCATGACCCTGTTGATGATGTTGGTGATATGTCTGATAAGTCTACTCCTGAGAAGGAAATCAGGAGTAAGACAGTTCATGACCCTGTTGATGATATGTCTGATGAGTCTACTCCTAAGAAGGAAATTAGGAGTAAGATAGTTCATGATCCTACTGATCATATATCTTTGCTTGTTCGTGCCAAGGAATGGAGGTACAAGGCCATTCATGATGATGTAGTCACAAATGTTGATGTTGATGACAGTTCTGTCCTTATTGCTGATGTTTCTGCGCCTGCGCCCGCGCTTGCCGGTGTTACTGGCAGCCTCGTTGCTCCTAAGAAGCCAAGAGATGGTGTAGCAAATAAGAAGCAAAAGACGAACTTTGCGGGAAGCCCTCGTAGGAGCCCGAGAGTTTCTGGTTATAGTGTTGATGGTGGCACAAGGCAGAGCCCACGAATTCTTCAACATATCAAAGCTAGCCCTCTTGCTACAGAGAAGAATGTAACTTCTAAAGTCAAGCAGGTTTGTTCATGTTAAATTTTCTTTTCGCTTTATTTCTTGAAATTCTTTTTTCTTTTATTACGTTGCATTTGTTTTTTGAAGTTGTTTTTCCTCATTATCTATTCATTTGTTACTTCTGTTTGCAGGTTAAGAAGCCTGCCCCAAAGAAAAATCTCGTTCCCAAGGCTAGTGCCAAGCCCAAGCCCAATGCAAGTGACAAGGCCAAGGGCAAGGCTAAGGCCAATACCAAGTCTGTTAGTTTCAAGGATGATGATGATGATGATTTAGTTGATGATGCTGTTGAAAGTAGTCCCGATGATGAATCTGATGACGATATCGAGAAGGTGATTTGTGTTTCCTTTTTTCCTTTTTGATTTTTGTTGAACTGGGTTGAATTATATGCTCTAACATTTTTACAATAACGTTGCTTGAAATGCCGGTTTCTTTGTACCCCTTCGTGTTTTTTATTTTTGTTTCTGTTTGTTAAAAACATGTTGAACTTGTTAATGTGGTAGGGTCGGTCTTTCTGTTTTTGTATGCTTGAACTGCCTGTTTGGTAGTCACCTTTTTTTTTTGCTTATTTTCTGTTTTAAAAATGGATTGTACTTTGATTCTTAGTATGCCCGAACTTTTTGATCGTGTATGCTCGAACTGCCTGTTTTTCATGTAGGGTTGAACTTGCTGCAGGGCTGAATTTTATTTTGTAGGAAGGTTTTGAACTTCTGTTTTAGTAGTGGTTGAACTTTCTGTAGTGTCTGGTCAAACTGGCTAATTTTTGTACGCAATTTTTTGTGTTTTTTTGGGTGATGATAATTAAGCTTAACACATGTCCCTTTTATGTCTTCTAGTACAGTTTTGTAGTTTCTTTTTATTCCCTTTGTTTTTTTAAAAAAATTGATACAGTTCAAGCTTGTTCGAAGGAAGAGGAAGAGAGAGGAGAGTGAAGTTTCTGATAGCTCAAAGTTTAACGTTTCTGTCAGGGTTTCCTTGAAGGAGGTGCACCTTTGTATTGGCTTGCTTCAACAGAGGCACATTTCCAAGCTTCATGATGGTAGAGTTGGACATATTACCGATTTTAAGATAAAGTCAAACATTAACCACCGTCCGATGTGTTTTCTAATGTACAATATTAACCCTTCCACCATGACTTTGGATCTTGGTGATGGTCGAAGGTTTTGAAAATTAATGTTGATGCTATCCACAAGCTTTTGGGCTTCCTCGAGGCAAGCGGTCACCTCCTAGGCCTTCAGATACTATGCATGATAAAGCTATGATGGATTTGAAGGCTGAGCTTGGTTTCTCTAGGCAGAAACAAATTGAGACTAAGGACCTTCGGAAATTGCTCTCAGAACTTGTGAAGGATCCTCTCAGAGATGATCTTGCTTTGAAAGTTTTTGTCTTGATTCTCGTACAACAAGTTCATATGTCCTGGTTTGCATCTTTGTATTGGTAGGGAAGCCACCATGGTTGTAGATTTTGACCTTACCAAGCTGAAAGAGTATGACCTTTGCCGACTTCTTGTTGATGAGCTTAGGAAAGCAGTTATTTCCTGGCCGAAAGCAACTACAGAATGGGCAGGGATCCCCGGGTGTGGTCTTGCTCCTCTGGTGATGTATCTTGATTGCATAGACGATCGCAAGTTGAACCCTGTGGATAAGCGTACCCCTCGCGTTCTTTACATGAATGAACCAAATCTTGTTGCTCTATCTGAACTTGACTGCATTGGGAAAGGTAACCATAGGCTAGATTCTTGTTCATTTGGCAAGTTACCGGTGAGTCCAACTTTTGTTTTAAAGCTTGTACTTCCATTTGATATTAACTTGAACTCGCCTTTATCTCGTTAGTTGTACTTACTGTGTTTTCCATTTTTATTTTTATGATATTCTATTTTTGCTTTTTCTGTAGCTTTGTACTGCCATAAGTTATGGTTTTTGAACTGCTCGTCGTATATTAGTTGTACTTACTTGGTTTTTCATCTTCTTTGTTTTTGTAGTGGAAGGCCCGTAGCAATATTGTGTTTTTTGATGAACTACCTAGATGGAATCCTGACACTTCCTATTTCTCTCCTAGTAAGAGGAGTAGCTCCTCTCTTGCAACCCTTCCTTCTTCCAAACTTATGTTGGGAGGTAGTAGTAGTGGTTCTGCTCTTGGAGGAAAAGGGATTGCTGATGATGTTTCTATCAACGCCTTAAGTGAGCTTGACTCTGTTCTTTCTAAGGCATATCAGCTTTCCCTTCGGCTTACCTACAACAACAAAGCGTCCGTCGTACACCGCTGGGTTTTTGGCTCCTGAGCACTGTTTTAATGAAGAATCTGCTAAGGCCCTTGATCTGGAGATTTTGAGCATTGTTAACTTCCAGACAAATATCTTGCAAATTCGCAAGGGTCTCTCTGTGTTCAAGGCTACCCAGGATTCTTTGTGCAAACCTTATGAAGATGAGGCACTTGCTTACATGAAGGACATGAATAATGCTGACAGAGCTGCTGCTGCTGCTCCTGGAGTTGATTATCAAGAGAATGTGGGTTTAATGTTTTTTGTCTTCTTTTATATGCACTTGAACTTTTTCTTTTGGCTGTGTTGAACTTCTTCTATCTGGCAACTTGAATTGCTTTTGGTTTTTTTTTTGTAATGCAGGTTCATAAAGAGAAAACTGGAGTGGATGGTGAAAGCGAGCAAACCGAGTCTGAAATGTTAGGGATGGTAAGGAAGATACCGAGGGTGGCGAGGATGATTTAAATGATGCGAAGGAGGATCTCCAAGATGGGACTGGAGGCGATGATGCTTTTGTTGAACATGGAGCTGCTCCTCTTGCAGAATCTCCTCTTGTTTCTCCAGATTCTCAAATAGTCCCATTTGAACCTGTTGAGAAATCTGCTGCTACTCCTGATGTTCCTTCTGCTGTCGTTGAGCGTCCACCTATGACGTCTGATTTTGTGCCAGCCAGTACTTTGTTTGCTACTACTACCTCTAGGGAGGAGTCTAAAGAGGAGGTTGGTGCTGCTGAAGGCAAGGTTCATCTATCACCTGTTGCTTGAATCTCCCGAAGAACTAGGCAAGACCCCATAAAGACCATCTTTTATCTCCCCCTTTTAAATGCCTTTCTCTGGGGGTATATGTGTATTTTGTGTTTTGTGTGTGTGTGTTGGGGGAATGTGGGATATGTAAAACCTGGAACATCTATTTTGTGCTTTTTATGTGTGTTTGTTTGTTCAAACATGGGATGTAAAACTATTTCTATTTCAGGTGATGTTCAAGAATGGTATGTAAAAATGTATTATGTTGGAAATATGGGATGAAACATGGGATGTAAATGTAATATGCTACCCCTATGAGGTAGCACTTCCTTCGGGATGTTCTTGAACTGTCGTGATGTACTCGGGTTGTTTTTTCCTTTCTTGTATTATATTGACAGATAGTCCCTTTTCGCAGACTATGAATGTACCCTTGTCAATGTAAAACTTCCAGATGCTATTGAAAGGGTTTACCAAAGTGTTACAGGTGTTGATGAAAGTGATGAATTAGCGTAAGTCCTATGTATTATATCCTATATTTTGACCTTTTTGTTTCATATTTGTTTTTATTTATTCCCTTTTTTTATGTTTGTCTCATTATAATTTTTGTTCTTATTATGTTTAGAGATAAGGCTCTGGTTAATGATAGGAAATGGCATACCACTGTTTGGGAGTTTGCAAAGTGTTTTAAGCCTGATGGAATGGTATCCAGCCAAGTGTTAGATTTTGGCCTCAGCCTATTGAGGGAAAAGTTTAAAGGTTCTAACAAGCTTATTATTCCTTACTGGGTTTGCGTAAGTTGAATCCATTGTTTTTGTCCTTTTCTTTTTATTTATTGCCTTTTCATTAATCAATTCATTATTATATAAATACAAACTTTTTTCGTATTTTTTGCATTGTAAGATTTGGAATGGTCAGTATGACTCTAATGTTAGGAAGTGGTTTACAGAAATTGGCGTAGAGCGTATGGATAAATATAATCTTGTGAGTGTCTTCATTTTTTTTTGTTTTATCTTTTGTTTCTATTTTCTACTTAAGTTGGTGAAAAACTGTTCTTACTAAAATATCTATATTTTTCATAGGTTCTTTTTCCATCCATGGATCCTCCACCTGATAAAGATTCTATAGGACATTTTGCTCTTGTGAATCTAAATCTGAGGGACGAGGCATTTTAGTACATTGATTCCCTATATAATAGCAAAGACACTGGTGGCTGGAAAATTTTCAACAGGATGATAAATAACATAAAGAAGCTTTGGCAATATGCTTGCCAGGATATGGTGGTTCCCCTTTCACCACTTACCCTTGATAAGCATGTTTCTAATAAACAGTACATGACATCACCAAAGCAAAACAATGGGTGAGTTTTAATCTTATTTTTTCATTCTACATCAAGAAGTACATGTTTGTGTTGTTTTTATTTCTTCTTTATTTTTTTATTTTTTTTATCTTTCTGCAGGTCTGATTTTGGGTTTTTCTTGTTAGTAGCTGTTGATTCTTGGGATGGTATTTCTCTAACAGATTTTACCTACAAAGATATTCCAAGTATAAAGAAAACAGTGCTCTTTAGCTGGATGACTACAAATCTTTACCAAGTTGACTATTATGAATTGTTCGGCTATAAGCCAGGTATGAGTTGAACTTACTCTATGTAACTGGTTGCACTTCCTATGCTGAAAGGTTGCACTTGCCCCATATTTCTCTTTTTTTCTTGTACAGGTACACTCTGTTAGTTGGACTTCACTTTTTGTTTTTTTGGGATTGTTGATCTTTTTGTATGGTAGTACTTGTAGTATCTAATTTTTGTGTTTTTTGCAACTGGTGTTCAGGTGAATATGTTGAGTTTGATCCAGCAATCTTTACTAGCCAGAGATGGAATGTTGATATCAGCAGCCAAGAAGATGTTGTTGTTAGGGATGCTTTTATCAAGTGTGATCCAATTAATATCAGTAGCCAAGATGATCCTGCTGGTAAGAATGTTGTTAACAAATCTGATGTAATTAATGTCAGTAGCCAAGAAGATGCTCATGTTAAGGTTGTTGTCAACAGATCCATTGCTCATCTGAAGAGCAAGTTGAGTGATATTCTTGACAAAACTCCTCATGGGAAGAGAAAAGCTGTCTTCGGTCTGGGAAATGATTCATCCGGCGGCGATGACTTTGTTGAGGCAACAACTAGGTCTGGAAAGGCATATTCTCCTACTAAGAAGAGGAAAGACTCTGCTATAAACTCAGGTGATATCACTACAACTAAGAGGCCCACAAAAAGACCTGCTAAGTGGTCTGGTCCTGTTGAGGTACTCAAGCCAGGTGAATTCATGTACATGAAAAATGCAAGGTTGCTTAAGGGTTTCTTGTTGAGCAATTATGCAGTTGAGAAATATGCAAAGTAAGTTATATCTTTTAGTGTTTCATCTTATTTTTTTAAGTACTTTTCTGTTTGTGTTTCATCGATTCTTTTATTAAATTTTTCCTTTTGTCATGCAGGCATGTTTTCCTCACTTTTCCATGGAAAAGACTCCTTTGGTGATGACTATGAGACTGAATTGAATGGCAAGCATCTTTTTTTAGCATTTGGACCACTTGAACAGCTTGAAGGTGAAATGACGAACTTCATTATCAATCAGTGGAAGGCAGATCCCGCTCGTAATCATGTGTTTTCTTCTGGCAGTCGTGTGATACTGCCTTCATACTTTCTTACGGTGATTATTACGATAACTTGTGTTTTCTTTTCATTTTTTCTATTTTTTGCATAGTCTGTTGAATCATGCATATGTTTCCTTAAAGTTTTTGTTTGTGTTTTGTAGTATTGCCTTGAAATGGACAATATGTCAACCAGCAAGTCGTTTGATGTTGATAGGGATGTCAATTGCTTTGAGCATTATGTCAAACCATCTGAGAATCTATTGAAGGTAAACTGGTAATAAACAATCTCTTGCTTTTGTATCCCATCTAGTCTGAACTTAGTATCTGTGTACAGTTGAACTTGTTGTAGTTGTACTTCATTTTTGCTCTTAGACTTAACAATGCGCTAAGCTTGAACTTCCTTATTGCCCTTACTGGACTTATTGTTTTTTTCATTGACTATTTGATATGTTTTTGTTTTGAACAGATAATGATGCCATATTGTAAACAGTTTCCTAGCTCAACGAGCAATCATCATGTTCTGTATGTCTTCAACAATAATCGGTCAACGTTTGATGTTATAGATTCCTTTGATTGGGATAGCAACAAAAAATTGTCCAAGAGTTCTTTCCATTGTGATGACATTAAGGAGATTGTATGTTTCTTCAATTTTTCACTTTTTTGTAGTACTAAGTTGTTCATTTTTTATTTATGTTCTTTTAATGTTTTTTTTAACTTTATATGTGTTTCAGGCTCGAAGGTTTGTCTTAGTGATGGAAATAATTTACGAGAAACAAGCTTATTCTAAAAGTGGACATCCAAACTGGAATGTTATTGCTAAGAAGCCTACATTCAAAAAGTTTGCTAAGCAGGGTGCCAATCAATGCGGCTTCTACTGCATGAAGTTTGCTGCAACCTATGATGGCAAAGAATTAGTTGAGCAGATTGATGATTATGATGTATGTGTATTTTCTCATTGATCTTGTAACTTTGTAGTTCCTTAATCTATTTATTGAATTGAACAATTATTTTTTCTCATTGATCTTGATGTTCTGCGATGCAACCTGATGTTGAAGATTGGAAGGCATAGTGTATGATCTTGTGTTCCATCATCAGAATGATCTTCTTCTTCAGGATCTGCCGGAGGAAATTCAATGTCTTTCTCCGCATTCTGCTCTGTCAACTCAGGGAGAAGAGTTGCTTCTTTTGCTCTACCAGAGCTAGTGCACGAGCCAGAGCCAGAGCCAGAGCTAGATCTAGTTTTGCAACATTTTATATGAACATTTGTGTGTAATTTAAATATTTGCTGGAACAATTTGTTTTAGCGTTGTAGGTTTTTTAGGTTTTGATTTTCGGTCTGCTATTTTTTATAAATGAATTTGGAACACTATGTTTTTTTATACATGGTTTGTCTGCTGTGAAATCCTTTTATACCAGTGGGTTAAGATAATATTGTCAAGGTTGAGCTTCCTAGCTCATAAGGTTGAGCTTCTCACTTTTATCAAGGTTGAACTCGCTGTCGGTAACTAAAGTTTTTCTAATATTTTTTGTGTTTTTGTAATCTCTGTAATTAAGTGCAATTTTTCACTCAATTTGCCATGGGTTTTTTGCTTTATAAATAATCGCCATTAACAGTAGCATTTTTTTGATTGGTGAATATTGTTCTTGTAGTTTTAGTTTTATTTTTTGTTGTGTGCACATAGTTGAGCCCTTTGTTTTTAATTAATAATATAGTCGCATTTTTCTACTAAGATCATGTTGAACTGCTCAACTGTGGTAGGGATGAAGTCCTGTGTGAATGTGAATCTAGATATAGTGGTTGAACCTAACATTCTTGTTACGATTTCTTTTATTTTTACATCCTAAATAGCTTGAGCTGTCCTCACGGGTAGCTTGAACTTTCTGGTTTGTCGCAGTTGCGCTGCTTGTACCTGTCAGCGTCATGCGGCCCATTAAACGGCCCATTTCTGTTTTTCCTGGCGGCCCAGTTGATTTCCTGGCGGACGTAGGTTGTGTGTGTTAGACTTTTTAGTCCCACCTCGCTAGTTGGAAATCAGTTTGAGCTGTTTATAAGCTCTATTGTGGTGGGTGGTAGTGAAGGAGATATGCCCTAGAGGCAATAATAAAGTGGTTATTATTTATATCTCTATGTTTATGACAAATGTTTATATGTCATGCTATAATTGTATTAACCGAAACATTAGTACATGTGTGATATGTAGACAATAAGAAGTCCCTAGTATGCCTCTTAAACTAGCTTGTTGATTAATGGATGATTAGTTTCATAATCATGAACATTGGATGTTATTAATAACAAGGTTATGTCATTATATGAATGATGTAATGGACACACCCAATTAAGCGTAGCATAAGATCTCGTCATTAAGTTATTTGCTATAAGCTTTCAATACATAGTTACCTAGTCCTTATGACCATGAGATCATGTAAATCACTTATACCGGAAAGGTACTTTGATTACACCAAACACCACCGCGTAAATGGGTGGCTATAAAGGTGGGATTAAGTATCCGGAAAGTATGAGTTGAGGCATATGGATCAACAAGTGGGATTTGTCCATCCCGATGACGGATAGATATACTCCGGGCCCTCTCGGTGGAATGTCGTCTAATGTCTTGCAAGCATATGAATGAGTTCATAAGAGACCACATACCACGGTACGAGAAAAGAGTACTTGTCGGAAACGAGGTTGAACAAGGTATGGAGTGATACCGAAGATCAAACCTCGGACAAGTAAAATATCGCGTGACAAAAGGAATTGGTATCGTATGTGAATGGTTCATTCGATCACTAAAGTCATCGTTGAATATGTGGGAGCCATTATGGATCTCCGGATCCCGCTATTGGTTATTGGTCGGAGTGAGTACTCAACCATGTCCGCATAGTTCACGAACCGTAGGGTGACACACTTAAAGTTGGATGTTGAAATGGTAGTATTTGAATATGGAATGGAGTTGGAATATTTGTTCGAAGTCCCGGATGTGATCTCGGACATCACGAGGAGTTCCGGAATGGTCCGGAGAATAAGATTCATATATAGGATGTCATTTTATGTGAATAAAATGTCGCGGAAGGTTCTATGGAAGGTTCTAGAAGGTTCTAGAAAAGTCCGGAAGAAACCACCAAGGAAGGTGGAGTCCACATGGGACTCCACCTCCATGGCCGGCCAACCCTAGTGGGGGAGGAGTCCCAAGTGGACTCCCCTTAGGGGGCCGGCCACCCCCCATATGGGAGGTGGAACTCCCACCTTGGTGGGAGTCCTAGCTAGGCTAGGTTTCCCCTCCCTATGGAAGGTTTTTGGTTCGGGTCTTATTCGAAGACTTGGAGACCAACTCTTGGGGTTCCACCTATATAATGAGGGCCAAGGGGAGGGGGCCGGCCACCTCAAACACCACCAAGGTGGCCGCACCCCATAGTGGCCGGCGCCCCCTCTCCCCAAACCCTAGCCGCCCCGCTCCTCCACTTCCCGCACGCTTAGCGAAGCTCCGCCGGACTTCTCCACCACCACCGACACCACGCCGTCGTGCTGTCGGATTCAAGAGGAGCTACTACTTCCGCTGCCCGCCGGAACGGGGAGGTGGACGTCGTCTTCATCAACAACCGAACGTGTGACCGAGTACGGAGGTGCTGCCCGTTCGTGGCGCCGGAACCGATCGTGATCAAGATCTTCTACGCGCTTTTGCAAGCGGCAAGTGAACGTCTACCGCAGCAACAAGAGCCTCATCTTGTAGGCTTTGGAATCTCTTCAAGGGTGAGACTCGATACCCCCTCGTTGCTACCGTCTTCTAGATTGCATCTTGGCTTGGATTGCGTGTTCGCGGTAGGAAAATTTTTGTTTTCTATGCAACGTTATCCTACAGGTGGTATCGAGCCGTGTCTATGCATAGATGGTTGCACGAGTAGAACACAATGGTTTTGTGGGCGTTGATGCTCTTGTTATCTTTAGTTGAGTACTTTGCATCTTTATGGCATAGTGGGATGAAGCGGCTCGGACTAACTTTACATGACCGCGTTCATGAGACTTGTTCCTCGTTCGACATGCAACTTGTATTGTATAAGAGGCTTTGCGGGTGTCTGTCTCTCCTACTATAGTAAAGATTCAATTTACTCTTCTATTGACAACATTAGTATCAACATTGTGGTTCATGTTCGTAGGTAGATTAGATCTATATCGAAAACCCTAAACCACGTAAAATATGCAAACCAAATTAGAGAGCGTCTAACTTGTTTTTGCAGGGTTTGGTGATGTGATATGGCCATAATGTGATGATGAATATGTATGAGATGATCATTATTGTATTGTGGCAACCGGCAGGAGCCTTATGGTTGTCTTTAAATTTCATGTTGAGTAGTATTTCAAAGTAGTTGTAATAGTTGCTACATGGAGGACAATCATGAAGACGGCGCCATTGACCTTGGTGCTTCGCCGACGATGATGGAGATCATGCCCGAAGATGATGGAGATCATGTCCGTGCTTTGGAGATGAAGATCAAAGGCGCAAAGACAAAAGGGCCATATCATATCACATATGAACTGCATGTGATGTTAATCCTTTTATGCATCTTATTTTGCTTAGATCGCGACGGTAGCATTATAAGATGATCCCTCACTAAAATCTCAAGATAATAAAGTGTTCATCCTTAGTAGTACCGTTGCCAAGACTTGTCGTTTCGAAGCATCTCGTGATGATCGGGTGTGATAGAATCAACAAGTGCATACAACGGGTGCAAGACAGTTTTGCACATGCGGATACTAAGGTGGCCTTGTCGAGCCTAGCATGTACAGACATGGTGTAATATCCCAGGTAATGGGGTTACAAAAATAGAGGAAACAGATGTGTGCATTGCATTCATGCATAGAAAATCTGGGGAATTTTCGCGCTTTAAAGTAAAACTGTCAC